>NC_143472.1:661661-978742 GCF_987193195.1 Phasianus colchicus | reverse complement strand
GGGGTCTTGTGGGGGGGGCCGTAGGGTCCCAGATTTTTTGGGGGGGGGGTTTACGGGTTTCTATTGGGGTCCCTTGGGGTGTGGGGGGGGGCCATAGGGTCCCAAATGTTTTGGGGGGGGGGTCTATGGGGTTGCATTGGGGTCCTATGGGGTTGTGGGGGGGCTTTAGGGTCCAAAATAGTTGGGGGGGTTGCTGTGGGGTTGCATTGGGGTCCTATGGGGTGGGGGAGGGGGCTGTAGGGTCCCATTTATGGGGTGGGGGGGTCTGTGGGGTTGCATTGGGGTCCTATGGGGTGGGGGAGGGGGCTGTAGGGTCCCATTTATGGGGTGGGGGGGTCTATGGAGTTGCTTTGGGGTCCTATGGGGTGGGGGGGGGTTCTGTAGGGTTGCATTGAGGTCCTATGGGGTGGGGGGGGCTTTAGGGTCCCAGATGTTTTGGGGTGGGGGGGTTTATGAGGTTCTATTGGGGTCCTATGGGGTGGGGGGGGCTGTGGGGTCCCATTTATGGGGTGGGGGGGTCTGTGGGGTTGCTTTGGGGTCCTATGGGGTTGTGGGGGGGCTTTAGGGTCCAAAATAGTTGGGTGGGGGGGTCTGTGGGGTTGCATTGGGGTCCTACGGGGTGTGGGGGGGCTTTAGGGTCCCAGTTTTTTTGGGGTGGGGGGGTCTGTGGGGTTGCATTGAGGTCCCATAGGGTGGGGGGGGCTTTAGGGTCCAAAATATTTGGGGGGGGGGTCTGTGGGGTTACATTGGGGTCCTATGGGGTGGGGGGGGGCTTTAGGGTCCCAGATGTTTTGGGGTGGGGGGGTTCTATGGGTTTCTATTGGGGTCCTATGGGGTGGGGGGGGCTGTAAGGTCCCATTTATGGGGTGGGGGGGGGGAATCTATGGGGTTGCATTGGGGTCCTATGGGGTTGTGGGGGGGCATTAGGGTCCAAAATATTTGGTGGGGGGGGTCTGTGGGGTTGCACTGGGGTTCTATGGGGTAAGGGGGGGCTGTGGGGTCCCAGATGTTTAGGGGGGGGTCTATGGGGTTCTATTGGGGTTCTATGGGGGGGGCCGTAGGGTCCCAGATGGTTTTTTTGGGGGGGGTCTATGGGGTGGGGGGGGTTTATGGGGTTCTATTGGGATCCCTTAGGATTGGGGGGGGGGGGCTGTAGGGTCCCAGATGTTTTTTTTTTGGGGGGTGTTTATGGGGTTCTATTGGGGTCTCATGGTGTGGGTGGGAGGGGGGGGGGGGCAGCACTGACTCCCCCCCCCCCCCATTTTCCAGCCCCGCAGGGGACGCTTTGGGGCTGCAGGTGGATTATTGGGGGGCTTCACGTGAGGGGGGGGCCAAAAACAGCCTGAGGGGAACCTTCAGGTCCCTGCACGTCTCACGGCTGCCCCCCCCCGGGGAGGGGGCTGCGACCACCCTCACCATGACCGTGGTGACCAGGGAGAAGAATAAGAAGGGTATTTATTTTGGGGGGGGGGCTTTTGGGGGGGGTGGGGGGGGGGTCCTATAGGTGATGGAGGGGTGGGGGATGTGGGGGGGTGGGATTTTGGGGGGGGTCTGGGGGTCTTGGCTTCATGGGGGGGGGCAATGGGGGGCTGTGTGTTAAGGGGGGGGTCCTATAGGTCATGGGGGGGTCGGAATTTGGGGAGGGGTCTGGGGGGCGGACACCCATGGGGGGCATTGGGGGGGTGGGGGATGTGGGGGGGGTGGGATTTTGGGGGGGGGTCTGGGGGTCTTGGCTTCATGGGGGGGGGGGGCATTGGGGGACTGTGTGTTAAGGGGGGGGGGTCCTTTATATCATGGGGGGGGTGGGAGTTTGGGGGGGGGACACCCATGGGGGGCATTGGGGGGGTGGGGGGGTGTGGGATGTGGGGGGGGTGGGAGTTTGGGGGGGTCTGGGGGGGGGACACCCATGGGGGGCATTGGGGGGGTCCTTTAGGTCATGGGGGGATGGGAATTTGGGGGGGGGTCCTGGCGTGATGTGGGGGGGGGCGTTGGGGGGCTGTGTGTTAAGGGGGGGGTCCTATAGGTCATGGGGGGGTGGGAATTTGGGGAGGGGTCTGGGGGTCCTGGCTTCATGGGGGGGGGCATTGGGGGGCTGTGTGTTAAGGGGGGGGGTCCTTTAGGTCATGGGGGGGGTGGGGGATGTGGGGGGGATGGGATTTTGGGGGGGTCTGGGGGTCCTGGCGTGATGTGGGGGGGGGGCATTGGGGGGCTGTGTGTTAAGGAGGGGGTCCTTTAGATCATGGGGGGGTGGGAATTTGGGGGGGGGTCCTGACTTCATGGGGGGGGGGTATTGGGGGGCCTATAGGGCCCCCCATTGACCATTAGGGTCACCCTATAGGGTCCCACCCCCCCCTATTATTAGGGTCACCCATTGAGACCCCCCCAAACATTAGGGTCGCCCTATGGGGTCCCATAGCTCTGACCTTTAGGGTCACCCTATAGGGCCGCCCCAAACATTAGGGTCACCCTATAGAGACCCCCATTGACCATTAGGGTCACCCTATAAGGTCCCACCCCCCCAGGCATTAGGGTCACCCTATAGAGACCCCCCCCGAACATTAGGGTCACCCTATGGGGTCCCACCCCCCAGGCATTAGGGTCACCCTATAGGGCCCCCCATTGACCATTAGGGTCACCCTATAAGGTCCCACTCCCCCAGGCATTAGGGTCACCCTAGGAGACCCCCACTGCCAATTAGGGTCACCCTATAGGGTCCCACCCCCCCCTATTATTAGGGTCACCTATAGAGACCCCCCCGAATATTAGCGTCGCCCTATGGGGTCCCACCTCCCCGATCTTTAGGGTCACCCTATAGGGCCACCCATTGACCATTAGGGTCACTCTATAAGGTCCCACCCCCCCAGGCATTAGGGTCACCCTATAGAGACCCCCTGACCATTAAGGTCACCCTATAAGGTTCCACCCCCCCCAGCTATTAGGGTCACCCTATAGAGACCCCCCCAAACATTAGGGTCGCCCCATGGGGTCCCACCCCCCTGACCATTAGGGTCACCCTATAGAGACCCCCACTGCCAATTAGGGTCACCCTATAGGGTCCCACCCCCCCAGTCATTAGGGCCACCCTATAGAGACCCCCCCCAAACATTAGGGTCGCCCCATGGGGTCCCACCCCCCTGACCATTAGGGTCACCCTATAGGGCCCCCCCCGACCTTTAGGGTCACCCTATAAGGTCCCACCCGACTGCCAATTAGGGTCACACTATAAGGTCCCACCCCCCCCAGCCATTAGGGTCACCCTATAGGGCCCCCCATTGACCATTAGGGTCACCCTATAAGGTCCCACCCCCCCTATTATTAGGGTCACCTATTGAGACCCCCCCAGGCATTAGGGTCACCCTATAGAGACCCCCCCCATGACCATTAGGGTCACCCCATAAGAACCCCCCCCATATCCCCCCCCCCACCTCAATTTCCTGGCTGTTCACCCACCCAACTCTCCCCTCCCCCATAAGTTTGGCACCAAATTGGGACGGGGGGGGGTGGTCGACCCCCCCCCCCCACGTGACCTTTCCCCCCCCCCCCCCAACCCTTTTAGTGCCCACCCTATTCCTGAGCAAGCGACCCCGAGACCCCGACCCTAAAAGCGTTTTGGTGGACGGCATCACTCGCCTCATCTGCTCCCCCCGCCAGCCCCCGGCCCTTCTGAGCGGTGGGTTCTATTATAGGGGGGGGGGGGTTGTATTTTTTTTTTTGGGGGGGGGTCTTTGCATTTCCCCTATTAACGAAGCCCCCCCCCCCCCAACCCCAAATAGTTTCGGTGGACGGGACGCAGTGGGACGACATCAAATTCTTCCAGCTGACGGCTCAGTGGCCGTCCCACGTCAAGCATTTCCCCGTCGGTCTCTTCGGCCCCAAAACCTCCTAAGACCCCCCCCCCCCACACCCCCCCTCCCCAAATCCCCCCCCCACCCTAGAACCCTCCCCCCATCTCTGCATGCACACCCCCCTCCCCATTTGTTTCAACCCCATGCAGCGCAACTTAAGGGGCGGCCACAGAGCCTGGAATTGGGGCTCTGAGCTCTGAAAATGGGGGTCAGAGATTTGAAAATGGGGCTCTGAGTGCTGAAAATGGGGGTCAGTGCTCTGAAAATGGGGCGTAAGGGCTGAAAATGGGGGTCAGTGCTCTGAAAATGGGGCCAGGAACTCTGAAATTGGGGCTCTGAGCTCTGAAAATGGGGCCACAAGTGCTGAAAATGGGGCCAGGAACTATGAAAATGGGGCATAAGTGCTGAAAATGGGGTCAGAGCTCTGAAAATGGGACATAAGTGCTGAAAATAGGGGTCAGCTCTGAAAATGGGGCAGTAAGCGCTGAAAAACGGGGCTCAGAGTGCTAAAAATGGGGCAGGAACTCTGAGAATGGGGACATAAATGCTGAAAATGGGGCTCTGAGCTCTGAAAATGGGGAAATAATCTCTGAAAATGGGGCTCAGAGTGCTGAAAACGGGGCTCTGAGCTCCACAAACCCTGAAATTGGGGCACAGCTCTGAAGATGGGGCTCAGAGCTCTGAAAATGGGGTCATAAGTGCTGAAAATGGGGGTCAGAGCTCTGAAAATGGGGGTCAGCTCTGAAAATGGGGCAGTAAGCGCTGAAAATGGGGCCATAACTGCTGAAAATGGGGGTCAGGGCTCTGAAAATGGGGCCACAAGTGCTGAAAATGGGGCCAGGAACTCTGAATTTGGGGCAAGATCTGAAAATGGGGCTCAGAGTGCAGAAAATAGGGCCACAAGTTCTGAAGATGGGGGTCCGAGGTCTGAAAATGGGGCCAAACGTGCTGAAAATGGGGTCATAAGTGCTGAAAATGGGGCTCTGAGCTCCCCCCCAAAAAAAATCTCAGTGCCAACCCCAATTCCCACCCCCCCCCACCCCACCCCCAAGCTTTCGCTGCTTGTCCTCGTGCCAAAGTGAGGGGGGGTCCCCCCGTGCTTGCTGCCCCCCCCACCGACGCGCAGCTGCTTTGTTGAGGGGGGGGGAGGTCAATGAGTGCCAATAAAATTGCATTGGATGATGAGGGGGGGGGCTGCGTGGTCTTTGATGATCCCATAGGAAGAGCCCAGGCCAGTTTGTAGGGTAAAAGTGGGGTTTATTTGGGGGGGGGGGGGGGGGTGGAAGCGAGGTGGGGGGGAGAGATCTGGTGTGGAAGGAATAAAATGGGGTCATGGGAGCTGAATGTGGGGCAGCGAGATCTGAAAATGGGATCAGGGCGCTGAAAATGGGGCTCTGAGTGCTGAAAATGGGGTCAGAGCTCTGAAAATGGGGTCAGAGCGCTGAAAATGGAGCCACAGGTGCTGAAAATGGGGCCAGGAACTCTGGATTGGGGGCAAGATCTAAAAATGGGCTGAAAATGGGGGTCAGAGCTCTGAAAATGGGGCCACAAGTGCTGAAAAATGGGGCTCAGAGTGCTGAAAATGGGGCAGGAACTCTGAAAATGGGGCAACGATCTCTGAAAATGGGGCCATAAGCGCTGAAAATGGGGCCCACAGTGCTGAAAAGGGGGCTCTGAGCTCCACAAACCCTGAAATTGGGGCTCTGAGGTCTGAAGATGGGGGTCAGAGCTCAGAAAATGGGGTCATAAGTGCTGAAAATGGGGCCACAAGTGCTGAAAATGGGGACAGGAACTCCGGATTTTTGGGCACGATCTAAAAATGGCGGTCAGAGTGCTGAAAATTGGGGCACAAGTGCTGAAAATGGGGGTCAGAGCTCTGAAAATGGGGGTCAGAGCTCCCAAACGCTGAAATTGGGGCTCTGAGCTCTGAAGATGTGGGTCAGAGCTCTGAAAATGGGTCATAAGTGCTGAAAATGGGGCCACAAGTGCTGAAAATGGGGATCACAGCTCTGAAAATGGGGTCAGGAACTATGAAAATGGAGCTCTGAGCTCTGAAAATGGGGTCAAAACTCTGAAAATGGGGACATAAATGCTGTAAATGGGACCATAAGTGCTGAAATTGGGGCTCTGAGCTCTGAAGATGGGGGTCAGAGCGCTGAAAATGGGGCCCCAAGTGCTGAAAATGGGACCAGGAACTCTGAATTTTGGGCAAGATCTGAAAATGGGAGTCAGAGTGCTGAAAATGGGGCCATAAGTGCTGAAAATGGGTCAGGAACTCTGAAAATGGAGACATAAATGCTGAAAATGGAGCCAGGAACTCTGAAAATGGAGCTCTGAGCTCTGAAAATGGGGGTCAGAGCTCTGAAAATGGGGCCACAAGTGCTGAAAATGGGGCCAGGAACTCTGAAATTGGGGCTCTGAGCTCTGGAAATGGGGCAATGATCTCTGAAAATGGGGCCATGATTTCTGAAAATGGGGCTGTAAGCACTGAAAATGGGGCCATAAGTGCTGAAAATGGGGTCAGAGCTCTGAAAATAGGGCTCTGAGCTCTGAAAATGGGGGTCAGCTCTGAAAATGGGGCCGTAAGTGCTGAAAATGGGGTCAGAGCTCTGAAAATGGGGACATAAGTGCTGAAAATGGGGCCAAGAACTCTGAAAATGGGGCTCTGAGCTCTGAAAATGGGGGTCAGAGCTCTGAAAATGGGGCAATGATCTCTGAAAATGGGGCCATAAGTGCTGAAAATGAGGTCATAAGTGCTGAAAACAGGGCTCTGAGCTCTGAGAATGAGGACAGAGCTCTGAAAATGGGGCCATAAGTGCTGAAAATGGGGTCAGGAACTCTGAAAACGGGGGTCAGCTCTGAAAATGTGGCCATAAACGCTGAAAATGGGGTCATAAGTGCTGAAAATGGGGCTCTGAGCTCTGAAAATGGAGCTCTGGAAATAGGGCCGTTAGTGCTGAAAATGGAGCTCAAAAAAATGGGGCGATAAGCGCTGAAATCGGGTCCCCGATTTCGCCTTTTTTCAATCCCCCCCCCACCTCGTAGGGCTCCAGGCTCCCTGTAGCCACGCCCCCTTTTCCCGAGGCCACGCCTCCTTCTCCGAGCCACGCCCCCTTTTCTTTCGAGGCCACGCCCCTCTCGCACGCGAAGCCCCGCCCACCACGTGCGCGGGCGGAGCCGAGCGCTCCCGAAGCAGCGCCGAGCCGAGCCGAAGCGGAACCGAAGCGGCACGGAGCCGAGACGAAGCGGCACTGAGCGGCGCCGAGTCGAGCCGAAGTGGAACCGAAGCGGAGCCGAGCGGCGCCGAGTCGAGCCGAAGTGGATCCGAAGCGGAGCCGAGCGGCGCCGAGTCGAGCCGAAGCGGAACCGAAGCGGCACGGAGCCGAGCCGAAGCGGAGCCGAGCGGGGTCGAAGCTGCGCCGAGCTGATCCGAACGCAGCCGAGGCCACGCCCCCCCTCAGCCGCGAAGCCCCGCCCACCACCACGTGCGCGGGCGGAGCCGAGCGCTCCCGAAGCTGCAGCGAGCGGAGCCGAAGCGGAGCCGAAGCGGCACCGAGCGGAGCCGAAGCGAAACCGAGCCGAGCCGAAGCGGCACCGAGCCGAAGCGGCACCGAGCGGAGCCGAAGCGGCACCGAGCCGAGCCGAACGCAGCCGAGCGCGCCGCGCCGCCTCGCTCGGACCATGGAGCGGCGCTGAAGACCCCCCCGAGCCCCCCTTACCCCTATGGCCGGGCCGAGGGGCTGAGCCCCCCCCCCCCTCCGACCCCCCACCCCCTCCCCATCCCCTTCCCCCCCCTCCCTCACCCCCCCCCACGACCCGCCATGGCGTTCACGTTCGCCGCCTTCTGCTACATGCTGACCCTGGTGCTGTGCGCCTCGCTCATCTTCTTCGTCATCTGGCATGTGAGCGTTTTTTGGGGGGGGGGGGGTGGGCGATGGGGGGGGGTGATGGGGGGGGGGCCGTCGCGTAGAAACGGCGGCGCTGGGTCGGGGGGGGAGGCGGAGGCGGAGGGATGAGCGGTCGCTTAGCAACGGCGGCGCGCGAGGGGGCGGTCGCTTAGCAACGGGGGCCGTGGGAACGGCGTCGTCATGGCAACGGGCATCGGTGGGTACCGAATGGATGGGGGGGGGGGGGGGGGTCGGATCGATTGTGGGGGGGGAGGGGGGGTCGGTACGATGGAGGGGGGGGAGGGGGGGGTCAGATCGATTGGGGGTGGGGGGGGGTCGGATGTATGGGGGGGGTCGGATTGATTGGGGGGGGTCGGAACGATGGGGGGGTTCGGAACGATGGGGGGGTCGGATGTATGGGGGGGGTCAGATCGATTGGGGGTGGGGGGGGTCGGATGTATGGGGGGGGTTCGAATCAATTGGGGGGGTCGGAACGATGGGGGGGGGTTCGGATCGATGGGGGGGGTCGGATGTATGGGGAGGGTTCGAATCAATTGGGGGGGGTCGGATGAATAGGGGGGGTCGGATCGATTGGGGGGGGTCGGAACGATGGGGGGTGAGGGGGTCGGATTGATTGGGGGGGTTCGGAACGATGGGGGGGGTTCGAATCGATTGGGGGGGATCGGAACGGGGGGGGGTCGGATCGATTGGGGGTTGGACCTATGGAAGGGAGGGGGTTCGGATTGATGGGGGGGGTCGGATGTATTGGGAGGGGTCGGACATATTATGGGGTGGATTGGATGTATGGGGGGGGTCGGAAATATTGGGGGGGGTCGGAACCTATTGGGGGGGGGTCAGGGGTTTGGGGTCTATGGGGGGGATGGGTCCTATGGTGGAGTTTGGGTGTATGGGGGGGGGAATTTGGAGCTATTGTTGGGTTGGGGGGGGGGGGGGGGGCGCCGTGTTCTCGGGGGGGGGGGGTCGGATATAATTGGGGGGGGGGGTGTTAGAGCCATTGGGGGGGGGGTTCATCCCTTAGCAAAGGGGGCTGTGGGAACGGCGTTGTCATGGCAACGAGTTCGGTCCCATGGGGGGGGGGAAGATGAGGAGGGGGGGAGGTCAGCACTCACCCCCCCGCCCCCCCCTTCCCCCCCCCCCAGATCATCGCTTTCGATGAGCTCCGCACCGACTTCAAGAACCCCATTGACCAAGGGAACCCCGCGCGGGCGGTGAGTGCAGCCCCCCCCTCAAAAAAAAAATCCAGCCCCCCCCCCCCCCCCCACCATCCCCTCCCCATACCTCCCCGAGGGGGGGGGGGGGGGGGGCAACAAAAAAAACCCCAAATCCAGGTCGCTGCTCCTATTTATAGCCCCCAAAACGGGACGCCCCTCCCCCTGACCCCATTCCTACCTGCGGGGGGGGGGGAGATGGGGGGATGGGGGGGGGGGGGGTTAGAACAATCGTACGGGGCTCTGGAAGCCCCCCCCCCACCTCACCGTGCTGTTTTTTTCTCCCCCCCCCCCCCCCCCCATAGCGTGAACGGTTGAAAAACATTGAGCGGATCTGCTGCCTTCTGCGCAAGGTGGGACCCCCCCCAGCGGTGTCCATCGTACCCTGAAGCCCCCCCCCCCCAAATATCCTAACAGGAGCCCCCCCACCCCATAGGGTGCCCCACTGCCCCCCCCATAGGCACCCTAAAACCACCCTGACCCCCCCAAGGACCCCCCCCCATACCGTCCAGACCCCCCCCACCCCATAGGGTGCCTAACTGCCCCCCCCCATAGGCAACCTAAAACCATCCTGCCCCCCCCAAGGACCCCCCCATACCCTCCAGCCATCCCCAACCGCATAGGGTGCCCCACTGCCCCCCCCATAGGCACCCTAAAACCACCCTGACCCCCCCAAGCCCCCCCCCATACCCTCTATGGTTCCACCCCCCCCCATAGGGTACCTCACTGCCCCCCCCCCTCCATAGGCACCCTAAAACCACCCTGACCCCCCCAAGGACCCACCCGTACCCTCCAGCCTCCCCCCAACTCCATAGGATGCCCCACTGCCCCCCCCCATAGACACCCTAAAACCACCCTGACCCCCCCCAAGGACCCCCCCCAAGGACCCCTCCATGGGTCCACCCCCCCCATAGGGTACCTCACTTCCCCCCCCCCCATGGGCTCCCTAAAACCACCCTGACCCCCCCCCAAGGACACCCCATACCCTCCAGGCCCCCCCACCCCATGGGATGCCCCACTGTCCTCCCATAGGCACCCTAAAACCACCCTGACCCCCCAAGGACCCCTCCATGGGTCCACCCCCCCCATACTGTATCCCACTGCCCCCCCACCATAAACACCCTAAAAGGAGCTGACCCCCCCAAGGACCCCCCCAGATCCTCCAGCGCCCCCCAACCCCATAGGACGCCCCCCCCATAGGCACCCTAAAACCACCCTGACTCCCCCCCAAGGACCCCCCCATACTCTCCAGGCCCCCCCACCCCATGGGATGCCCCACTGCCCCCCCATAGGCACCCTAAAACAACCCTGACCCCTCCCCAAGGACCCCCCCACCCCATGGGGTGCCCCACTGACCCCCATAGACACCCTAAAAAGACCCTGACCCCCCCAAGGACCCCCCCCAAGGACCCCTCCATGGGTCCACCCCCCCCATAGGGTACGTCACTTCCCCCCCCCCATAGGCACCCTAAAACCACCCTGACCCCCCCAAGGCCCCCCCAGCACGCCCAGCACTGTTAATGGTGGGGGCGTGGCCTGGAGGGGGCGTGGCCTGGAGGCAGCACGTGTTGTGTTGTTAATGGAAGAGGGCGTGGCTTGATGGGGGCGTGGCCTGAATTTGGGGGCGTGGCCTGGAGGGGGCGCAATTGGCATTGTTAATTGAGGCGTGGCATGAAGGGGGCGTGGCCTGAATTAGGGGAGTGGCCTGAAGTCTCCAGCCTGTGGAACGATTTGGGGGGGCGTGGCTTTTGAAGGGGGCGTGGCCAAAAGGGGGCGTGACCGAGAAAGGGGCGTGGCCAAAAGGGGGCGAGGCGTAGGGGCCTGCATGTGCAGCACTGTTAATGGGGGTGGATGGGGGGGGTGTTGATTTGAAGGAGGCGTGGCCAGAAGGGGGCGTGGTCAAATGGGGGCGTGGCGTAGGGGCCAGCATGTGCAGCACTGTTAATGTGGCAGTGGGGGGGGGGGGGTTTGAGTAAAAGGGGGCGTGGCCTGAAAGGGGCGTGGCCAGGAGGGGGCGTGGCCAGTGGTGGGTGTGGCCAAATGGGGGCGTGGCCTAGGGCCCAGTAAGTGCGGCACTGTGAATGGGGGGTGGGCGGGGGGTGTTGGCTTGAAGGGGGCGTGGCCTTGAGGGGTGTGGCCAGAAATGGGCGAGGCCAGAAGGGGGCGTGGCCAGGGGTGGGTGTGGCCAAATAGGGGCGTGGCCTATGGGCCAGCATGTGCAGCAGTGTTGATGGGGGGTGGGCGGGGGGTGTTGGCTTGAAGGGGGAGTGGCCTGAAGGGGGCGTGGCCAGGAGGGGGCGTGGCCAGAATTTGGCGAGGTCAGAAGGGGGCGTGGCCGGGGATGGGTGTGGCCAAATGGGGGCGTGGCATAAAGTGCAGCACTGTTAATGGGGGGTGGGCGGGGGGTGCTGCCCTGAAGGGGGCGTGGCCAGAATTGGGCACGGTCAACGTGGGCGTGGACTAAATGGGGGCGTGACCAGAAGAGGCGTGGCCTAGGGGGCGTGGCCTAGGGGGCAGCATGTGCAGCACTGTTAATGGAGGGTGGGCGGGGGGTGTTGGCTTGAAGGGGGCGTGGCCAGAATTGGGCGTGGTCTGAAGGGGGCGTGGCCTGGAGGGGGGCGTGGCCTCCGTTCCTAACGGTGCGCCCCCAGCTGGTGGTACCCGAGTACTGCATCCATGGGCTGTTCTGCCTGATGTTCCTCTGCGCCGCCGAGTGGGTGACGCTGGGGCTGAACCTCCCCCTGCTACTGTACCACCTGTGGAGGTGGGGGCACTGCTTACCGGGGGGTTCCCGGGGTCATCGGGGGGCTTTGGGGGTATCGGGGTCATCGGGGGGCAATGGGGGCATCGGGGACGTCGGGGACACCGGAGATGTTGGGGGCACTGGGGGGACTTTGGGGGTAATGGGGATAATGGGGGACATTGGGGTGTGGGGGGTAATGGGGGAAGTGGGGACATTGGGGGGGGCTTTGGGGTTCGTTGGGGATTGGGGGACGTTGGGGTCAATGGGGCACTGGGGACATTGGGGGCATTGGGGACATTGGGGGTAACGGGGGTAATAGGGGACATTGGGGGTGTGGGGGATAATGGGGGAAGGGGGGACTTTGGGGGCTTTGGGGTTCATTGGGGGATGTTGGGGATTTGGGGTGTATTGGGGACATTGGGGTCAATGGGGTCAATGGGGCATGGGGGACATTGGGGGCATTGGGGGTAATGGGGATAATGGGGGACATTGGGGGTGTGGGGGGTAATGGGGGAAGGGGGGACATTGGGGGCTTTGGGGTTCGTTGGGGATTGGGGGACGTTGGGGATTTGGGGTGTATTGGGGACGTTGGGGTCAATGGGGCACTGGGGACATTGGGGGTATTGGGGACATTGGGGGTAATGGGGCATTGGGGGACATTGGAGTCAATGGGGCATTGGGGACATTGGGGGTATTGGGGATAATGGGGGACATTGGGGTGTGGGGGATAATGGGGGAAGGGGGAACATTGGGGGCTTTGGGGTTCCTTGGGGATTGGGGGTGTATTGGGGACGTTGGGGTCAATGGGGCACTGGAGGACATTGGGGGCATTGGGGATGTTGGGGGTAGTGGGGACAATGGGGGACATTGAGGGCCTGGGGGGTGTGGGGGGAAGAGGGTCATGGGAATATGGAGCTATGTGGGATGTGGGGCCATGGGGTTGTGGGGCCATGGGGATGTGGGGTCATGGAGATATGGGGCCACAGGGATGTGGGGCCACAGGGATGTGGGGCCATGGGGGATGTGGGGTTACGGGGGATGTGGGGCCATGGGGATGTGGGGCCATGGGGATGTGGAGCCATGGGGATATGGGGCCATGGGGGATGTGGGGTTATGGGGGATGTGGGGCCATGGGAGATGTAGGGCCATGGAGTTATGGGGCCATGGAGATATGGGGCCATGGGGGATGTGGGGACATGGGGTTATGGGGCATTGGAGATATGGGGCCATGGGGGGTGTGGGGTCATGGAGATGTGAAACCATGGAAATGTGGGGCCATGGGGATGTGGGGCCATGGGGGATGTGGGGCCATGGGGATGTGGGGCTACGTGGGATGTAGGGCCATGGGGGATATGGGGCCATGGGGGGTGTGGGGTCATGGAGATGTGAAGCCATGGAGATATGGGGCTACATGGGATGTAGGGCCATGGGGTTATGGGGCCATGGGGGGTGTGGGGTCATGGAGATGTGAAGCCATGGAGATATGGGGCCATGGGGATGTAGGGTCATGGGGATGTGGGGTTATGGGGGATGTGGGGCCATGGGGATGTGGGGCCATGGGGATATGGGGCTACATGGGATGTAGGGCCATGGGGGATGTGGGGCCATGGGGATATGGGGCTACATGGGATGTAGGGCCATGGGGGATGTGGGGCCATGGGGTTATGGGGCATTGGAGATATGGGGCCATGGGGGATGTGGGGTCATGGAGATGTGAAGCCATGGAGATATGGGGCCATGGAGATGTGGGGCCATGGGGATGTGGGGTCATGGGGGATGTGGGGCCATGGGGGATGTGGGGCCGTGGGGTTATGGGGCCATGGGGGGTGTTGGGGCCATGGGGGGTGTGGGGTCATGGAGATGTGAAGCCATGGAGATGTGGGGCCATGGGGATGTGGGGTCATGGGGATGTGGGGCTACGTGGGATGTAGGGCCGTGGGGTTATGGGGCCGTGGGGTTATGGGGCCGTGGGGCCGTGGGGCTGCAGGTACTTCCACCGCCCGGCCGATGGCTCCGAGGGGCTGTTCGACGCCGTCTCCATCATGGACGCCGACATCCTGGGCTACTGCCAGAAGGAGGCCTGGTGCAAGCTGGCCTTCTACCTGCTGTCCTTCTTCTACTACCTGTACAGGTGGGGGGGGGCTGGGATGGGGGGGAGGGATGGGGGTGGGATTGGGGGGTGCTGGGAGGGACGGGGATGGGGATGGGGATGGGGAGGGTGGAAGGGGGTGGGTGGGACTGGGAGGGACTGGGAGGCACTGGGAGGGACTGGGATGGGGATGGGGGGGATGGGGAGGATTGGGAAGGACTGGGAGTAATTGGGATGGGACTGGGAGCAACTGGGATGGGACTGGGAGGGACTGGGATGGGACTGGGGAGGACTGGAAGTAATTGGGATAGGACTGGGAGGAACTGGGATGGGACTGGGGAGGGTGGAAGGGGGTGGGTGGGACTGGGATGGGGCTGGGATCGGGCTGGGAAGGATTGGTAAGGACTGGGAGTAATTGGGATGGGACTGGGAGCAACTGGGATGGGACTGGGAGGGACTGGGATGGGACTGGGAAAGACTGGGAGCAATTGGGATGGGACTGGGAGGCACTGGGATGGGGCTGGGGAGGACTGGAAGTAATTGGGATAGGACTGGGAGGGACTGGGATGGGACTGGGTGTAATAGGGATGGGACTGGGAGTGACTGGGATGGGACTGGGAAAGACTGGAAGCAATTGGGATGGGACTGGGAGTGACTGGGATGGGACTGGGAAAGACTGGAAGCAATTGGGATGGGACTGGGAGTGACTGGGATGGGACTGGGAAAGACTGGAAGCAATTGGGATGGGACTGGGGAGGGTGGAAGGGGGTGGGTGGAACTGGGATGGGACTGGGAGGGACTGGGATGGCGCTGGGAAGGATTGGTAAGGACTGGAAGTAATTGGGATGGGACTGGGAGCGACTGGGATGGGACTGGGGAGGGTGGAAGGGGGTGGGTGGGACTGGGATGGGACTGGGAAGGACTGGGATGGGAGTGGGGAGGACTGGGAGTAATTGGGATAGGACTGGGAGGGACTGGGATGGGACTGGGGAGGACTGGGGAGGACTGGGGAGGACTGGAAGTAATTGGGATGGGACTGGGAGTGACTGGGATGGGACTGGGAACAACTGGGATGGGACTGGGATGGGGCTGGGGAGGATTGGGAAGGACTGGGAGTGACTGGGGTGGGACTGGGAGTGACTAGGATAGGATTGGGAGCAACTGGGAGGGAATGGGAGCAACTGGGAGGGACTGGGAGCAACTGGGAGGGACTGGGAGAAACTGGGATAGGACTTGGAGCAACTGGGATGGACTGGGAGCAACTGGGATAGGACTGGGATGGGGAGGATTGGGAAGGACTGGGAGTAATTGTGATAGGACTGGAAGTGACTGGGATGGGACTGGGATCAACTGGGAGGGAATGGGAGCAACTGGGAGGGACTGGGAGCAACTGGGAGGTGCTGAGGTGCTGTTCTCCCAGTATGGTGTACACACTGGTGAGCTTCTGATGCCCTCCTCCCCACCGCGGAGACACCGCCTGGAGCCTGGCAGGGCCTCCCAGTACGGCCCAGTGGCCTCCCAGTACGGCCCAGCGGCCTCCCAGTACGGCCCAGTGCAGCCCCTCACTGGGGGCTCCGTCGGCTGCGCCGTCCCTGCGCGGCTCAATAAAGACCAGTGGCACCAGTGAGAGCCCAGCGTGGTACTGGGAGCACTGGGAGGGGAGGTGGGGGGGGGGATCTTACTGGTCTGTGGGAAGGGGAGCACTGGGAGCACTGGGAGCACTGGGGTGGGTGTCCCTATGGGGGCTGTCCCCCTTCCCCTTTCCCCCACCCCATTTCCTTTTCCCCTCCCATTTCCCTTTCCATTTCCCCTTTCCCCCTTTTCCTCTTCTCCATTTCCCTTTCCCCTTCCATTTCCCCTTCCATTTCCCCTTCCCTCTTTCTCCCTCCCCCCCTTCCTCTCCTCCATTTCCCCTTCCCATTTCCCCCTTTCCCCTTCCTTCCTTCTCTCCTATCCATTCCATTTCCCCTTCCCCTTCTATTTCCTTCCCTCTTCCCCCTTTCCCATCTATTTCCCCTTCCTTTTCTATTTCACCCTCCCTCTTTCCCCCTTTTCCCCTTCTACCCTTTCATCTTCCCCTCCTATTTCCCCTTCCCCTTTCCACTTTTCCTTTCCCCTTCCCTTCCTCCCTCCCTTCCCCTTTTCCCTTTCCCCTTCACCTTCTATTTCCCCCTCCTTTTCCTCCTAGTCTTTTCCCTTCCCCTTCTATTTCTCCTTCCTCCTTTTCCTTTTTCTCTTTTTCCTTTCCATTTCCCCTTCCTGTTTCCCCCTCCTCTTTCCCCTTATCCCTTCCCCACTTCCTTCCTTCCCCCACCCTTTCCCCCCTTCCCCTTCCTCTTCCCCCTTTTCCCTTCCCCCTTCTCCTTTTCCCTTCCCCCTTTCCCCTTCCTCTTCCCTGTCCCTTTTCCCTTTCCCCCTTCCCATCCCCTTCCTTTTCCCCCCTTCCCTTTTTCTCCCCTTTCCCTTTTCCTTTCCCCGTTCCCTATTTCCCCTTCCCATTCTCCTTCCCTCTTCTCTGCCCCCTTCCCCTTTCCCCTTCTCTTTCCCCTTTTCCCTTCCCAGTTCCTTTTCTCCCTTCCCCATCCCCATCCCCCTTTCCCTTCTCATTCCCTCTTCCCCACCCACTTTCTCCCTTCCCTTTCCCTTTCCCCTTCCTCTTCCCTGTCCCCCTTCCCCTTCCCCTATCCCCTTCCCGATCCCTTTCCCCTTTTCCCTTCCCTGTCCCTTTTCTCCCTTCCCCCTTCCTCTCTTCCCTTTCCCCTTTCTCCTTCTCCATCCCTTTTCTCCCTTCCCCTTCCCCACCCCTTTCCCTTCCCTCTTCTTCTTCCCCTTCCCCTTTCCCCATCCTCTTCCCCATCCCTCTTCGTCTTCTTCCTTCCTCCTCCCTGTCCCCCTTTCCCTTGCTGTTCCTCCTTCCCCTTCCCCTTTTTCCCTTCCCTGCCCCTTTTCTCCCTTCCCTCTTCCCTTTCCCCTTCCACCTTCCCCATCCCTTTTCTCCCTTCCCCTTCTCCATCCCTTTTTTCCCTCCCCCTTCCCCATCCCTTCCCCCCTTTTCCCTTCCCTGTCCCTTTTCTCCCTTCCCCTTTCCCCTTCCCTCTTCCTCTTCTCCCTTCCTCCTCCCTGTCCCCCTTTCCTTCCCCCTTCCCCTTCCCCCTTTTCCCTTCCCTGTCCCTTTTCTCCCTTCCCCTTTCCCCTTCCTCTTCCCCTTCCCTCTTCCTCTTCTCCCTTCCTGTCCCCCTTTCCCTTCTTCTTCCTCCTTTCCCTTCCCCCTTCCCCCTTCCCCATCCCTTTTCTCCCTTCCCCTTCCCCATCCCTTCCCCCCTTTTCCCTTCCCTGTCCCTTTTCCCCTTTCCCCTTTCCCCTTCCTCTTCCCTATCCCCCTTCCTCCTCCCTGTCCCCCTTTCCCTCCCTCCTTCCCCTTCCCCTTCCCCCATCCCCATCCCTTTTCTCCCTTCCCCTTCCCCATCCCTTCCCCCCTTTTCCCTTTCCTGTCCCTTTTCCCCTTTCCCCTTCCTCTTCCCTATCCCCCTTCCTCCTCCCTGTCCCCCTTTCCCTCCCTCCTTCCCCTTCCCCCTTTTTCCCTTCCCTGCCCCTTTTCTCCCTTCCCCCTTCCCCATCCCTTTTCTCCCTTCCCCATCCCTTCCCCCCTTTTCCCTTCCCCCCCTTTTCCCTCCCCGCTCCCTTTTCCCTCGTTCCCCCCCCATCCCAGCACCGCCTCAGGGTGCGGCCCCTCTCGGAGCCTCGGGGCGGAGTTCCCAACCCCGGGGGGGGGGGGGAAACAGCGGGACAGACGGACAGCGGGACGGACAGACAGAGGGACGGACAGCGGGGGGGGGGGGGAACGAAAGATGCTGGCGTTGATCGCCCTGCTGGTCGCGGGGACGGCGGCCGTGGCTCCGATCGTTTCGGTTCCGAGTTGCCCTTTGGGTTTCGGACCGGTTCCGGGAGCACCGGGACGTTGCGATGATCGCGACGAATGTCGAACGGCCGCCGTGTGTCACCACATGTGCCTCAATCACGAGGGAGGTTTCGCCTGTCACTGTCGCCGGGGTTTCGTCCTGCAAGCCGACGGCGCCACCTGTCAGCCCCATAGGCGGCCCTATAGGCGACCCTATAGGCGGACGCAGCACCGGGATCACCGGCAGCCCCACAGACAGCCCGACAGACAGCCTGACAGACAGCCCGACAGACAGCCTGACAGACAGCCCGACAGACAGCCCGACAGGCAGACGCGGCGACAGCCCAGCCGTGGTTCCATCCGAGCTCACCAGGATCCCAACCAAAGCCATCGGGATCCAAACTGGGATCCCAATCGGGATCACCATGATCCCAACCGGGACCACCAGGATCCCAACTGGGATCCCATGCCAGGTTACTGGGATTCCGACCCCGATCCCAACCGGAGCCGCCAGGATTTGAGCTGGGATTCCAGCCGAGGTCAACAAGATCCCAACTGGAGCCACTGGGATCCAAACTGGGATCCCAACTGGGATTCTACCCAAGATCACCAGGATCCCAACCGGAGCCACCAGGATCCCATCCCAACTCATCAGGATCCCAACCAGAGCCATTGGGATTCCAACCGGGATTCCATGCCAGGTCACTGGGATTCCAACCCAGATCCCAACCGGAGCCAATGGGATCCAAACTGGGATCCCATCCGAGGTCACCATGATCCCAACCGAAGCCACCAGGATCCTAACTGGGATTCCATGCCAGGTCACTGGGATTCCAACCCAGATCCCAACCGGAGCCACCAGGATCCAAACTGGGATCCCATCCGAGGTCAACAAGATCCCAACCAGAGCCACCAGGATCCCAACTGGGATCCCAACCAGGATTCCATGCCGGGTCACTGGGATTCCAACCCTGATCCCAACCGGAGCCGCCAGGATCTGAACTGGGATTCGACCCGAGGTCATCAGGATCCAAACTGGGATCCCAACCGGAGCCATTGGGATCCCAATGGGGATTCCATCCAAGATCACCGCGATCCCAACCGGAGCCACCGGGATCCAAACTGGGATCCCAACAGGGATTCTACCCAAGATCACCAGGATCCCAACCGGAGCCACCAGGATCCCATCCCAGCTCATCAGGATCCCAACCGGAGCCAATGGGATCCAAACTGGGATCCCAACTGGTATTCCATCCCAGGTCACCAAGATCCCAACCAGGATCCCATCCCAGGTCACCATGATCCCAACCAGAGCCACCATCAGGGTCCAAACTGGGGTCCCAACCAGGATTCCATCCAAGATCACCGGGATTCTGACTGGGATCCCAACCGGAGCCAATGGGATTCCAACCAGGATCCCAACCGAGGTCACCACGATCCCAACTGGGATCCCAACCGCAGCCACCAGGATCCAAACTGGGATCTCAACCAGGATCCCAACCGGAGCCATTGGGATCCCAACCAGGATCCCATTCGCCGTCATCGGGATCCCAACTGGAACCACCAGGATCCCAACCAGGATCCCATTCCAGGTCACCAGGATCCCAACCAGGATCCCATCCGAGCTCATCGGGGTCCCAACTGGAGCCACTGGGATCCCAACCACGATTCCAATGGGGATCCCATTCCAGGTCACCAGGATCCCAACCGGGATCCCAACTGGAGCCACTGGGATTCCAACCAGGATCCCATTCGACGTCACCGGGATCCCAACTGGAGCCACTGGGATCCCAACCGGGACCCCAATGGGAGCCACTGGGATTTGAACTGGGATCCCAACCGCCGTCACTGGGATTCCAACCGGAGCCACTGGGATCCCAACCGGGATTTGAACCCGGGGCCGCAGGGTTGGCAATGGGATGGAAACAGAGACGTGCACCAGGGTTTGCACCAGGATTTGCATGAGGATTCGCATGAAGACAGCGGCGAGGACTTGGATTTGCACCAGGATTTGCACACGGGTTTGCACCGACCCCCCCCGCCCCCCCCCACCCGCCCCTATAACAACGGGGACCCCGAAGCGTGGGACCCCAGCACCTATGGGGACCCCTATATGGACCTGCAGGATCCCTATGGGGACCCTGACGCTTACGGGGACGCCTATGGGGAGTCCCCCCCCCCGCTATGGGGGGGCTGATGTGGAGCCCTGGGATGCTTATGGGGACCCCTACGCCGACCCCTATAGGGACGAGGAGCCCCACAGGGAGCCCTGGGGGTCCCACCTGCCCCATTCGGACCCCTATGGGGCAGAAGACCCCGAGCCTGGCAGCCTCCGCCGTGGGAGGGACCCCCAAACCCGGCCCTGGGTGTCCTATGGGGATTCAGCTGCAGAACCCTATAGGGCTGAGGACCCTTATGGGGCTGAGGACCCCTATAGGGCTCAGGACCCCTATGGGGGGGGGGATTCACAGACTGAGCGGGAGACTGAAGGCCTGGCCAGGCCGTGGGACCCCCACAGTGACCCTGGGGACCCCTATGGGGTCGAGGACCCCCGGCTGGAGGCTTCAGACCCCTATAGGTTTGGAGACCCCCAGAGTGACCCCATAGATACCCATAGAGCCCTGGACCCCCATCCTGGTCCTATAGAACCCTATAGAGTCCAGGACCCCGAGACTGACCCCAGGGAACCCTACAGGTTTCGGGACCCCCATCCTGATCCCATAGAGCCCTATAGAGTTCAGGACCCCCATCCTGACCCCATAGACCCCCATAAAGCTCAGAATCCCCATCCTGGCCCCGTAAAGCCCTATAGATTTGGGGACCCCCATCCTGACCCCATAGACCCCCATAGAGCTCAGGACCCCCATCCTGGCCCCATAAAGCCCTATAGGTTTGGGGACACCCATCCTGACCCCACAGACCCCTATGGAGAACAGGATCCCCATCCCGACCGCAGGGAGCCCTACAGAGCTCAGGACCCCCATCCTGACCCCACAGATCCCTATAGGGCCCAGGACCCCCAGACTGACCCCGTGGACCATTACAAAGACCGGGAACCCCAAACTGAGCGTAGGGACCCCCAAAAATCCCAAGACCCCAGAATGACCAGGCCCTCCCCTATAGGGACCTTCAGGACCCCCCAAGACCCCCGCAGTCCCCCTCCCACCATCAGGGCTCCCCCAGTTCCTCCCTCCAGGGACCCCCAACATGGAGACCCCCCAGTTTCCCCCCCAACTGCCCCCCTGACTGCCCCTATTGTCCCCCTGCCAGCCAGGGACCCTAAAACATCCCCTATTGCCCCCCAAACCGTCCCTATTGCCCCATCAACCACCCCTATTGCCCCCCTGCCAGCAAGGCACCCCAAAACTGCCCCTATTGCCCCCCTGCCAGCCAGGGACCCCAAAACTGCCCCTATTGGCCCCCAAACTGCCCCTGTTGCCCCATCAACTGCCCCTATTGCCCCCCTGCCAGCCAGGGACCCTAAAACATCCCCTATTGCCCCCCAAACCGCCCCTATTGCCCCATCAACCACCCCTATTGCCCCCCTGCCAGCAAGGGACCCCAAAACTGCCCCTATTGCCCCCCTGCCAGCAAGGGACACCAAAACTGCCCCTATTACCCCCCAAACCACCCCTATTGCCCCATTAACTGCCCCTATTGTCCCCCTGCCAGCAAGGGACCCCAAAACTGCCCCTATTTCCCCCCAAACCACCCCTACTCCCCTCCCTACAATCAGGGACCCCCAAACCACCCCTATTGCCCCCTTGCCAGTCAGGGACCCCCAAACTGCCCCTATTACCCCTCAACCCCCCCCTATTGCCCCACCAACTGCCCCTATTGCCCTCCCCACATCCAAAGGGTCCCCAACCTCCCACATGGGAACCAGGGATCCCTCAAATCCCCCCCCCGGCACCCCGCAAAAACCCCATTCCTTGAGGGGGGGGCTGCTGGTGGCTCTGCCCGTGGCACTGGGAGCAGCGCTGGTGGTACTGGGAGCACTGGGAGGGCTGAGGCTGAGGCTCAGGGACCCCCCCGGACCCCCCCGATGTGAGGGGGTGGGGGAGAACCCCCCTAAAGTGGGAGGAGGTTCCCCAAATAAGGAGGGGACCCCAAGGTTGGGGCTGTTGGGTGCAAAGTGAAAATGTTGGGGGGGGGGGGGTTGGGGGGGGAGGAACCCCTGCCCAAAATGGAGCGACCACAAAGTGGAATGGGGGGGGCTGGGGGGGGCACCCAAACTGGGATGAGGGGCACCCAAACTGGGATGGGGTTGCAAACTGGGATCAGCCCATCCCCCCCCCAAAAAAAATGATGTCAGGGTGGGGGAGGGGAGATTAAGGGGGGGGGGGGCAATAAAGGGCTGACTGCGCCCCGATGCCGTCCAGATGTTGAGCAGATCCAGATGTGTGGGGTGGGGGGGGAGGGTGGGGGGGGAGCTGGGAAGGGTGCGGCTGCTGTGAGTCAATGGGTGTGGGGAGCAGAACGGCCCCAAGGGAGGGGGGGTGGGGGGGGGATGAGCACATCCAGAAAGGGGGAGGGGGGTGGGGAAAAAGGGAGGGGGGGTGGGGTCACCTCAGGGCACGGGAGAGGGGGGGGGGTCAAAGGGCAAAGAGATCACGTGGGCGGGGGGGGTGAGCACATTCAGAGGGGGAGGGGGGCAGGGGTGGAGGGGGGGATGAAAGGGGGGAAGGGGGGGGAGGGGTCACCCCAGGGCACGGGAGCGGGGGGGTCAAAGGGCAAAGAGATCACGTGGGGTGGGGGTGGGGTCACTCCAGGGCACGGGGGCGGGGGGGTCAAAGGGTAAAGAGATCACGTGGGTTGGGGGGTGGGACGCGGAGCCGTTGGGTTGAATCGCATCAAATCTGCGAGGGTTGAGAAAGGAGAAACCGCGCCGAGGCCCCAAAACGGAGCGGCCGAGCGAAGCGACCGGCCATGCCGAGAGGAAACGGCGGCGGCGGGTTTTGTGCGTCACTTCCGGCGCCGCGGTGAAAGGCCCCACCTCACGGCTGCCCGCCGCGAGCGCCTGAGCGCCACGACTTCCGGTGTAGGGGGGCGCTGAGAGCAGGCATCGCGAAGGGCGGCCACCTGCCGGGCAAGGGGTCCTTCGAGAGGCGCGGGCAGCGCTCCTATTGGCTGCTGGAGACAGAGTCTCCATGGCAACGGCTCCTCGCGGATTCCCATTGGCTGTCGCCATTTCTGACTCCGTGGCAACGGGTCCTCGCGGATTCCCATTGGCTGTCGCCATTTCTGTCTCCATGACGACGAGCACTCGCGGGCTCCCATTGGCTGTTATCATTTCCATCTCCATGGCAACGGGTCCTCGCGGGCTCCCATTGGCTGCTGCCATTTCTGTCTCCATGGTGATGAGCACGCGGATTCCCATCGGCTGTTGCTATTTCTGTCTCCATGGCAACGGTTGCTCGCGGGATTCCATTGGCTGTTGCCATTTCCGTCTCCATGGGGATAAGCACCCCCATTGGCTGCTGCCATTTCTGTCTCCGTGGCAACGGGTCCTCGCGGGCTCCCATTGGCTGTTGCTATTTCTGTCTCCATGACGACGACAGGCACGCGGATTCCCATTGGCTGCTGCCTTTTCCGTCTCCGTGGCCATTATCAGGCCCCGCCCCCCCACTCCCATTGGCCGTTGCCATGGCGACGGGAGCGCTGCGCTGCGCTAACCGGAAAGGAAAGAAGCTGTGGGGCTTCCTTTATTGATGGGGGGGGGGGGGGAGGCGGGGGGCGGGGTCAGAGCCCCCCATAAACACTGATGGTGGCCAATGAGACGCTCTCGGTGGAGAGGCTCCGCCCCTTCTCGTAGATGAGATAAAGGAAGGGGGCGGGGCCTCGAGCCGAAGGGGGCGGGGCCGCCAAGGAGGAGTAACCGCTTGGCCCCTCCCACACCTGCAAGCCCCGCCCCCACCACGTGGTGCCGTTGGTGAAGCTCCAGCGAAGCGTCATGTTCACACCTGGGGTGGTTGGGAGAAGGGGAGGGGCCTGAGGACACGCCCACCGCCTCACAGCCAATCAGATCAGCCCTCACCACTTCCGGACACGCCCCCTCCCATCCCCCCGCCCCTCAAGCCCCGCCTCTTTTTTTCACCCAACTCCCCCCAAAGCCTCCCAGGCTTTAAGCCCCGCGCCATCTTAAGCCCCGCCCCCGTTAGGCTACGCCCCCTCTTAAGCCACGCCCACATCATAATCCCCACCCCAATTTAATCCCCACTGCCCTCTTAAGCTCTGCAACCCGCTAAGCCCCGCCCCCCTCAAGCCCCGCCCCCCACAACCACGCGCCCTCTCTAATCCTGCCACGTTCCTGACTCAAGCCCCTCCCCACTTAAGTCCCGCCCCCTCTTCTTGAATACCGTTAACCCCACCCCCTCTCACGCCACGCCCCCTCTCTTAAAGCCCCGACCCTCTCAAGCCCCGCCCCCTCTTCAAAGCCTCCCTCTTAGGCCCTGCAACCCGTTAAGCCCCGCCCCCTTTAAAGCCCCACCCCTCGTGACCCCATTAAACCCCGCCCTCTTAAGCCACGCCCACCGTCAGAACCCGCCCATCACAAGCCCTGCCCTCCTCGCAAGCCCCGCCCCCAGTCCCCTTTAAGCCACGCCCCTTTAAAAAGCCACGCTCATCCAGACTCCGCCCAACGCAAGTCCCGCCCCCAACCCTTTAAGCCCCGCCCACTTAAACCCCGCTTCTCTAAAGCCACGCCCACCACCAGACTCCGTCCATCGCAAGCCACGCCCCCAGCCCCCTTAAGCCACGCCCACCCACATACTCCGCCCAGTGCAAGCCCCGCCACCAACCCTTTAAGCCACGCCCCTCTAAAGCCACTCCCGCTATCAGACTCCGCCCACCGCAAGCCCCGCCCCCATCCCCTTTAAGCCCCGCCCCATCTCAAACCACGCCCCCTTTAAAAGCCCCGGCCCATCTCCGAAGCCCCGCCCCATCTTAAGCCCCGCGCTCAGACCACGCCCCCTTTTAAAAAGCCCCGCCCCTCTCAGACCACGCCCCCTTTTAAAAGCCCCGCCCCCTCCCCGAAGCCCCGCCCCTCACGCCGGCTCTCGCTGTTGGGGTTGCTGAAAAAAACGACCCCCCCCGCGCTGAAAACCCCCGCGGCCACGGCCGGGTCGGGCAGCTCCGCCTCCACGGTGACGCCGCGGGGGGGGACGGTTTCCCCGCCGTCCCAACTGCGAGCCGTCAGCCGGCAGCGGCAGCGGAAGCCGTCCTGGTTGCGGATGTTCAGCACCACGGAGCCGTCGGGCAGCTCGTAGGGCTGGGGGGGGGCAGATTTGGGGGGGGGGGGTAGCGATGAGAGGCCGCATCCCATAACCCCCCCATTACCCAACAATAACCCCACAATCCCCCCTAACAACCCCCTCATTACCCCCCAAAACCCCCCCATTACCCCCCCACCCCCCCATTAACCCCATAACCCCCCCCATTACCCCCCACCATCCCCCGTTGCCCCCCCCACCCCCCCACAACCCCATAGCCCCCCCCATTCCCCCCCCTCCATCCTCCATTGCCCCCCACAACCCCCCCCATCCCCAATAACCCCCCCAAAACCTCCCCACTACCCCCCCATATCCCCCCCCACGCTCCCCCATAACCCCCCCCATTACCCCCCAATGGCCCCATGACTCCCCATTACCCCCCCATTGCCCCCCCTTATCCCCCCCATTCCCCATATTTCCCCCCACAACCCCCCCCATAGTCCCATAACCCCCCCATTACCCCCATCACCCCCATCCCCCTTATCTCCCCCCAAAAAGCCCCCATCACCCCCCATAACCCCTCCATGAACCCCCCCATACACCCCCATAACCCCCCCATACCCCCCCATGAACCCCATTACCCCCCCTATAGCCCCCCCCATTCCCCATAACCCCCTCAACCCCCCCCCATAGCCCCTCCATCTCCCATAATCCCCTCATACCCCTCCATAATCCCATTACACCCCATCCCCCAAAACCCTCCCATACCCCCCATACCCCCCAAAGCCCCCCCATCCCTCCTCATAACCCACCATTACCCCCCCATGACCCCTCCATCCCCCTTATCTCCCCCCCACAATCCCCCCATAATCCCCACATTACCCCCCATCTCCCCCCACAGCCCCCCATACCCCCCCATAACGCCCCCACAACCTCCCCCATCCCCCCCATCCCCCCCCATATCCCCCCATAACCCCCTCATATCTCCCTCCACAACCCCCCATTACCCCCACTTCCCCCATAACCCCCCATAACCCCCCCATAACCCACCCATCCCCCCAAACCCCCCATAACCCCCCCATAACCCACCCATCCCCCATAACCCCCCATACCTCCCCCATATCCTCCCATAAATCCCCCATTAACCTCCTTTCCCATCCCTCCCATATCCCCCCATAACCCCCTCATATCTCTCTCCGCAACCCCCCCATTACCCCCCTTTCCCCCATAACCCCCCATAACCCCCATAACCCCCCCTTTCCCCATTACCCCCCCATCCCCCATATCCCCCCATAACCCCCCCTTTTCCCATAACCCCCCCTTTTCCCATAACCCCCATCCCCCCCATAACCCCCCATCCCTGTTACCCCCCCATCTCCCATATCCCCCCATATCCCCCCCTTTTCCCATAAATCCCCCGTTCCCCATAACCCACCATTACCCCCCATATCCCCCCATACCCCCCCTTTCCCCATTACCCCCCATCCCCCATATCCCCCCATAACCCCCCCTTTTCCGATCCCCCCATATCCCCTCATTACCCCCCCTTTCCCCATCCTCCCCATATGCCCCCTTTTCCCATAACTCCCCCATCCCCCATTACCCCCCACTACCCCCCTTTCCCCATTACCCCCCCTTCCCCCAAATCCCCCCATACTCCCCCTTTTCCCATAACCCCTCTGTTCCCCATAACCCCCCATACCCCCCATAACCCCCCCTTTCCCCATTACCCCCCATCCCCCATATCCCCCATATCCCCCCATTAACCCCCCCTTTCCTCATTACTCCCCCATCCCCCATATCCCCCCATAACCCCCCCTTTTCCAATCTCCCCATATCCCCCCATAACTCCAACTTTCCCCATTACCCCCCCATCCCCCATTACCCCCCATAACCCCCCTTTTCCCATTCCCCTCCCATCCCCCATATCCCCCCATAACCCCCCCTTTTCCCATCCCCCATATCCCCCATAACCCCCCCTTTCCCCATTACCCCACATTACCCCCTACATCCCCCCTTTTTCCCATAACCTCCCCTTTCCCCATTACCCCCCGCATCCCCCCATAACCCCCCCTTTTCCAATCTCCCCATATCCCCCATAACCCCCCCTTTCCCCATTACTCCCCCCATCCCCCATTACTCCCCCCATCCCCCATATCCCCCACAACCCCCCCTTTCCCCATAACCCCCCCTTTCCCCATTACCCCCCCATAACCACCCATTACCCCCCATATCCCCCTATATCCCCCCCCTTTCCCCATTACCCCCCATATCCCCCCACAACCCCCCTTTCCCCATAACCCCCCCATCCCCCATTACCCTCCATATCCCCCCCTTTCCCCATAACTCCCCCCTTTTCCCATAACCCCCCATATCCCCCATATCCCCCCATAACCCCCCCATCCCCCATATCCCCCATAACCCCCCCTTTTCCCATAACCCCCCCATCCCCCATTACCCCCCATTACCCCCCTTTTCCCATTCCCCTCCCATCCCCCATATCCCCCCATAACCCCCCCTTTTCCCATCCCCCATATCCCCCCATAACCCCCCCTTTTCCCATCCCCCATATCCCCCATAACCCCCCCTTTTCCCATAACCCCCCCATCCCCCATTACCCCCCATTACCCCCCTTTTCCCATTCCCCTCCCATCCCCCATATCCCCCCATAACCCCCCCTTTTCCCATCCCCCATATCCCCCATAACCCCCCCTTTCCCCATTACCCCCCCATCCCCCAATACCCCCCGCATCCCCCATATCCCCCCATAACCACCCTTTTCCAATCTCCCCATATCCCCCATAACCCCCCCTTTCCCCATTACCCCCCCATCCCCCATTACTCCCCCCATCCCCCATATCCCCCCACAACCCCCCCTTTCCCCATTACCCCCCCTTTCCCCATTACCCCCCATATCCCCCCACAACCCCCCCTTTCCCAATTACCCCCCATATCCCCCCATAACCCCCCCTTTTCCCATAACCCCCCCATCCCCCATTACACCCCATTACCCCCTTCCCCATTCCCCCCCTTCCCCCATATCCCCCCACACCCCCCCTTTTCCCATAACCCCCCTGTTCCCCATAACCCCCCATATCCCCCATAACCCCCCCTGTTCCCCATAACCCCCCCTTTCCCATTACCCCCCCCATCCCCCATATCCCCCCATAACCCCCCCATGTCCCCCCCACCCCCCTCCTTATCCCCCCCCCCACCTGGCACTCATCGGGCGTGAAGTCGCGCTCCCTGCGCGGTTCCCCATAGGGGATCCCGAACAGCGCCCCCCCGCGGCGCCACCGTTTCCCACCGTCGTCGCTCAGCAGCAACCGGACGGCGTCCCGCTCCGGGGTGCCGTGACCGCAAACCAGCAGGCGGCCGCGAGCCGGGGGGAGCCGCTTCTGGGGGGGGGGGGGGGGGGGGTCACGTGGTTGGATGGGGTCACGTGGTTGGGGGTGGGGGACACGCGATGGGGATGGGGGGGGACATGGGGGGAGGGGGGGCATGGGGGGGGACACGGGGGGAGGAGTGGGGGGGGGGCATAAGGTTGAGGGGGGGGCAGGTGAGGAGGGTATGGGGGGTCAAGGGGGGCACATGGGGGGGGCACATGTGGAGGGGGGGACATGGGGGGACATAAAGTTGAGGGGGGCCACGTGAGGAGGGCATGGGGGGGGAAATGGGGGGCACATGGGGGGGGCACATGTGGGAGGGGGACATGGGGGGGTAAAGGGGGGGGCACATGTGGGGGGGGGACATGGGGGGAGCACATGGGGGAAGGAATAGGGGGACATGGGGGGACATAAGGTTGAGGGGGGGGCACGTGAGGAGGGTATGGGGGGTCATGGGGGGCACATGGGGGGGGACATGGGGGGGTGAATGGGGGGGACATGGGGGGGGCACGAGGTTGAGGGGAGGCACGTTTGGAGGGCATGGGGGGGCACATGTGGGGGGGGACATGGGGGGGGGACATGGGGGGGACAGACATGGGGGGGTGAATGGGGGGGATATGGGGGGGCACGAGGTTGGGGGGGGGGACGTGAGGAGGGCATGGGGGGGACATGGGGGGCACATGGGGGGGGCACATGGAGGAGGGAACATGGGGGGGTACATGGGGGTGAATGGGGGGACATGGGGTATAAGTTTGAGGGGGGGTGGGGGGGACATGGGGGGGCACATGGGGGGAGGAATGGGGGGGGACATGGGGGGGCATAAGGTTGAGGGGGGGGCACGTGAGGAGGGTTTGGGGGGGACATGGGGGGCACATGGGGGGGACACATGTGGGGGGGGCATGGGAGGGGGACAT
Organism: Phasianus colchicus; assembly: GCF_987193195.1. Classification (NCBI taxonomy): domain Eukaryota; kingdom Metazoa; phylum Chordata; class Aves; order Galliformes; family Phasianidae; genus Phasianus; species Phasianus colchicus. The sequence goes on along the minus strand of NC_143472.1, from coordinate 949,540 downwards.
GGGGGGACAGATATGGGGGGGGCAAGGGGGTCACAAAGTTGAGGGGGGGCACGTGAGGAGGGCATGGGGGGGGATATGGGGGGGCACATGGGGGGGAGGGGGCACGTGGGGGGGCATGGGGGGGGGACATGGGGGGGGAGACAACGTGGGGGGGGGGTGCGTGGGGGCCCCACAGCCCCCCCCATGTATTTCTATGCCCCCCCCCCCCGCCATGGTCTTATATCCCCCCCCCATAACCCCGCCATGCCCCCCCCCATGTTGTTATACCCCCCCATAACCCCCCCATGGCCCCCCCCTCATGTATTCCTATGCCCCCCCCCCATATTTCCTGCCTCCCCCCCCCCGCTTGGATGCCATTTCCCCCTCCCTCAAGTATTTCTGTGCCCCCCCCATGGACTTAAATCCCCCATAACCCCCCCATAACCCCCCCAATATATTTCTATGCCCCCCCTCCCCACCTGGATGCCATATCCCCCCCCCATGTATTTTTGTGCCCCCCCATGCACTTAAATCTCTCCTATAACCCCCTATAACCCCCCCAAGCACCCCCATATATTTCTATGCCCCCCCACGCCCTTAGAACCCCCCCCGCCACGACCCCCCAATGCCCCCCCCCATATTTCCTGCCCCCCCCCTCCCCACCTGGATGCCATATCCCCCCCCCTATGTATTTCTGTGCCCCCCCATGAACTTTAATCCCCCTTATAACCTCTTATATCCTCCCCCACGACCCCCCCACGACCCCCCCAACATATTTTTATGATCCCCCCCCCACATTTCCTGCCCCCCCCCCTCCCCACCTGGATGCCATATCCCCCCCCCATGTATTTCTGTGCCCCCCCATGCACTTAAATCTAAATCCCTCCTATAACCCCCCCCTATAATCCCCCCACGACCCCCCCAACATATTCTTATGACCCCCCACCACATTTCCTGCCCCCCCCCCCCCAACCTGGATGCCATATCCCCCCCCCATGTATTTCTGTGCCCCCCCATGGACTTTAATCCCCCTTATAGCCCCCTATAACCCCCCCCACGACCCCCTCAATACATTTCCATGCCCCCCCCCGTGCCCCCCCCCAACCTGGATGCCGTATCCCGGCCCAGGTGCGAACACTTCCGTTCCGACCTCCCCCGAAATATTGAGGGGGGGTCCCCACGACCTCCCGTCATCGCTGCTGCGTAACATTTCCGTGCTGGGGGGGCCGCAATGAGCTCGATGGGCGCAACGGGCGAACAGAAGTAAAATGTCCCCCCCCCCGACGGCCACCAACACCCCCAGGCTCAGCCCATCCGGGGCCCCCCCGTCATCGGCAACGAAGCGGGAGGGGCTCCACGTGGCGCCTGGGGGGGGGGAGGGGGGGAGAAAAAAAGAGGGGGGGGGGGACTGCTTAGTGAGACCCCCCCCCCCCAAATAAGTCCCCCCAACTCAACCCCCCCCCCCCAGGTTCTCCATAGCGCTCCATTGATCACATAGACCCCCAATTAATCCCCCCCCCCCCTCCAACCCCCAGGACCCCCCCAGTTCATCAATACACTCACACGACCCCCCCCCACCCCCCCCCCCAGGACCCCCACTTCCCCAGTAACACCACACGACCCCCCCCCCCCAAGACCCCCCCAGTTCCCCAATACTCCCACACAACCCCCCCAACCCCCCCCCCAAAATAACCCCATCCAGGACCCTCTAACTCCCCCCCCCCCAAGACTCCCCCAGTTCCCTAATAACCCCCCCACATCCCCCCCAGACCCTCAATAGCCCCCCCAGGACCCCCCCAGTTCATCAACACACTCACACGACCCCCCCCCCACCCCCCAGGACCCCCCCATGTCCCCCCCCAAGCCCCCCCCAGGACCCCCACTTCCCCAATAACACCACACGTCCCCCCCCCCAAGACCCCCCCAGTTCCCCAATACCCTCACATAACCCCCCCTCCTTAAGCCCCCCCCCCAGGACCCCAATACCCCCCATGCCCCCCCCAAGCCCCCCCCAGGACCCCACTCCCCCAATACCCCCACATGACCCCCCCCCAGGACCCCCCCAGTTCCCTAATAACCCCCCCACGTCCCCCCCAGACCCTCAATAACCCCCCTTGACCCCTCATTTCACCCACTATCACCCCCCCATCCCTCCCCCAGACCCCAATAACCCCCGCCAGGACCCCCAGTTCCCCCCCACGCCCCCCCCCCAGCCCCCCAGGACCCCCCAGTTCACCTCCCCAAGCCCATCCCAGACCCCAGTAACCCTGCCAGGACCGCCCAGTTCCCCCCCCAGCCCCCCAGTAACCCCCCAGGACCCCCAGTTCCCCCCCACGCCCCCCCCCAGACCCCAATAACCCCACCCCAGGACCCCCAGTTCCCCCCCCACGCCCCCCCCAGACCCCAATAACACCCCCAGGACCCCCCAATTCACCTCTGCAATCCCATCCCAGACCCCAATAACCCCCCCAGGATCCCCCAATTCACTCCCCAAGCCCATCCCAGACCCCAATACCCCCCCCCCCGACCCCAATAACCCCCCCAGCATCCCCTGTTCCCCCCCCAGCCCCCCAGTAACCCCCCAGGACCCCCAATTCCTCACCCATGCCCCCCCCCAGACCCCAATAACCCCCCCAGGACCCCAAATTTCACCTCCCCCAAGCCCATCCCAGACCCCAATGCCCCCCCCAGACCCCAATAACCCCCCCAGTTCCCCTCCACGCCCCCTCCCCAGCCCCCCAGTAACCCCCCAGGACCCCCCAGTTCCTCACCCATGCCCCCCCCAGACCCCAATAACCCCCCCCAGGACCCCCCAGTTCCTCACCCATGCCCCCCCCAGCCCCCCAGTAACCCCCCAGGACCCCAGGACCCCCCCCCCCCCCACAAGCCCATCCCAGACCCCAATAACCCCCCCAGGACCCCCCAGTTCCCCCCCCCGCCCCCCCACCTCCATCAGGGGAGCGGCGGCAGGCGATGAATTTGGCCCCCACGTCGGCAGCCGAACGTTTGCGTCCCTCGGCGCAGGCCAGGAGGGCCCCCCCCGGGGTGACGATCACCAAAGGGACGCGGAAAGTGTGGACCCCCCCGCGACCCTCCCCGCTCACCCACAGCAGCTGCTCCCGGACCACGCGGGGACGAACCTGGGGGGGGGGTAGCAGGAAGGGGGGGGGGTTATAGGGGGGGTTTGTGGAGGGGGAGGAAATGGGGAGGGGGGGAGGGGAATGGGGGGGGTTAGATGGAGAGGAGATAGGAGGAGGTTTATGGGGGGTATATGGGGGGGAAAATAGAAGGGGGAGATTATGGGGGGGTATTTGGGGCGTGGGGGGGGTTATGGGGGGGTATATGGGGGGGATGGGGGGGGTATATGGGGAGGTATATTGGGGGGGGGTTATGGGGGGTATATGGGGGGGATAGGAGGGGTTATGGGGGGGTATATGGGGGGGCATAGAAGGGGGGGGTTATGGGGGGATATAGGGGGGGATAGAAGGGGGGGATTATGGGGGGGTATGTGGGGGGGATGGGGGGGTATATGGGGAGGTATATGGGGGGGGTTATGGGGGGGTATATGGGGGGGATAGGAGGGGTTATGGGGGGGTATATGGGGGGGCATAGAAGGGGGGGGTTATGGGGGGGTATATGGGGGGGAATAGAAGGGGGGGGTTATGGGGGGGTATATGGGGGGGATAGGAGGGGGGGTTATGGGGGGTATATGGAGGAGATAGAAGGGGGGGTTATGGGGGGGCATATGGGGGGCATAGAAGGGGGGGTTATGGGGGGGTATATAGGGGAGGATAGAAGGGAGGGGTTATGGGGGGGTATATAGGGGGGGATAGAAGGGAGGGGTTATGGGGGGGTATATAGGGGGGGATAGAAGGGAGGGGTTATGGGGGGGTATATAGGGGGGGATAGAAGGGAGGGGTTATGGGGGGGGATATAGGGGGGGGTAGGAGGGGGGTTATGGGGGGGCATATGGGGGGGATGAGGGAGTTATGGGGGGGTATATGGGGGGGATAGGAGGAGGGGGTTATGGGGGGTTATATGGGGGGGAAATAGGGGGGGTTATGGGGGGTTATATGGGGGGGATGGGCAGGGTTATGGGGGGTGTATGGGGGGTGGGGGGGCTTATGGGGGGGTATATGGGGGGGGAAATAGAAGGGGGGGTTATGGGGGAGCATATGGGGGGTATAGAAGGAGGGTTATGGGGGGGCATATGGTGGGGGATAGCAGGGGGGGTTATGGGGAAGTATATGGGGGGGGATGGGGGGGGTTATGGGGGGGTGTATGGGGGGGAAATGGAAAGGGGGGGTTATGGGGGGTATATGGGGGAGATAGGAGGGGGCATTAGGGGGGGGCATATGGGGGGGATAGGAGGGGGGTTATGGGAGGGTATATGGGGGGGGTGGGGGGGGCAATGGGGGGGGTTATGGGAGGATTTATAGGGGGAGATAGAAGGGGGGTCACGGGAAGGTATATGGGGGGATTAGAAGGGAGGGGTTGTGGGGGGGGGTATATGGGGGGGGCAATGGGGGGGTATATGGGGGGGATAGGAGGGGGATTTAGGGGGGGTCATGGGGGGGTATATGGGGGGGATAGAAGGGGAGGGTTATGGGGGGGCATAGAAAGAGGTATTATGGGGGGTATTTGGGGAGGGACTGGGGGGGCAGGGGAGTGGGGGGGGCTAAAATGGGGATGGGGATGGGGAGGGGGGCTAAGACTGGGGGGGGGAGTGGGTAACGAGGGGGGGTTATGGGGGCGTATTTGGAGGGGGGGGAGTGGGGAGGGGAAGGGAAATGGGGGGGGGGGTAGGAGAGGGGTTATGGGGGAGAATATGGGGAGAATGGGGGGCGCAGGGGAATGGGGGGGGAAGACCGGGGGGTGGGGAACAGAATTTTGGGTGTGGAAGAGTCATAGGGGGAATATGGGGATGGGGGGGGGGGCAGGAGATTGAGGGGGGGCGATGGGGGTGGGTTATGGGGCAATGGGGGGATATGGGGTAATGCGGGGGGGGTCAGGAGAGGGGGTGTGAGGGGGGGCATCATGGGGGAATGGAGGGGGGGGTCACAGGGTAGGAATGGGGCAATGGGGGGGTATGGGGTTATTGAGGGGGGGGTCAGAAATAGGGGTGGGGGAGTATATGGGGATAATGGGGGGGTCAGGGGATCGGGGGGGGGTTGGAGGGGCATTATGGGGGCGATGGGGGGATATGGGGTAATGGGGGGGGGTCAGGAATGGGGGTGTGAGGGGGGGCATGGGGTAATGGGGGGCAATGGGGATAATGGAGGGGTATGGGGGCAATGGGGGGGGTCAGAAATGGGGTTAAGGGGGCAATGGGGGGAAATTATGGGGTAATGGGGGGGGAGCTTTGGGGGGGGGTTGATGGGGGGTGGTTGGGGGGAGGGGCAGGGGGCGTTGGGCTCTACGGGTGGGCGTTAATTGGGAGGTGAAGCCCCGCCCCGGAAGTCCCCCTTCTCAACTCCTGCCGGAAGTTCGGGTGACGTCATCACCCCGCGCCCCTCGTACCGTCTCAGGGGTGGCGGCCCAGACGGGGGGGGAAGCGGCGGAGGCGCTGAGAGCGAAGAGCAGCGCGGGGAGGAAGAGGAGGAGGAGGCGGCGCGGCGCCATCGCGGCCCCTTTAAGGCCCTCCGCAGGTCCCCGTCACGTGAGGAACCCGCCGTCGGCATGTGACCGGAAAACGGAGGCTGGGCCTCCCGCCTTAAAGCGGCGACGCCTCTTCTTCAAGCGGCAACGCGGTGGGGCCCATCCCGAAACAGAATATTCGCTTTGTTGGGTTTTTTTGGGTTATTCTTTTTTTTTTTTTGTACAAAAACACCGTTTTATTGCAATTTCTCTCCCTACGGCCCGAACGGCTTCGCGTCCCTCACGCAGTGGAGATGCTGTGAGCAGAGAGAAAGGTCAGAGGTTAGGGGTCACGTGCACAACAGGACCCTTTAGAACCCCCCCCCCCCCTCCTTAGGAACCCCAGAACGCCCCCAGCCACTCAGATTCTTCCCCCAACCCCCTCCCCAGACCCCAAGGACCCTCAGGAACACCCCGACCCTCCCCCCCCCCCACTTAACCCCCTCCCAAGACCTAGATGAGGTCAGAGGTCAGGGCTGGGGTCAGAGGTGGTGGGTGGGGTCAGAGGTTACAGATGGGATCAGAGATCACAGATGAGGTCAGAGATCATAGATGAGGTCAGAGATCATGAGTGGGGTCAGAGATGATGGGTCAGAGGTCATGGGGTGGGGTCCGAGGTCACAGATGGGGTCAGAGATCACAGATGGGGTCAGAGGTCATGGGTGGAGTGGTCAGGGGATGAGGTTAGAGGTCATGGGTGGGGTCAGAGGTCACAGATGGGTGAGAAGTCACAGATGGGTCAGAGGTCAGGGGGTGGGGTCAGAGGTGATTGGGTCAGAGGTCAGAGGTGATGGGGTCAGAGGTCATGGGGTGGGGTCAGAGGTGATGGGGTCAGGGGTCAGGGGTGGGGTCAGAGGTCAGGGACAAGGTTGAGGGATGGGGTAAGGAGTCAAAGGGTGGGACCAGAAATAAGTGCCGGGGAGCGGAGTCAGATGTCAGAGGGGTGGGGAGACCGGGTTCAGAGGTCAAGCCGTGGGGTCAAAGGTCAAGGGGCGCGGCCTCACCGTCTCACGGTCCTCCCCAGCGCTCCCCACCACTACCGCTTTCCGCACGCAGCCCCGCCTAAAGCCGGTTTTACGGGCGTAAAGCTGAGCGCCGGGCAGCCCCGGACCCGCACGGTTCTCTCTGAGCCGCCCGGATCTCCGCCGTGCCGCCATTTTGGGCTCCGCACCTGAGAGAAGCGCTGCGGCGCGTCGTGATGACGTCACGAGGGTACCGCAGCTGCGAAAGAAGCGAGCGCCGCTCGGCGCGCGGTGATGACGTCAATTAAATGCGCCGGAATGGGGGGGAGAAGGAGGCGGATGTGAGCGCTGCGTGCGATTGGGGGCGGTGGGAACTGAATGAAGGGGGGGGGAACCGGGACCTGAGCGGGTGGGGGGGGGTCCGGGGGGTTCCCCCTATTTTTCCCCCATTTTCTCCCATTCCACCCCAAGACCCCCCCATTTCCACCCCCCATTCCTTCCCGGTACTCCCTAAAGACCCCCCCATTCCCCCCAATTTCTCTCCAACCCCCCCCCATTTCCCCCCAGCCCCTCATCTTCCCCCGTTTGCCCCCATTCCTCTCCAAGACCCCCCCATTTCCACCCCCATTCCCCCCCAGTTCCTCTCCAGCCCCCCCCAGTTCTCCCCCGGCCCCCCATCTCCCCCCATTTTCCCCCATCCCTCCCCAAGACCCCCCCATTTCCCCCCACTCCCCCCTAAAGACCCCCCCAGTATCCTCAATTCCTCTCCAGCCCCCCCCAGTACTCCCTTGAAGACCCTCTCAGCCCCCCCCCCCAGTTCCCCCCATTACCCTCCCAGTTCCTCTCACTCCATCCCCACTACCCCCCAAGACCCCCCCACTCCCCCCCAACCCCCCCCATTAACCCCCCCAAATCCCTCCTGATCCCCCCCAACCCTCCCAGTCCCACCAGTGCCCCCCCAATAATCCCCCCCCAGTTCCGCCCCCAGTTCCCCCCACTTCCTCTCACTCCATCCCCAGTTCCCCCCAGTCTCCACCATTCCTCCCATTCGCCCCCCCAAATTCCTCCCAATCCCCCCCCAACCCTCCCAGTCCCACCAGTGCCCCCCCCAGTAACCCCCCCCCCCCCAATTCCCTCTCATTACCCCCCCCCCACCTCTCCCAGTCCCACCACTAACAGCCCCCCCCCTCCCCCCCCCATGCCCCGGGGTCGCTTGCTGGGGGGCTGCTTCTGGCTGCTGGGGGGGCTGGCGGTGCTGCAGACCCTCTATCTCTGGGCTCTGCCCCCCCCCCTCCCCCGTCCAGCCCCCCCCGGCCCCCCCTCCCGACCCCGTTTCCCCCCCCTTCCCCGAGGGGTGCTGGATGCTTCGGGTTCTTTCCGTGTTTATCGCCATATTTTAGGACCGCCCCCTCCCCCTTCTTTTTCGGACCCCCCCCTCGAATTGGTGCTGGCCACTCACGGCACCCCGGGACGGGTGGCGGGGGCTCTGGGGGGGCTGTTAGCCGGGGGGGGGTGGGGAGGTCCGCTCTCGGTGGCCGTTTTCGGGGGGGCGGGGGGCGGAGCTTTGGGGGATCTGCTGGGGGCTTTGGGGCACTGCCGGGGTTTTTGGGGTCGCCTCCGTTTGCACGTAGTGCTGGGGGCCGCCGCTCCCCCCCCGACCCCCCCCAGGACCCTCCTTCGACGCCCCTCCCCCCTACAGAACTCGGGGGGCTGCGGGGCGGCCCTAAAGCGTGTGGAGGCGGTCGCCGACCCCCCCAGTTACGTTTTGGGGGTGCCGTACCCAGGGAACCTATTGAGGAACGTGGCGTGGGGGGGGGCGGCGGGAGGGGACCCCCTTCGTGGGGGGGTCGGACCCCAGAATAAGGGGGGGGGACCCCAAACGTTTGTGCTGTTGGTGGATGCCGACGTGGTGCCGAGTGGGGGGCTGAGGGAGGGGTTCCTAAAGATGGTGGCTGAGGGGGGGGAACGGTGGGGACCCCCATTTATGGGGCGTCCCAGTGATTGGGTTGGGGAGGGGGTTGGGGGGGAACGGCGTGTCCTGGGGGTCCGCAACCCCATAGAGGACCCCAAGAGGGTCAGTGACCCCAACCCCATAGGGAACCCCAACCCCATAGAGGACCCCAAGAGCTTCGGTGACCCCAACCCTATAGGGGACCCCAACCTCATAGGGAGCCCTAAGAGATTCAGTGATCTCAACCCCATAAGGGTCCCCAAAAGGTTTGGTGACCCCAGCCCTATAGATGACCCCAAAAGCACAAAGGTTCTTGAGAGCCTCCATGATCCCCACAACCTCGGCGTTCTGAAGGACCCCAATGTCATCGAGGACCCCAACCCCGTGATCCCAAAGAGATTTGGTGTCCCCAGTGCCAGCACTCTGAAGGACCCCAATGCCATCAAAAACCCCAATGCTATGGAAGACCCCAACCCCAATTTGGGGGTCCCCAATGCCACGGGGGTCCCTGGAAATTTCAGTGACCCCAAAGACAACGCTCTGAAGGACCCCAAAGCCCTGGAAGACCCCAAAACCCTGGAAGATCCCCACACCATCGAAGACCCCAGTGTCATGGAAGACCCCAATGCCATCGAAGACCCCAATGCCATGGAAAATCCCAAAGCCCTGGAAGACCCCAAAGCCCTGGAAGATCCCCACACCATCGAAGACCCCAATGCCATGGAAGACCCCAAAGCCCTGGAAGACCCCCACACCATCGAAGACCCCAATGCCATGGAAGATCCCAAAGCCCTGAAAGACCCCCACACCTTCAAGGACCCCAGTGCCATGGAAGATCCCAACGCCATGGAAGATCCCAACGCCATGAAGGACCCCAACGCCATGACGGACCCCAAGACTTTGGACGACCCCGGTATTCCCAACGCCATAGAGATCCCCAACCCCATGGACGACCCCCACCCCCCAGGTGCCCCCATTGCCCCATGGGACCGGGTGGTCTTCGTGCTGCCAGCCTTCGAGGTGCACTCGGGGACGCCGATCCCAGCCACGAAAGCGGAGCTGCTGCACTTATGGGGTTTGGGGGCAGCTCGACCTTTCTATGGGGCTCTGTGCCCACGGTGCCAGGCACCCACCGACTATGGGAGGTGGTGGGAGCTGCCCCCGGGCCCCCAGCTGAGGGTGGCCTACGAGGCCCCATGGAGGGACCCTTGGGAGCCCTTCTATGTGGGGCCGGCCCAAGGCGTGCCCCCCTTCGACGAGCGCTTTGTGCAGTACGGCTTCAACCGCATCAGTCAGGTGAGGAGGGGGCTGTGGGGTGGCTGTAGGGGCTGCGGGGTGGCTATGAGGGTTGTGAGTGCTGTGGGTTGGCCATTGGAGCAGTGGGGTGGTTGTAGGAGCTGTGGGGTGGCTGTAGGGGCTATGGGGTGGCTATGAGGGTTGTGAGTGCTGTGGGTTGGCCATTGGAGCAGTGGGGTGGCTGTAGGGGCTATGGGGTGGCTATGAGGGTTGTGAGTGCTGTGGGTTGAGTACAGGGGCTGTGGGTTGGCCATTGGAGCAATGGGGTGGTTGTAGGGGCTATGGGGTGGATGCTGGGGCTATGGGGTGGACGCTGGGGCTATGGGGTGGCTATGAGGGTTGTGAGTGCTGTGGGTTGGCCATTGGAGCAATGGGGTGGTTGTAGTGGCTATGGGGTGGCTATAGGGGCTGTGGGATGGCTATGAGGGTTGTGAGTGCTGTGGGTTGGCCATTGGAGCATTGGGGTGGCTGTAGGGGCTGTGGGGTGGCTATGAGGGTTGTGAGTGCTGTGGGTTGAATACAGCGGCTGTGGGTTGGCCATTGGAGCAATGGGGTGGTTGTAGGGGCTATGGGGTGGCTGTAGGGGCTGTGGGGTGGCTATGAGGGTTGTGAGTGCTGTGGGTTGGCCATTGGAGCAGTGGGGTGGTTGTAGGGGCTGTGGGGTGGCTGTAGGGGCTATGGGGTGGCTATGAGGGTTGTGAGTGCTGTGGGTTGGCCATTGGAGCAGTGGGGTGGTTGTAGGGGCTGTGGGGTGGCTGTAGGGGCTATGGGGTGGCTGTAGGGGCTATGGGGTGGTCACTGGGGCTATGGGGTGGCTGTGAAGGCTGTGGGTTGGATATAGGGGCTGTGGGGTGGTTGTAGGGGCAGTGGGGTGGCTGTAGGGGCTATGGGGTGGCTATGTGGGTTGTGAGTGCTGTGGGTTGAGTACAGGGGCTGTGGGTTGGCCATTGGAGCTATGGGGTGTCTGTAGGGGCTATGGGGTGATCACTGGGGCTATGGGGTGGCTTTAGGGGCTGTGGGGTGGTCACTGGGGCTATGGGGTGGCTGTGAAGGCTGTGGGTTGGATATAGGGGCTGTGGGGTGGTTGTAGGGGCTGTGGGGTGGTCTCTGGTGCTATGGGATGGCCACTGGAGCTATGGGGTGGCTATGGGGTGGTGGATTGGCCACTGGGACTATGGGATGGCTGTGGGGCGGTGGGCTGACTGCTGTGGTTATGGGATGGCTGTGGGGACTATGGATCAAACACTGGGGTTATGAGATAGCTTTAGGGTCCTGTAGATGCTATGGGGTGGCCGTGGGGGACCCATGGGTGCCATAGGGAGATCTCAGGGTGCTATAGGGTTCTGTGGGACGCAGCGGGTGCCATGGGCTGACACTTCACACCCCCCCCAGGCGTGCGAGCTGCACATGGCCGGGTTCCGCTTTGCGGTGCTGGACGGCGCCTTCGTGGTCCACCGTGGCTTCAAGGAGGCAGGAGGCTTCCATGGGGCGAAGGAGGCCGAGCTGACCCACAACCGGCAGCTCTACCGCCGCTTCCGCGCCGAGCTGCACCAGCGCTACCCCAACTCACCACGACGATGCTGACAGCGTGGGGTGCTGAGTCCTGGGGTGTGGGGTCCGTTGGCATTGGCCTGGGTCTCATCAGTGTTGGTCCCGTTGACGTTGGTCGTGTGGGTCCCGTTGACGTTGGTCCCATTGAGTGTGGCCTACTGGGTCCCATTGACATTGGCCAAGTGGGTCCCGTTGGCGTTGGTCCCATTGGTGTTGGCCAACTGGATCCCGTTGGCACCGGTCCCATTGACTGTGGCCTACTGGGTCCCATTGTTCCTGCTCCCATCAGCATTGGCCATGTGGGTCCCATTGATGCTGGTCCCATTGAGTGTGGTCTACTGGGTCCCATAGGTGTTGGTCAGGCTGACATTGGCCAACAGGATCCCACTGGCACTGGTCCCATGCAGTGTGGCCAACTGGGTCCCATTGGTTCTGGTCCCATTCAGTGTGGCCTACTGGATCCCAATGGTGTCGGTCAGGTTGACATTGGCCAACAGGATCCCATTGGTTCTGGTCCCATTGGCTGTGGCCTACTGGATCCCATCAGCATTGGCCACGTGGGTCCCATTGACGTTGGTCCCATTGGTGTTGGCCAACTGGATCCCATCGAGGTTGGCCAGGAGGATCCTACTGCCATTGGTCCCGTTGGTGTTGGTCTCCTTGACGTTGGCCAACTGGGTTCCATTGTTGTTGCCCAAGTGGCTGCCATTAAAATTTGTGCCATTGACGTTGGCCAACTGGATCCCGTGGGGTCACACTGGATCTCCATGCATTGCACTGGGGACACTGGGGACACTGGGGACGTGGGGGCATTGGGTCGTGTTGGGTCTCCATCCATTGCACTGGGATATCAGGAACGTCAAGGGCACTGGGGACAGAGGGGACATTGGGTTTGGTTTGGTCTCCATCCATTGTTTTGGGGACATCGGGGACACTGAGGGCACTGGGGACAATGGGGACATGGGGTCACGTTGGATCTCCATCCATTGGTTTGGGGACATTGGGGACATGGGGTCAGGTTGGATCTCCATCCATTGGACTGGGGACTGGGGACATTGGGGACATGGGGTCATTTTGGGTTTCCATCCATTGGTTTGGGGACATGGGGTCACGTTGGATCTCCATCCATTGGTTTGGGGACATGGGGACACTGGGGTCACATTGGATCTCTATCCATTGGGGACACTGAGGGCACTGGGGACACTGAGGAAAATGGGGACATTGGGGACATGGGGTCATTTTGGATCTCCATCCATTGGTTTGGGGACATTGGGGACATGGGGTCACACTGGATCTCCATCCATTGGTTTGGGGACATGGGGACACTGGGGACATGGGGTCACTTTCACAGAATCACAGAATCACAGAATCGTAGGGGTTGGAAGGGACCTCCAGAGATCATCGAGTCCAACCCCCTGCCAAATCAGGTTCCCTACACCAGGTCGCACAGGTAGGCGTCCAGGCGGGTCTTGAATATCTCCAGAGAAGGAGACTCCACCACCTCCCTGGGCAGCCTGTTCCAGTGCTCCGTCACCTCACTGTAAAGAAGTTCTTGCACACATTGGTGCGGAACTTCCTATGCTCCAGCTTCTGGCCATTTCCCCTTGTCCTGTCTCCGCACACTGCTGAAAACAGTCTGGCCTCGCCACTTTGCCCCCCACACCTCAGATATTTATAGACCTGGATCAGGTCCCCTCTCAGTCTTCTCTTCTCAAGGCTAAACAGGCCCAGCTCACTCAGCCTTTCCTCATAGGGGAGACGCTCCAGGCCCTTCACCATCTTTGTGGCTCTCCGCTGGACTCTTTCCAAGAGATCCCTGTCTTTTTTGTACTGGGGAGCCCAGAACTGGACACAGTACTCCAGATGAGGCCTTACCAGGGCAGAGTAGAGGGGGAGGATCACCTCCCTCGACCTGCTGGCCACGCTCTTTTTAGTGCACCCCAGAATGCCATTGGCCTTTTTGGCCACAAGGGCACACTGCTGGCTCATGGCCAACCTGTCATCCACCAGGACACCCAGGTCCCTCTGCAGAGCTCCTCTCCAGCAGGTCATCCCCCAACCTGTACCGGTGCATGCAATTATTCCTCCCTAGGTGCAAGACTCTACACTTGCTTTTGTTAAACCTCATCTGGTTCCTTACTGCCCAGCTCTCCAGCCTGTCCAGGTCTCGCTGAATGGCAGCACAGCCTTCAGGCGTGTCAGCCAATCCTCCCAACTTCGTATCATCAGCAAACTTGCTGAGGGTGGCCACTATTCCCTCATTGAGGTCACTGATGAAGATGTTGAACAGGACCGGACCCAGCACCGACCCCTGGGGAACACCGCTGGTTACAGGTCTGCAACCGGACTCTGCAAACACTTTGGATCTCCATCCATTGGTTTGGGGTACTGGGGTACTGGGACACTGGGGACATGGGGTCACACTGGATCTCCATCCATTGGATTGGGGACATGGGGACATTGGGGTCACACTGGATCTCCATCCATTGGTTTGGGGACATTGGGGACATGGGGTCAGGTTGGGTCTCCATCCATTGGTTTGGGGACACTGGGGACATGGCGTCGGGTTGGATTCTCCATCCATTGGACTGGGGACATTGGGGACATTGGGTCATTTTGGATCTCCATCCATTGGTTTGGGAACATGGGGTCACGTTGGATCTCCATCCATTGGTTTGGGGACACTGGGGACATGGGGTCAAGTTGGATCTCCATCCATTGGTTTGGGGACATTGAGAGCAATGGGGACAAAGGGGACACTGGGGTCATGGGGTCGTGTTGGGTCTCCATTCGTGGTGTTGGGGACATCGGGGACATCGGGGACAGATGTGACATTGAGGACACGCAGTCATGTTGGGTCTCCATTTATTGCGTTGGGGACAAAAGGGGACACAGGGGACATGGGTTTCCCGATGGTTTTCAGTCCTTGGTGTGGGTGACATCGGGGACACGCGGTGTGGCACCGTCCCACATCCCTTGGGGACATTGGGGACGTCGAGCCGTGGGGCATCTCCGCATCATCCGAGGTGTTGGGGGGGGGTTTCAGGGGCGGGGGGAAGGGGGCATCCCGCTGTGACGGGTCATGATGGCTGGGGTCGGGGACGTCGGGGACATCGGGGACATTGGGGACACTGGGGGGGGTGTTGGGGACATTGGGGGACGCTGAGCCACAACACGTCTCAGTCCCTCAGGCTGGGGACATTGGGGACATCTCTGGGTCCCCGGGGTTGGGGACATTGAGTCACGACGTCCCCAACCTTTTGAGGTGCCACACATTTATGGGGGAGCTCTGCCAAAAACGCAGAGCCTGGAGTTGGGGGGGGGTTGGGGGAGAGGGGGGGGGACACGAGGACGGTGACAAAGGGACGAGGACGGTGACGAGGGATGGGGACACTCCTGGGGGGGGACAATGGGACAATCGTCCCCCAATTACCTTAGAGACTCGTTACGAGTTAAATTAGCACGAAAGGCCCCGGGGGGGGCGCGGGTTGGGGGCGGCCGGGGCCGGGGGGACGGTGGCACCAGGCCGGGGTGACAATGACAATATGCCATACTGGGGGCAAGTCGCGTCACAGACTTAGTTCAGAACGACGGGGCACGCTGGCTTCCGGCTGTGGGGGAGGAATAAAGGGTGTTAGGGACCCCCGGAGAAAACCCCAAAGTCATCAGACCCCAAAGATCCCAGAGACCCAAAGTGGGGACCCCGTTGTCACCCACCGCCACGGTGCCACCCAGGACCCCGCGGTGACCCAACTGTGCCATCCCATATTGTGCACCCACCTGTCACCCATGGGAGCCCACCGTGGGGGTGCCACCCAGGACCCCAAAGTCCCCATTCACCCAAATGGGAACGCCATATGGGGGACCCCATTGTCACCCACCATGTCGGTGTCACCCAGGACCCCCTGTCTTGACCCCAATGACCCAACGGTGCCATCCCATATGAGGGACCCCATTGTCACCCACCATGGAGGTGTCACCCGGGACCCCATATGCCCCCCCAAAGTCCCCAATGTCCCAAATGTCCCAGACCAGGAACCCAACTGTCACCCATAGGAACCTACATGCAGATGCCACCCCATAGCATCCTCCCCACCCCATGGCATCCTCCCCACCCCATGGCAGCATCCTCCCCCCACCCCATAGCATCCCCCTCCCCCTACCTTGGCGGAAGGCGTCCTGGAGGCGGCTCTGGGGGAGTTGATACAACTCAGCGAAGGGGTCGCGGGGCGACCGGGGTTGTGGGGGGGGGCGCGGGCTGGGGACCCCATTGGGGTGCCTGGGTCCCCCCCCTGTAGAGGTGGTGACGGCGGCAGCCGCCAAACCCCGCAGCAGACGACGCAGAGCAGTGGGGCCGGGGGGGGCCGACGTCGGCGGCGGTGACGTTTCGGGGGTGAGAAGAGATCCGGGGGTCCCTCCTGTGACCCCCCCGGGGCTTTCGGGACTTGGTGGCAGTTTTTCAGGGACGGCTTCGGGGGGCTCCGGGGGTCCGAAGGCGAAGGGCGGTGCTTGCCGGGGAGTGTAGGGAGGCGTCCAGGTTTCGGTTGCTGCCCCCCCTGGCACATCGGGGGCCAAACGGGTGCCCACAGCCAAACCCATGCCGATGTTGGCCCCCAAGGCCAGCCCCATGGCGGGACCCACGGCGTTGGGTCTGATGGCACCCAGCCCGACGCCGGATCCGGCACCGGCCACGATGTTCGCTCCGACGCCGGTGCTGATGGCGGGTGGAAGGGCAGAGTCAGTGTTGGCTCCGAGGCCGAGTCCAACGCTGGTGCTGACGTCGGTTCTGAGTCCAACGTTGGCTCCGACGGCGAAGCCGAGGGCGGATCCGATGCCGGCAGCACCGCCGGCTCCAACTCCAGCACTGACGGCGAGCCCAACACCGATGTCCGGTCCTGGTGCAGAGCTGTTGGCTCCAACGTTGGCTCCGAGACCCAATGCGACACCGGGTCCAAGAGCGGAGCCAACACCGGTGCTGAGGTTGGCTCCAACAGCAGCTCTGGCGCTGGCACCCACAGCTGATGGGAGGGGAGCAGCGCTGTTGGCTGCAGCGCCGAGTCCAATGGCAACATCGACCTCAGAGCCAAGGGTAGAACCAACGTTGGCACCAACGCCGGCTCCCATGGCAAGTCCAGCACCAGATCCAAGGGTGGAGCCTACGTTGGCTGCAACACCGGCTCCCATGGCAAGTCCAGCACCAGATCCAAGAGTAGAATCAACGTTGGCACCAACGCCGGCTCCAACAGCGAGTCCAACACCAGATCCAAGAGAAGAGCCAACATTGGCACTGACGCCGGCTCCCATGGCAAGTCCAACACCGGATCCAAGAGTAGAACCAATGTTGGCACCAACACCAGCTCCAACAGCAAGTCCAGATCCAAGAGTAGAGCCAACATTGGCACCAACGCCGGATCCCATGGCAAGTCCAACACCGGATCCAAGAGTAGAACCAGCACTGGCACCAACACCGGATCCCATGGCAAGTCCAGATCCAAGAGTAGAGCCAACATTGGCACCAGCGCCAGCTCCAACAGCAAGTCCAGATCCAAGAGTAGAGCCAACATTGGCACTGACACCGGCTCCGATGCCAAGTCCAGATCCATGTGTAGAGACAACGCTGGCACCGACGCCGGCTCCAACAGCAAGGCCAACGCCGGATCCAAGAGTAGAGCCAACGCTGGCACCGACGCCGGCTCCAATGGCAAGGCCGACGCCAGGTCCGACACCAGATCCGAGAGCAGAGCTGACATTGGTTCCGAGAGCAGCTCCAAGGCCAAGTCCAACCGTAGATCCAAGAGTAGAGGCGGCATTGGTTCCGATGTTGGCTCCAAGGCTGAGTCCGACGCTGGTTCCAACGCTGGCACCCACAGTGAGTCCAACGCCGGCGCTGAGGTCGGTTGGAAGAGCAGAACCAACGGCCCCAATGCCGAGCCCAACACTGGCTCTGACGCCACTTCCGAGCCCAGATCCGATGTTGGCACCGATGTCGAGAGCCACGCCGGCTCCAAGCCCGTGGGCAGCGTCTGCTCCGGTGTTGGTTTGGAGGCCAGCTGCCATGCCATCCGCAGCACCGGGCCCGAGGGCTGCTGCAATGTCAGCCCCAAGAGAGGGGCCAACGCCGGGGCTGCCGCCTGCTGCCACGCCAAGGCCGACGTCGACTCTGATGCCGGCGCTGATGTCAGCACCAAGGCCGTGTCCGACACCATCTTCAAGACCACGGCCAACGTCCATCCCAATGCCGGGCTCAGCATTGGCCCCAAGGCCGATCCCAAGGCCGTGTCCCACGCCGGATCCAAGAGAAGGGTCAACGTTGGCCGCGGCGCCGTGTTCCATGGCGGCTCCGA
Organism: Phasianus colchicus; assembly: GCF_987193195.1. NCBI lineage: Eukaryota > Metazoa > Chordata > Aves > Galliformes > Phasianidae > Phasianus > Phasianus colchicus. Next base: position 931,820 of record NC_143472.1, on the reverse strand, counting down.
GCCCAGATCCCACGTTTGTTCTGAGTCCATGTCCAACACCGGCTCCAATGCCGGGTCCAACGTTGGCTGTGGCGTTGGCTCCGTGTCCGATGTCAGCTCCAACTCCGACCCCAAGGCCAAGAGCAACGCTGGCTCCACCACTGGCTCCAAGCTCGGCTCCCAGCATGAGATCAACTCCAGATCCAACACCGGGGCCAACGTCAAGACCAGCGCCGACGCCGAGATCCCCACCGGCTCCGATGTCCGCCCCAGGGAAGTCAAACCCAGGACCAAAGGAATCCGGGGGTCCTGGTGGGGCTTCAGCTGCCAGTTGCTGCCGCAAACACCAGGCTTCGGCCTCACTGTGGGAGAAATCGGTCATCAGTAGCGCACACAGATAATGGGGTCTGCTGTGGGGGCACCTTTGGGTGCTGCACTCACCTGATGATGAAGTTGTGGGCAAGTAGGGCCGGGCCCTCGGGGCGCAGGCGGGTGTAGACCCAGGTCCAGCCCAGGCCGTCCTTGCGCTGCAGCCTCGTCACCAACTCCCCCCTTGCCTCTCCTCCTGCACCCGCTGTGGGGAGAAAAGGGGACATCAGTGGGGCGGGGGTGGGATGGCAGGGATGGGGACGGGGGAAGCTGTGGGGTCAGGGAGGCAGAAGGCGGTGGAGATATGGGGTGGGGGAACCCCGTTTGGGGTTTGGGGATGTCATACGAGGTGTCATGGGGGTGTGGGACAGCGGAACTCCAAAGGAGGTGTGGGGCATGGGAGGACAGTCAGAGTGACCCCGAGAGGTCCAGAGGACACTCAAGGGGATGGAGGGCACCCAAGGGACACTGGAGGGCATGGAGCTTTGAGTGGGGGGGGGTGGCTTGGGACACCCAGGAACAGGGGGGCACTCACCGAGGCAGAGGTGCTGGCGGGCGACGTGTCCCAGGTCCTCGGGGTGCAGCAGTCGATACCAGGAGCGCCCCAGGAGCTCTGCACGAGCATAGCCCAGGTGGATCTGCACACTGCAGGATGACATGGGGACGAGTCAACCCCCCTGGAACGTTTAGGATCCCCCCCCCCCTCCAAGATGTTTGGGATCCCCCCAGGACACCCGGATCCCCCCTTCTCAGGTTCCCTCCACAGAAATCGGGGTCCCTTTTTGCACGCTCCCGTGTTGTCCCTCCCCGAGGGATGGTTGGGTGTCCCACTGCATATTTCTGTCTGTGCACGTCTGGATCCTTTCTTGGCCATCTACCTCCCCCAGTTCCACACCCCCCACCCCCCAAAGAAACCTGGGATCCCGGAAGTGACCGCTGGGATGCGGTGATCCTCACCTATCAGAGATGTCGAGCAGAGCGAGATCCCGTGCATGGCGGCTCTCGAAGGCGGGCAGCAACAAAGAGTCAGCGCAGGGCCAGGGCGGGGGGTCCAGGGGGGCACAAAAAGCCACAAAAAGCCCCGGGAGTGCCCCGGGGGGTCCGGGGGGGGCCTGGAAGCGACCCCGCAGCAGCACCAGCTTCCGTCCGGCGCTGGGCCGGCGTGACGCTCGTGAGGTGGTGAAGCGGCAGCGGAAGAGGCGCTCTGAGGGGGGGGATGATGGGGTGGTCGGCACCAGTGGTCCCTACAGCATCTGTCTGTCCATCCTTCCAACCATTCATCCAACCACCGAACCAATCAATCTCTCATCAGACCAGGCATTCGTCCACCCAGCTGTCCATTGAACCAACCAACCGTCCACCCAAACGTCCATCCAGCCAAACATCCCTCCATCCATCCACCCAACCATCCACCCAACCATCCACCCAACCAACTAACCATCCCTTCATTCACCCAACCACCCACTGAACCAACCATTTATCCACACATCAAGCCATCTCCCCATCCATTCATCCCTCCATCCATCCGCCCACCCGCTCACCCATCCTCCCATCTGTCCACTGAACCACCCACCCGTCCATCCAAGCATCCATTAAACCAACCAACAATCCATCCATCAGAACAACCATCTCTCCATCCACCCGAGCACCCACCGAACCAACCATTTCTCCACACATCCAACCATCTCTTCAACCATTCAGCCATCTATCCATTCATCCATCCATCCGTCCATCCATCCATCCATCCATCCATCCATCCAAACATCCATCCATCCATCCGTCCATCCATCCATCCATCCAAACATCCATCCATCCATCCATCCATCCATCCATCCATCCATCCATCCATCCGTCCATCCATCCATCCATCCGTCCATCCAACCATTCATCCATCCATCCATCCATCCATCCAATCATCCAACCCTCCACTGAACCAACCAACCATCCCTTCATTCCCCCAACCATCCCTCCATCCAACGATCTCTCCATCCACTCAACCACCCCTCCATTCTCCCACCCACCCATCTCCCAACCGTCCATTCACTGAACCAACCATCCCTCCGTCCACCCTCCCAACCACCCTTTAGCCCAACAGACCTTCCACCCAACTATCAATTGAACCGACCTACCGTCCATCCATCCTTCCATCCCTCCATCCCTCCATCCAACCAACCACCCATCGAACGGGTCAACCGTCTCTTCATCTCCTCAACCACTCATCAAACCACCTCTCCATCCACCCAACCATTCACTCCGTCCATCCACCCCTCCACCCACGCCAACTCCCTCAACCCCCTCTCCCAATCTATCCCCCCTCAACACCTCGAAGCCCACCTACCTGGCTGGGGGGCTCCAGGCAGGGCCAACTGGTGCCGCACCAGGGGGTGGTCAGCCGGATCCAGCAGGTCGTAAATGCTGTCACCCTGTGCCACCAGATCCACCTGTTTTGAGGGGGAAAGCGGGGGGTCAGCGCCCTGCCCAGTCTCCTTGTCCCCCCGTCTCCGTGTTCCCACGTCCCCGTGCCCACCATGGAGTGCCCCAGGTGCTGCGCGACGTTGTCGGTGACTCCGACCAACTTCCCCTCGTGGGTGACAGCCAACAGGAACCCAGGCAGCGACGCCACCAGATCAGCCAACTCCGGCCCCCCCAACAGCTCCATGGGTGCTCCCCGCGCCGGACCTGCGTGTGGACACGTGTCAGCACCCACCGCGTCCCCCACCACTCGCACTGACCCACAGAAGCGCCCGCTCCCTGCTCCTACTCCCGTCCTATCACTTCCCAATCAATCCCAGCTTTCCCCTGCTGTTCCTCCGCGTCTCAGTTCCACGGTTCTTGTTTCCAATCCCCGCTCCTGTTCCCTACCCCTGGGCTCAGTCCTTGCCCCAGTCCTTGACCCCGTCCCTTTCACAGTGTCTCCAAATCTCCCAGTGCCCCCATCCCTCTCCTGTGTCCCCATCTCTCCCCCGCCGCTGCTCGCGGTGCTGAACCCGTTGCAGCGCCCGGTAATCCGATCCCTCTCCCTCATCCCCATCCCGGTTTCCCATCCCGGTTTCCCATCCCATCCCAGTTCCTCATCCCAGTTCCCCATCCCAGTTTCCCATTCCACCCCAGTCCCTCATCGCTGCTGCTGTCCGTGGTGCTGAACAATCTACACAGACCGTTTCCGTTCGCTATCCATGGTACTGAAACCCGTTACAGCGCCCGGTAATCCCATCCCAGTTCCCCATCCCGGTATCCCATCCCAGTACCCTATCCCAGTATCTCATCTCGGTACCCCATTCTTTCACCCTATGCCATCCCAGTTCCCCATTCCATCCCCGTACCCCCCCCCAGTTCCCGATCCCATTCCCCCATCTCTGCCGCTGTCCGTGGTGCTCAACCCTCTGCACCACCGGTTCCCGTTGGCTGTCCATTGTTCTGAACCCGTTAAAGCGCCCGGTAATCCCATCCCGTATCCCATCCCAGTCCCCCATCCTGGTACCCTATCCAATCCCAGTCCCCCATGCCATCCCAGTTGCCGATCCCATCCCAGTCCCCTATCGCTGCCGCTATCCGTGGTGCTGAACCCGTTACAGCGCCCGGTAATTCAATCCCGGTTCCCCATCCCAGTGCCCCATTCCCTCTCAGTTCCCTACCCCTGCCGCTGTCCGTGGTGCGAAACCAGTAAGAACTCCCGGTAATCTCATCCTGGTAACCCATCCCAGATCCCGAACCCATTCCCCCATCGCTGTCGCTGTCCGCGGTGATGAACTCGTTACATCTCCCATCTCAATTCCTCGTCTCAGTCCCTCATTCCATCCCAGTTCCCTATCCCAGTGCCCGATCCCATCTCTGTATCCCATCCCAGTTCAACATTGCTGCCGCTGTCAGCGGTGCTGAACCTGTAACAGTTCCCGTAAATCCCATCCCAGTTCCCATCCCGGTATCCCATCCGAGTTCCCCATCCCAGTTCCCCATCCTGGCACTCCATCCCATCCCAGTTCCCCGATCCCATCCCAGTTCCCCCATCCCAACCCAGTTCCCCCATCCCAGTTCCGACCCCATTTCCAATCGCTGCCGCTGTCCATGGTGCTGAACCCCGTGTTCCCTCAGTCCCTTTCGCTGTCCATGGTGCTGAAATCCCCGCTCCTCCGTCCCGTTCGCTGTCCGTGGTGCTGAAACCCTCACTGTTCCCACTTCGTTCACTGTCCATGGTGCTGAACCCCTCACTCATTCGTCCCGTTCGCTGTCCGTGGTGCTGAAACCCTCACTGCTCCCACCCCGTTCTCTGTCCGTGGTGCTGAAACCCTTACCCCTCCTATCCCGTTCGCTGTCCGCTGTGCTGCTCCCGTCCCCCCGACCCCCATTCCCCACCCGGACCCCCAGCCAAACATCCTCTCTCCCCGCACTCACCGGGCCGCAGACACGCTCCTTTCCTCGTGTAGATGCAGGCGAGGGCCATGACGTGCAGGTAGGAGAGCCGCGGGCGGTCGCCGTCCGGCAGCGGGAGGAGATCGCGGAGGGCGCGGATTTCAGCGTTGATTTGGTCGCGCCGCGCCTTGGAGGCGCCTTTGGTGGAGCGGAGCATCCTCGCGCCGCGCCGCGCATCCCGAGCCCCGCTTATATGGCTCCCGGGCCAGCCGACGTCACCGTGACGTCACCCGCGGGGAGGGGGGGGGGAGCGTCAGTGCTGACGTCATCACGCGCACGGAGCGGGGGGGGAGCGGGGGGAGGGGGGAGAGCGGTGGTTTCACACCGAAATAGGAGATGGCGCGCGGAGAGGGGCGGGGATTGGGGAAGGGGGGGGGTGACGGTGAGGGGGACGGAGGGATGGACAGAGGGACGGATATAGGGATGAATGGGGGGCGATGGGGATGGACAGAAGGACACTGGGGTGGATGTGGGGACGGATGAGGCCGATGAGGGGCAATGGTGATGGACAGATGGACGCTGGGATGGATGTGGGGATGGATGGGGTTAATGATAGGTGATGGGGACAGACAGACGGACACGGGTGGATGTAGGGATGGGTGGGGTCAATGTGGGGCAATGGAGATGGACAGACGGACACTGGGATGGATGTGGGGATGGATGGGGTCAATGATAGGTGATGGTGATGGACAGACAGACACCGGGGTGGACAGAAGGATGGGCATGAGGGACGGATGGGGTCAGTGGAGGCATCGAGAATGGACAGACGGACATCGGAAAGGACAGCGGGGGTCAATGGGGAAAGGGAGGGGTCAGTGGGGGCAGGATGGACGGATGGACACGGCAATGGGATTCAATGGAAGCGGTAATGGGGGGTCGTGGGGGGGGCAATGGGGCAGCACCGAGACTGGGGACAGAAAGGAGGACAGAAGAGGCACTGGGGGGGAGGAAGGGACAGACGGACTCCAGAATGGACAGAAGGACGGACAGAGCCAACGGGGTCCTTGAGGAACCAATTGGGGAGAAGGGCTATGGGGTCAATGCTGGGGGGCAGAACCCAACATTTGGGGAGGGGGCGGCAGGGACGGATGGACAGAGGGATGGGGGGGACGGACAGACGGACGCAGAGATGTGGGGGCGATGAGGGCCTCTTTCCCACCCTTCTACCCCCCCCCTCCCCTTCGTGAAAAGGCTCCGCCCCCCCCCCCCCCCGGAGCTCCGCCCCCACCCCAAAATCCATCGCTGCCAAATTTGGGCGCTGCGATCGGCGGAGCTAAAAATAGAGATTGAGGCTAAAAATAACCCGGATGGGGAGGGGGGGGGGAAAGGGGGGGATTCCGGTGGGGGTGGAGTCCAAATAAGGGGGGGGGGGGGGCAATGGGGTTGTGGGGGAGGGGTTGGGTGGGGGGGGGAAAGGGTTTGGGGGTCTGAGGGGGGAATGGGGATGCAGGGAGGGGATTGGGGGATCCGGGGGGGGTATGGGATCCCCGTGGTGGGGGGGGGAGAAGGGAATTTGGAGAGATATGGATTTTGGGGGGTGGTTGATGGGGGAGTGGGGTTGTAGGGATGGGGGTGAGAAGAAAGGGGTCTGGGGGGGGGGTAAAAGGGGCTTGGGGGGGGAAGAGGGGATTTTTTGGGGATGGGATTTGGTGGAGGAAAAGGGGACCTGGGGGTGGGAATTATGGGGGGAGATGTGGGGTTTTCGGGGGGGAAATGGAGGACTGGGGAGGGGTCCTTGGGGGGGAGATTGAAATTGGGGGGGGGGGCTTTTTTGAGGGGGGAAGGAGGGGTTCGGATGGGCAGATGAGGGGGGGGGATCCATGGGAGGGGTTTTTTTGTCTGGGTCTTTGAGGGGGGCTTTTTTGAGGGAGAGTGGGGGGGGGTTGAGGGGTCCGAGGAGGGGGGAGGGGGAGTGGAAGAGTTTGGGGTCTTTGGGGGTGGGGGGGGATTGTGGGGTTTTCGGGGGGGGAATTGGGTCGGGGGGGGGATGAGGATTAAGGGGGGGCTCAGAGGGGTCGGATGGGGTTTAATTCGGGGGGGGGGCGCGAGTTGTGGGCGGGGGGGGACAGAGATGGGGTTGGGAGGGGGGGCTGAGAGCTCGTAGGGTTCGTACGGAGGGGACGGGAGGGGGGGCGGCGGCTCATTTCCCCCCCCCCCCCGAATAGAGCTGAGATGGGGGCGGGTTCGGTTGTCATGGAAACAGCGGGGATGCAGCGATGCGGAGATTGGGGGGGGGGAGGAGATGGGATGGTCCCAAAAATGGCCCGAAATGGCGCAGAGATGGGGGACCCGAATGGATTCAGAGCCCCCCCTCCCCCCAAAAACAGGGATTCTGACCCCAAAAAGGACCCAAAATGCCCCCAAATGACCCAACCCTCCCTCCCCGAAGAGATTCTGACTCCAAAAGGACCCAAAATGCCCCAAATGACCCCAAATCGCCCCCCCCCAATAAAAGGGATTCTGACCCCAAAAAAGACCTAAAATGCCCCAAAAGGACCCAACCCCCCCCCCCCCCCCCCAAAAAAAAGAAGAGCCCAAATCCCAAAAGGGGCAGAAAATGCCCTCAAATGCACCCCCCCAAAACAAAAGGGATTCAGACCCCAAAAAGGACCCCCAGTGCCCCAAAAGGATCCAATCCCCCCCCCCAAAAGATTCAGACTCCAAAAGAACCCAAAATGCCCCAAATGACCCCAGATCGCCCCCCCCCTTCAAAATAAAAGGGATTCTGACCCCAAAAAGGACCTGGAATGCCCCAAAAGGACCCAATACCCCCCCCAAACAAAGAACCCAGACCCCAAAAGGGGCAGAAAATGCCCCCAAATCGCCCCCCCCCCCAAAAACGAGGGACTGACCCTAAAAAGGACCCCAAATCGGCCCCCCCCCCCAAAAAAAGGAATTCTGACCCCAAAAATGCCCCAAAAGGACCCAACCCAATCCCCCCCAAAAGAAGAACCAGACCCCAAAAAGGGCAGAAAATGCCCCCAAATCGCCCCCCCCCCAAACAAAAGGGACTGACCCTAAAAAGGACCCCAAATCGCCTCCCCCCCCCACAAAAAAGGGACTGACCCCAAAAAGGCCCCAAAATGCCCCCAAATGACCCAACCCCCCCTCCCAAAAGATTCTGACTCCAAAAGGACCCAAAATGCCCCAAATGACCCCAAATCGCCCCCCCCCAATAAAAGGGATTCTGACCCCAAAAAAGACCTGAAATGCCCCAAAAGGACCCAACCCCCCCTCCCCCCCCAAAAAAAAAGAAGAGCCCAAATCCCAAAAGGGGCAGAAAATGCCCTCAAATGCACCCCCCCAAAACAAAAGGGATTCAGACCCCAAAAAGGACCCCCAGTGCCCCAAAAGGATCCAATCCCCCCCCCCAAAAGATTCAGACTCCAAAAGAACCCAAAATGCCCCAAATGACCCCAGATCGCCCCCCCCCTTCAAAATAAAAGGGATTCTGACCCCAAAAAGGACCTGGAATGCCCCAAAAGGACCCAATACCCCCCCCAAACAAAGAACCCAGACCCCAAAAGGGGCAGAAAATGCCCCCAAATCGCCCCCCCCCCCAAAAACGAGGGACTGACCCTAAAAAGGACCCCAAATCGGCCCCCCCCCCCAAAAAAAGGAATTCTGACCCCAAAAATGCCCCAAAAGGACCCAACCCAATCCCCCCCAAAAGAAGAACCAGACCCCAAAAAGGGCAGAAAATGCCCCCAAATCGCCCCCCCCCCAAACAAAAGGGACTGACCCTAAAAAGGACCCCAAATCGCCTCCCCCCCCCACAAAAAAGGGACTGACCCCAAAAAGGCCCCAAAATGCCCCCAAATGACCCAACCCCCCCTCCCAAAAGATTCTGACTCCAAAAGGACCCAAAATGCCCCAAATGACCCCAAATCGCCCCCCCCCAATAAAAGGGATTCTGACCCCAAAAAAGACCTGAAATGCCCCAAAAGGACCCAACCCCCCCTCCCCCCCCAAAAAAAAAGAAGAGCCCAAATCCCAAAAGGGGCAGAAAATGCCCTCAAATGCACCCCCCCAAAACAAAAGGGATTCAGACCCCAAAAAGGACCCCCAGTGCCCCAAAAGGATCCAATCCCCCCCCCCAAAAGATTCAGACTCCAAAAGAACCCAAAATGCCCCAAATGACCCCAGATCGCCCCCCCCCTTCAAAATAAAAGGGATTCTGACCCCAAAAAGGACCTGGAATGCCCCAAAAGGACCCAATACCCCCCCCAAACAAAGAACCCAGACCCCAAAAGGGGCAGAAAATGCCCCCAAATCGCCCCCCCCCCCAAAAACGAGGGACTGACCCTAAAAAGGACCCCAAATCGGCCCCCCCCCCCAAAAAAAGGAATTCTGACCCCAAAAATGCCCCAAAAGGACCCAACCCAATCCCCCCCAAAAGAAGAACCAGACCCCAAAAAGGGCAGAAAATGCCCCCAAATCGCCCCCCCCCCAAACAAAAGGGACTGACCCTAAAAAGGACCCCAAATCGCCTCCCCCCCCCACAAAAAAGGGACTGACCCCAAAAAGGCCCCAAAATGCCCCCAAATGACCCAACCCCCCCTCCCAAAAGATTCTGACTCCAAAAGGACCCAAAATGCCCCAAATGACCCCAAATCGCCCCCCCCCAATAAAAGGGATTCTGACCCCAAAAAAGACCTGAAATGCCCCAAAAGGACCCAACCCCCCCTCCCCCCCCAAAAAAAAAGAAGAGCCCAAATCCCAAAAGGGGCAGAAAATGCCCTCAAATGCACCCCCCCAAAACAAAAGGGATTCAGACCCCAAAAAGGACCCCCAGTGCCCCAAAAGGATCCAATCCCCCCCCCCAAAAAAGATTCAGACTCCAAAAGAACCCCAAATGCCCCAAATGACCCCAGATCGCCCCCCCCCTTCAAAATAAAAGGGATTCTGACCCCAAAAAGGACCTAAAATGCCCCAAAAGGATCCAACACCCCCCCCAAAAAGAACCCAGACCCCAAAAGGGGCAGAAAATGCCCCCAAATGCACCCCCCCCCCAAAAAAAAAGGGATTCTGACCCCAAAAAGGACCCCAAATCGCCCCCCCCAAAAAAAAACAACCAACCCAACCCCACAAACGACACAAAGCCCCCAGAAAATGCCCCAAACCCATTTATTACTATTATTATTATTATTATTAATTCTTATTTTGGAGGGGGGGGGTCATTTCTTCTTGCCCCCCCCCCCTTCTTCCTCCGCCGCCCCCCCCTCCACGGCAGCCTGGGTCGCACGGCGGCGCTCCTGGGATGCAGCAACGTCTGCGGGGGTCACACTGGGGGGGGGGCAAAGGGGGAGGGAAAAGGTCAGGGAGACCCCCCCCAAAATATTGGGGGAGACCCCAAATAGAGGGGGAGCCCCCCAGTATGGGGACAGGGACCCCAAATAGAGGGGACCCCAAATAGAGGGGGGACCCCAAATATGGGGACAGGGACCCCAAATAGAGGAGGAGACCCCAAATATGGGGATATGGGGACAGGGAACCCCCCCCCCCCGAAAAAATATAGGGAGAGACCCCAATTATGGGGATATGGGGACAAGGACCCCCCCCCCAAATATAGGGAGGGGCCCCAAATATAGAGGGGGACTCTAAATATAGGGGGGGACCCACAATATGGGGATATGGGGACTGGGACCCCCCCCCAAATATAGGGGGGGACTCTAAATATGGGGGGGACACCAATATGGGGACAGGGACCCCAAATAGAGGGGGGACCCCAAATATGGGGATATGGGGATGAGGACCCCCCCCCAAATATAGGGGGGGACCCCCAATATAGGGACAGGGACCCCAAATACAGGGGGGGACCCCAAATATGGGGGGAGACCTCAAATATGGGGGGAGACCTCACAAATATAGGGTGGATCCCTAAATATAGGGGGGGACCCCATATGGGGACAGGAACCCCCCCCAATATATAGGGAGGAACCCCAAATATAGAGGGGGACCCCAAATATGGGGATATGGGGATGGGGACCCCCCCCAAATATAGGGGGGCACTCCAAATATAGGGGGGGCCCCCAATATAGGGACAGGGACCCCAAATACAGGGGGGGACCCCAAATATGGGGATATGGGGACAGGAACCCCCCCCCAAATATAGGGGGGGACTCTAAATATGGGGGGGACCCCCAGTATGGGGACAGGGACCCCAAATAGAGGGAGGGACCCCCAATATGGGGATATGGGGATGGGGACCCCCCCCAAATGTAGGGAGGGGCCCCAAATATAGGGGGAGCCCCCCAGTACGGGGACAGGGACCCCAAATAGAGGGGGGACCCCAAATATGGGGATATGGGGATGAGGACCCCCCCCAAATATAGGGGGGGACCCCAAATATAGGGGGGGGCTCGAAATATAGGGGGGGGCTCCCAGTATGGGGACAAGGACCCCAAATAGAGGGGGAGACCCCAAATATGGGGATATGGGGATGGGCCCCCCCAAATATAGGGGGGGACCCCAAATATAGGGGGGGACTCGAAATAGAGGGGGGGACCCCCAATATAGGGACAGGGACCCCAAATACAGGGGGGGACCCCAAATATGGGGGTAGACCTCAAATATGGGGGGAGACCCCACCAATATGGGGGGGATCCCTAAATATAGGGGAGGACCCCCCCAAATACAGGGAGACCCTGCCAATATAGGATTAGGAACCCCCCCCCCAATATGGGAATTGGGGACCCCTCCATAATATAGGAAGGCCCCCAATATGGGAATAGGGACCCCCTCAAATAAAGGGACCCCCCCCAAAATATGGGGAGACCCCCCCCAATAATAGGAATAGGGACCCTCCCCCAAAATATATGGAATAGGGAGAGCCCCCCCCTCCAAAATAAGGGGAGACCCCCCTCCATATGGGGGCAGGGACCCCCCCCAAATACAGGGAGACCCTCCCCAATATAAGAATAGGACCCCCCCCAATATGGGGACCCCCCCCCTAAAATATAAGGAATAGGGAGATCCCCCCCCCAAAATATGGGGAGAGCCCCTCCATATGGGGACTGGGACCCCCCCCAATATAAGAACAGGACCCCCCCCCAGTATGGGAATAGGGACCTCCCTAAAATGTAAGGAATAGGGAGAGCCCCCCCCCCCAAATATAGGGAGACCCCCCCCCCCAAAATATGGGGAAAGCCCCTCCATATGGGGACAGGGCCCCCCCCCAAATATAGGAGGAGCTCCCCCCAAAATATAGTGATAGGGACCCCCCCCAAATACAGGGAGACCCCATAGGAACAGGAGAAGGGATTGGGAGGGGGGTGGGAACTAATTAGCCCTAATTAGTAATTAATTGGGGTGGGGGACGCATACCTGCTTTCCTCCCAAAGGAAGGGATTGGAGGAGGGGTTGGGGGGGGGCACAACAAATAGACCCCCCCTCACCCCATAGGAAGCCCCCACCCCCAAAAGAGAAGGGACTGGGGAAAGGAAATAAGAACTAATTAACTAATTAGTAGTTAATTAAGGGGGGGTCCCGCTCACCGTGGCTCCACGCGGATGCCCAGGCTGTGGGCGGTGCCCAGCACGGAGCCCACCATGGTCCTCAGGGACCCCCCCCTCATTTGCAGCTCCTTGTCCCCCCCCCAGCGAGCCGCAGCCACCTCATAGATGTGCTTCAGGGACAGCAGCCCCCCCTCCTCGTGCCCTGGATGGGGGGGGGTCGATAAATTGGGGAGGGGGTGGTTAGAAAACATCCCCCCCCCCCCCCCCCAAAAAAAAAAACCCCATTGGAGGAAGATTCAACAGAAACCACAGCATCCCCCACCACCCCAATCCCCCACAGGACCCCCCCCCTCCTCATAGCACCCCCCAAAAATCCCAAATCCTACAGGGACCCCCCCGCCCCATATGACTCCCCCCGCCCCCAAATACAGCCCTCCCCCCCCCTCCCCCCATAAAAAGTCCATAAATACCCTCAGTCCTACAGGACCCCCTCAGCCCCCCCAAACCCCATAAACCCCCCCCAAAACCCATAGGACATCCCCCAAACCCTAAGGAACACCCCCAACCCCATAAACCACCCCCAAGACCCCCCCAAATCCCCATAGGCCCCCTTCAGCCCCTATAAAACCCCTAAAACCCCACAGACCCACCCCAAACCCCATAGGACTCCACCCAGTCCTCCCAGCCCCCAGAAACCCCCCCAAGTCCCATAAACCCCCTCAAACCCCATAGGACCTCCCCAAACCCCACAGACCCCCCCTCAAACCACATAAATTCCCCCCCAAACCCCATAAGACCCCCCCAAACCCCATAGCCCCCCCCAAACCCCATAAGACCCCTCCCAACCCCATAGACCCCCCCATACCCCATAAGACCCCCCAAACCCCATAGACGCCCCCATACCCCATAGCCCCCCCAACCCCATAAACCCCCCTCCAGGACCCCCCCAAACCCCACAGACCCCCCTCAAACCCCACAAACTCCCCTCAAACCCCATAAATTCCCCCCCAAACCCCATAGACCCCCCCAAATCCTACAGACCCCCCAAACCCCATAAACCCCCCACCAGGACCCCCCAAACCCCACAGACCCCCCTGAAACCCCACAAACTCCCCCCAAACCCCATAAATTCCCCCCCAAACCCCATAGACCCCTCCAACCCCATTAGACCCTCCCCATACCCCATAGCACCTCCCCAAACCCCATAAGACCCCCCCACATCCTACAGACCCCCCCAATCCCATAAACCCCTCCCCAGGACCCCCCCAAACCCCACAGACCCCGCTCAAACCCCATAAACTCCTCCCAAACCCCATAAATTCCCCCCCAAAACCCATAGACGCCTGCAAATCCTACAGACCCCCCCAACCCCATAAACCCCTCTCCAGGAGCCTCCCAAACCCCACAGACCCCCCTCAAACCCCATAAACTCCTCCCAAATCCCATAAATTCCCCTCCAAACCCCATAGGACCCCCCCATACCCCATAGTCTCCCCCAAACCCCATAAGACCCCTCCCAAACCCATAGACCCCCCCACACCCCATAAGACCCCCCAGACCCCATAACCTCCCCCAAACTCCATAGCCCCCCTTCCAACCCTATAAGCCTCCCCCATACCCCACAGCCCCCTCCAAACCCCATAAACCCCCCCCAGGAGCCCCCCAAACCCCACAGACCCCCCTTAAAGCCCACAAACTCCCCCCAAACCCCATAAATTCCCCCCCAAACCCCATAGACCCCTTCAACCCCGTAAGACCCTCCCCATACCCCATAGCCCCCCCCCCATACCCCATAAGACCGCCCCAAACCCCATAGACCCCCCCCACATCCTACAGACCCCCCCAACCCCATAAACTCCCCCCCCAGGACCCCCCCAAACCCCATAAATACCCCCCCAAACCCCACACACCCCTCCAACCCCATAAGACCCCCCCCCAGACCCCAAAACCCCCCCCATACCCCATAGCCCCCCCAAACCCCCCCCAGGACCCCCCCAAACCCCACAGACCCCCCTCAAACCCCACAAACTGCCCCCAAACCCCATAAATTTCCCCCCAAACCCCATAGACCCCCCCAAATCCTACAGACCCCCCAAACCCCATAAACCCCCCACCAGGACCCCCCAAACCCCACAGACCCCCCTGAAACCCCACAAACTCCCCCCAAACCCCATAAATTCCCCCCCAAACCCCATAGACCCCTCCAACCCCATTAGACCCTCCCCATACCCCATAGCACCTCCCCAAACCCCATAAGACCCCCCCACATCCTACAGACCCCCCCAATCCCATAAACCCCTCCCCAGGACCCCCCCAAACCCCACAGACCCCGCTCAAACCCCATAAACTCCTCCCAAACCCCATAAATTCCCCCCCAAAGCCCATAGACGCCTGCAAATCCTACAGACCCCCCCAACCCCATAAACCCCTCTCCAGGAGCCTCCCAAACCCCACAGACCCCCCTCAAACCCCATAAACTCCTCCCAAATCCCATAAATTCCCCTCCAAACCCCATAGGACCCCCCCATACCCCATAGTCTCCCCCAAACCCCATAAGACCCCTCCCAAACCCATAGACCCCCCCACACCCCATAAGACCCCCCAGACCCCATAACCTCCCCCAAACTCCATAGCCCCCCTTCCAACCCTATAAGCCTCCCCCATACCCCACAGCCCCCTCCAAACCCCATAAACCCCCCCCAGGAGCCCCCCAAACCCCACAGACCCCCCTTAAAGCCCACAAACTCCCCCCAAACCCCATAAATTCCCCCCCAAACCCCATAGACCCCTTCAACCCCGTAAGACCCTCCCCATACCCCATAGCCCCCCCCCCATACCCCATAAGACCGCCCCAAACCCCATAGACCCCCCCCACATCCTACAGACCCCCCCAACCCCATAAACTCCCCCCCCAGGACCCCCCCAAACCCCATAAATACCCCCCCAAACCCCACACACCCCTCCAACCCCATAAGACCCCCCCCCAGACCCCAAAACCCCCCCCATACCCCATAGCCCCCCCAAACCCCCCCCAGGACCCCCCCAAACCCCACAGACCCCCCTCAAACCCCACAAACTGCCCCCAAACCCCATAAATTTCCCCCCAAACCCCATAGATCCCTCCAACCCCATTAGACCCTCCCCATACCCCATAGCCCTTCCCCAAACCCCATAAGACCCCCCCAAACCCCATAAGACCCCCCAACCCCATAAACCCCCCCCAGGACCCCCCCAAACCCCACAGACCCCCCTGAAACCCCACAAACTCCCCCCAAACCCCATAAATTCCCCCCCAAACCCCATAGACCCCTCCAACCCCATTAGACCCTCCCCATACCCCATAGCACCTCCCCAAACCCCATAAGACCCCCCCACATCCTACAGACCCCCCCAATCCCATAAACCCCTCCCCAGGACCCCCCCAAACCCCACAGACCCCGCTCAAACCCCATAAACTCCTCCCAAACCCCATAAATTCCCCCCCAAAGCCCATAGACGCCTGCAAATCCTACAGACCCCCCCAACCCCATAAACCCCTCTCCAGGAGCCTCCCAAACCCCACAGACCCCCCTCAAACCCCATAAACTCCTCCCAAATCCCATAAATTCCCCTCCAAACCCCATAGGACCCCCCCATACCCCATAGTCTCCCCCAAACCCCATAAGACCCCTCCCAAACCCATAGACCCCCCCACACCCCATAAGACCCCCCAGACCCCATAACCTCCCCCAAACTCCATAGCCCCCCTTCCAACCCTATAAGCCTCCCCCATACCCCACAGCCCCCTCCAAACCCCATAAACCCCCCCCAGGAGCCCCCCAAACCCCACAGACCCCCCTTAAAGCCCACAAACTCCCCCCAAACCCCATAAATTCCCCCCCAAACCCCATAGACCCCTTCAACCCCGTAAGACCCTCCCCATACCCCATAGCCCCCCCCCCATACCCCATAAGACCGCCCCAAACCCCATAGACCCCCCCCACATCCTACAGACCCCCCCAACCCCATAAACTCCCCCCCCAGGACCCCCCCAAACCCCATAAATACCCCCCCAAACCCCACACACCCCTCCAACCCCATAAGACCCCCCCCCAGACCCCAAAACCCCCCCCATACCCCATAGCCCCCCCAAACCCCCCCCAGGACCCCCCCAAACCCCACAGACCCCCCTCAAACCCCACAAACTCCCCCCAAACCCCATAAATTCCCCCTCAAACCCCATAGACACCTCCAACCCCATTAGACCCTCCCCATACCCCATAGCCCTTCCCCAAACCCCATAAGACCCCCCCAACCACATAAACCCCTCTCCAGGACCCCCCAAACCCCACAGACCCCCCTCAAACCCCATAAACTCCTCCCAAACCCCATAAATTCCCCTCCAAACCCCATAGGACTCCCCCCATACCCCATAGCCCCCCCCAAACCCCATATGACCCCTCCCAACCCCATAAGACCCCCCAGACCCCATAACCTCCCCCAAACTCCATAGCCCCCCTTCCAACCCTAAAAGCCGCCCCCATACCCCACAGCCCCCCCCAAACCCCATAAGACCCCCCAGACCCCATAAACCCCCCCCAGGAGCCCCCCAAACCCCACAGACCCCCCTTAAAGCCCATAAACTCCCCCCATAGCCCATAGTCTCCCCTAAACCCCATAGGACCCCCCCGAACCCCATAAGATCCCTCCCAACCCCATAGACCCCCCCCATACCCCATAGCCCCCCCAACCCCATAAGACCCCCCAGACCCCATAACCTCCCCCAAACTCCATAGCCCCCCTTCCAACCCTATAAGCCTCCCCCATACCCCACAGCCCCCCCCAAACCCCATAAATTCCCCCCCAAACCCCATAGACCCCTTCAACCCCGTAAGACCCCCCCCATACCCCATAAGACCGCCTCAAACCCCATAGACCCCCCCACATCCTAAAGACCCCCCCAACCCCATAAACTCCCCCCCCAGGACCCCCCCAAACCCCATAAATTCCCCCCCCAAACCCCATAGACCCCTCCAACCCCATAAGACCCCCCCCCAGACCCCAAAACCCCCCCCATACCCCATAGCCCCCCCAAACCCCCTCCAGGACCCCCCCAAACCCCACAGACCCCCCTCAAAGCCCACAAACTGCCCCCAAACCCCATAAATTCCCCCCCAAACCCCATAGGACCCCCCCAAACCACATAAGACCCCCCCATACCCCATAAATCCCCCCCAAACCCCATAGACCCCCCCAAATCCTACAGACCCCCCCAACCCCATAAACCCCTCTCCAGGACCCCCCAAAGCGCACAGACCCCCCTCAAACCCCATAAACTCCTCCCAAACCCCATAAACTCCTCCCAAACCCCATAAATTCCCCTCCAAACCCCATAGGACTCCCCCCATACCCCATAGCCCCCCCCAAACCCCACAGACCCGCCCAACCCCATAAACCCCCCCCCAGGACCCCCCCAAACCCCACAGACCCCCCTTAAAGCCCACAAACTCCCCCCAAATCCCATAAATTCCCCCCCAAAACCCCATAGACCCCTTCAGCCCCGTAAGACCCCCCCCATACCCCATAAGACCCCCCCACATCCTACAGACCCCCCCAACCCCATAAACTCCCCCCCCAGGACCCCCCCAAACCCCATAAATTCCCCCCCAAACCCCATAGACCCCTCCAACCCCATAAGACCCCCCCCCAGACCCCAAAACCCCCCCCATACCCCATAGCCCCCCCGAACCCCCCCCAGGACCCCCCCAAACCCCACAGACCCCCCTCAAACCCCACAAACTGCCCCCAAACCCCATAAATTTCCCCCCAAACCCCATAGATCCCTCCAACCCCATTAGACCCTCCCCATACCCCATAGCCCTTCCCCAAACCCCATAAGACCCCCCCAAACCCCATGAGACCCCCCAACCCCATAAACCCCCCCCAGGACCCCCCCAAAGCCCACAGACCCCCCTCAAACCCCATAAACTCCTCCCAAACCCCATAAATTCCCCTCCCAACCCCACAGACCCTCCCCATACCCCATAGCCCCCCCAACCCCATAAGACCCCGCAGACCCCATAACCTCCCCCAAACTCCATAGCCCCCCTTCCAACCCTATAAGCCTCCCCCATACCCCACAGCCCCCCCCAAACCCCATAAACCCCCCCCAGGACCCCTCCAAACCCCACAGACCCCCCTCAAACCCCACAAACTCCCCCCAAACCCCATAAATTCCCCCCCAAACCCCATAATCCCCCCCCCCAATTACCGGGTCGCCCCGCCCCCTTCTCGATCCCCGCCGCCGCCTTCAGGAAGTAGGAGGTGGGGGGGGGGCCGATGGAAAGCTCATAGCTGCGGTCCGGCTGGGGGGGGCAACGGGGGGTTATGGGGGGGGGCAGTAAATGGGGCTGGGGGCGGAAATTGGGGTTGGGGGGGAATTAATGGGGGATGGGGGGGTAAAAATGGGGTGGGGGGGCAATGTGGGGTTATGGGGGGGCAGTAAATGGGGCTGGGGGGGGAAATTGGGGTTGGGGAGGGAATTAATGGGGGATGGGGGGGTAAAAATGGGGTGGGGGGGCAATGTGGGGTTATGGGGGGGCAGTAAATGGGGCTGGGGGGGGAAATTGGGGTTGGGGAGGGAATTAATGGGGGACGGGGGGTAAAAATGGGGTGGGGGAAAACGTGGGGTTATGGGGGGGCAGTAAATGGGGCTGGGGGGGGGAAATTGGGGTTGGGGGGGGGAAATAATGGGGGACGGGGGGGTAAAAATGGGGTGGGGGGGCAACGTCGGGTTATGGGGGGGGCGATAAGTGGGGCTGGGGGGGGGAATTGGGGTTGGGGGGGGAATTAATGGGGGATGGGGGGGTAAAAATGGGGTGGGGGGGGAAAATGGGGTTATGGGGGGGCAGTAAATGGGGCTGGGGGGGGGAAATTGGGGTAGGGGGGGGAATTGATGGGGGGGCAGGGGGGGTAAAAATGGGGTGGGGGGGGAAAAATGGGGGGACGGGGGGGTAAAAATGGGGTGGGGGGCAACATGGGGTTATGGGGGGGCGATAAGTGGGGCTGGAGGGGGAAATTGGGGTTGGGGGGGGAATTAATGGGGGACGGGGGGGTAAAAATGGTGTAGGGGGGCAATGTGGGGTTATGGGGGGGGCGATAAATGGGGCTGGGGGGGGAAATTGGGGTTGGGGGGGGAAAAATGGGGGGACGGGGGGGTAAAAATGGGGTGGGGGGGCAACGTGGGGTTATGGGGGGGGCGATAAGTGGGGCTGGAGGGGGAAATTGGGGTTGGGGGGGAATTAATCGGGGACGGGGGGTAAAAATGGGGTGGGGGGGCAATGTGGGGTTATGGGGGGGCAGTAAATAGGGCTGGGGGGGGGAAATTGGGGTTGGGGGGGAATTGATGGGGGGGCAGGGGGGGTAAAAATGGGGTGGGGGGGGAAAATGGGGGGACGGGGGGGTAAAAATGGGGTGGGGGGCAACGTGGGGTTATGGGGGGGGTAAGTGGGGCTGGGGGGGGAATTAATGGGGGGTTATGGGGGGTAAAAATGGGGTGGGGGGGGAAAATGGGGGGATGGGGGAGTAAAAATGGGGTGGGGGGCAATAAATGGGGCTGGGGAGTAAAAATGGGGGGGGCAATAAATGGGGGGGCAGGGGGGTAAAACTGGGGTGGGGGGGTAAGAATGGGGGGACAAGGGGGCAATAAATGGGGCTGGGGGGGTAAAAATGGGGCTGGGGGGGGAAATTGGGGTTGGGGGGGGAATAAATGGGGGGACATGGGGGTAAAAATGGAGGTGTGGGGGGTAATAAATGGGGTTGGGGGCAATAAATGGGGTTGGGGGGGCGAAAATGGGGATATGGGGGGGAAATGAGGGTAAAAATGGGGGGAGGGGGCAATAAATGGGGGGTGGGGGGGGCTGGATGGGGGTTGTTAATGGGGGTCATTAATTGGGAGTTGTTAATTGGGGGTTGTTAATTAGGAGTTGTTAATTGGGGATTATTAATTAGGAGATTATTAATGAGGGATTTATTAACGGCAGAGATTAATAGAGTACTAATAACGTGGTGGTTAATGAGAAATTATTAATTGGGGGGTTGTTAATTGGGGGTTATTAATTGGGGAGTTATTAATGGCAAAAATTAATAGAGTACTAATAACATGGTGATTAATGGGGGAGTTGTTAATTGGGGGTTATTAATGGGGGGCGTATTAATGCGAGGGTTATTAATGGGGGCCTTATTAATTGGGGGGTTATTAATGGCACAGATTAATAGAGTACTAATAACAAGGTGATTAATGGGGGGTTATTAAATGGAGGTTTGTTAATTGGGGGTTATTAATGGGGCGTTATTAATGGGGGCTGCTAATGGGGGAACTTATTAGAAAGGGATTATTAATGGGAGGATCATTAATGGGGGGGTAATTAATAGCAGAGATTAATGGGGGGGTGATTAATCGGGGTGATTAACAGGGTACTTAATGGGGGATGATTAACAGGATAATTAATGGGGGTAATTAATTAATGGGGGTAATTAATAGGGTGGTGATTAATGGCGGGTAATTAATTGGGGTAATTAATTAATGAGGGTGATTAACTAATGGGGATATTAATGGGGCAGTGATTAATAAATGGGGGGTAATTAATGGGGCTGTGATTAATGGGTGGTGATTAATGCGATTATTAATGGGGGTAATTAATTAATGTGGGTGGTTAATTAATGGGGGTGATTAATTAATGAGGGTGATTAATTAATGGGGAGTAATTAATGGGGAATAATTAATGGGGAATAATTAATGGGCGCTGATTACTTCAGGTTATTAATGGGGGAAATTAATTAATGGGAGTGATTAATTAACGGGGTGATTAATTAATGGGACAGAGATTAATGGGTGTAATTAATGGGGCAGTGATTAATGGGCAGTGATTAATGGGGTAATTAATGGGGTAATTAATGGGGGGTGGTTAATTAATGGGGGTGATTAATGGGGGGTAATTAATGGGGCGGTCATTAATGGGGACTGATTATTTCGGGTTATTAATGGGGGTAATTAATTAATGAGGGTGATTAATTAATGGGGGTGATTAATTAATGGGACAGTGAGTTATGGGGGGTAATTAATGGGGCGGTAATTAATGGGGTCATTAATGAGGGTAATTAATTAATGGGGGTGGTTAATTAATGGGGCAGCGATTAATTAATGGGGGTGAGTAATTAATGAGGCAGTGATTCATGGGGATAATTAATTAATGGGGTGATTAATAATGGGGGGTGATTAACGGGGCAGTGATTAACGGGGGGCCAATTAATGGGGGTGATGAATAGGGGCGACTAACGGGTTAATTAATGTGGGTAATCAATTAATGGGTGGGTAATTAATGGGGAGGTGATTAACGGGGAGGGCAATTAACTACTTGGGGATAATAACTAATGGGGGGGTGATTAATGAGGGGGGGGCCTAAAGGGGGGGTCATTCATTAATTGGGGGGGGGGCGATCGGCGGGGGTGAATTAATGAACGAGGGTGTCATTAATTAATGACCGGCGGGGGTTAATTAGTTTCTGTTAATGAACTCACCCTGACCGTCAGGCGAACCCTGAGCGGGACGCCGGGCCGCACCGCCTGCGTGCGGGCGTTGAAGTCCTGGCAGAACGCCGAGATCGGGACGCCGCGCTGCCGGGATGCGGGACGACACCGGTCATCGGGTGGGGGGGGGGCACCGGAAACGGGGATTCGCGGGACCGGAAGCGGGCTTTGCGGTGCAACGTAAACGGGCGTGGGGGGACGCGGGAAAAGGGTTTGGGGGAGACCGGAAATAGGCCTAAGGGAACCGGAAGCGGGCCTAAGCGAACAGGAAATGGCATCGCGTTCTCTACCATCCCTACCTGCCCCAGGACGGGACCCAGAGGAGGACCCGGAGCCGCCCCCCCCGCCGGGATCAGCAGCCGCAGAGGTCTGGTAGATGGGGCGGGAGCAGAACCGCCGCCGGGGCCTCCGCGGATGGAGCGCACAGCCCGCGCTGCTTTGGACATCACTACTTCCGGCGGTCCTCGGTCACATGATTTCCGGTTCGGAGTTAGCTCTCCCCGCGTCACGTGGTTTCCGGTTCGCGGAGCGTTCCTCTCGTCACGTGGTTCTGGCGCCGCGCTGCACCTCCCCCCCGTCACGTGGCCTGGTGCCGCTATCACGTGACATGCAGCCCGGCGGAAAAAGGGAGACCCCGAGGTTTCCCCTAGTGACGTCATTGCCCATATATGGTTACGAGTGATGTCAATGCCCATATATGGCTGCGCGGCGCTGTCAGGAGCGCGGGCGGCACCGGCATCCCATAATAGGCCACAGCCCGCATCCCGTAATAGGCAACAGCCCAATATCCCACATCCCATAATAACACCCCACATCCCATAATAATACCCCACAAACCACCATCAGCCCCACAGCGGCCGCTCTCCGTTTAATGTCACCGCTCAGCCCCATAGCCGTGGGTCACGTGACCCCGCGTTTGGCCCCATAGCAATGTGGGTCATTCGGCCCCATAGGGCGGCTTACAGCCCCATATTTGACCCTATATTCGGCCCCATAGGGCGGCTCACAGCCCCGTATTCAGCCCCATATTTGGCCCCACAGGGCGCCCCATAGGGCTGTGGGTCACATGGCCCCATAGGGTGCCCCATAGCGGTGGCTCACAGCCCCATATTTGGCCCCATAGTGATGTGGGTCACTCAGCCCCATAGGGAACCCCATAGCTGTGGGTCACATGACCCCACATGTGGCCCCATAGCAATGTGGGTCATTCAGCCCTATAATCGGCCCTATAGGGAGGCTCACAGCCCCATATTTGGCCCTATAACCGACCCCATATTTGGCCCCATAAGGCAGCTCACAGCCCCATATTTGGCCCCATATTCAGCCCCATATTTGGCCCCATAGGCAGGCTCACAGCCCCATTTTCAGCCCCATAGAGTGACTCACAGCCCCATATTTGGCCCCATATTTGGCCCCATATTTGGCCTCATAGTGAGGCTCACAGCCCCATATTCAGCCCTATAATCAGCCCTATAATTGGCCCCATAAGCCCCACATTCGGCCCCACAGGGAGGCTCACAGCCCCATATTTGGACCTATAATTGGCCCTATATTCAGCCCTATAGAGTGGCTCACAGCCCCATAATTGGCCCTATATTCAGCTCCACAGGGCAGCTCACAGCCCCATATTTGGCCCCATATTTGGCCCCACAGGGAGGGTCACAGCCCCATATGCAGCCCCATAATCGGCCCTATATTTGGCCCCATAAGGCAGCTCACAGCCCCATATTCGGCCCCATATTCAGCCCTATAATTGGCCCTATAATTGGCCCCATAGGGCTGCTCACAGCCGCATATTCGGCCCCATATTTAGCCCTATAGAGTGGCTCACAGCCCCATAATCAGCCGTATATTCAGCTCCATAAGGCAGCTCACAGCCCCATACTCGGCCCCACATTCGGCCCCACAGGGAGGCTCACAGCCCCATTTTCGGCCCCATATTCAGCCCTATGGAGTGGCTCACAGCCCCATATTTGGCCCTATATTTGGCCCCACATTCGGCCCCACAGGGAGGCTCACAACCCCATATTCGGCCCTACAATCGGCCCTATATTCGGCCCCATCGGGCATTCACAGCCGCGCCCCGCGGCACTGGTCGCAGCGGCAGCCATTGGCGGTGATGGTCGGCAGCGTCAGCGTGCGGCCGCCGGGACAGGAAACGGAAACAGAGAGCTGCGGAGAGAGCGGGGCATTGTGGGATGTCGTGGGGCATTGTGGGATATCACGTGGGGTACTATGGGGTGTCACGTGGGGTATTAAGGGGTGTCACGTGGGGTTGCTATTGGATGTGTTATGTGGGGTTATTATGGGATGTGTCACGTGGGGTTATTATGGGATGTCACGTGGGGTTATTATGGGATGTGTTACATGGGGTTATTATGGGATGTGTTATGGGGTTATTATGGGATGTCATGGGGTTATTATGGGATGTGTTATGGGGTTATTATGGGATGTTATATGGGGTTATTATGGGATGTGTTATGGGGTTATTATGGGATGTCATGGGGTTATTATGGGATGTGTTATGGGGTTATTATGGGATGTGTTATGGAGTTATTATGGGATGTCATGGGGTTATGGGGTAACGGGGTTGTGGGTTATGGGATCAGGCTATGAGGTGCGGATATGGGGTCGTGGGATTATAGGAGTGTGGATACGGGGTGTGGGGTTACGGGGTTTTGGGTTATAGGGCCGGGCTATGGGGTGTGGTTGTAGGCTTATGGGGTTCTGGGGTGAGTATGTGGGGTGTGAGGTTACGGGGTGTGGGTTTATGGGGTTACCGAGGGGGGGTTTGTGGTGTGGATGTGGGGTGTGGGGTTATGGGGTGTGGATATGGGGTGGGGTTGTGGGGTTTGGGGTTGTGGGGTGTGTGGATATGGGGTGTGTGGTTATGGGGTGTGTGGTTATGGGGTGTGGGGTTATAGGGTGTGGTTATGGGGTGTGGTTATGGGGTGTGTGGATATGGGGTGGGGTTGTGGGGTGTGTGGTTATGGGGTGTGGTTATGGGGTGTGGTTATGGGGTGTGGTTATGGGGTGTGGTTATGGGGTGTGGATATGGGGTGAGTGGTTATGGGGTGTGGATATGGGGTGGGGTTGTGGGGTCAGGTGGTCAGATATGGGGTGTGGTGGTTATGGGGTGTGAATACGGGGTGTCGGGTTATGGGCTGTGGGTTTATGGGGTATGAGGTTATGGGGTGCGAGGTTATGGGGTGCGAGGTTATGGGGTGTGGGATATTATGGGGTGTGGGGTTATGGAGTGAGGTTATGGGGTGTGGGATATTATGGGGTGTGAGGTTATGGGGTGCGGCTTTATGGGGTGTGGGATATTATGGGATGTGGGTTGTGGGGTTATTGGGTTTTGGGGTTGTGGGATTATGGGGTGTGAGATATTATGGGATGTGGGCTTATGGGGTTATTGGGTTATGGGGTGTGGGATATTATGGGATGTGGGCTGTGGGGTTATTGGGTTTTGGGGTTGTGGGATTACGGGGTTTGGGATTTTATGGGATGTGGGCTTATGGGGTTATTGGGTTATGGGGTGTGGGATATTATGGGATGTGGGGTTATGGGGTGAGGCTATGAGGTGTGGGGTTATGGGGTGTGAGGTTATGGGGTGAGGCTTTATGGGGTCTGGGATATTATGGGATATGGGGTTATGGAATATTATGGGCTGTGGGGTTATGGAATATTACGGGGTGTGGGATATTATGGGATGTGGGCTGTGGAGTTATTGGGTTATGGGGTGTGGGATATTATGGGGTGTGGGATATTATGGGATGTAGGATATTATGGGGTGTGGGATATTATGGGATGTAGAATATTATGGGGTGTGGGATATTATGGGGTGTGGGCTCACGGGTTGTGTCTGTATGGGCCGTGCGGCTCAGGGGCTCCATGCAGTGGGCAACGGACGCGAAGCATGACGCGATGTTAGGGGGGCTATTATGGGATGGCGCACCTTCCGCGCGCTCCCGATGGTGCAGCACCGCGCGGCGGAAGTGATGCGGTGCCACGTGACCGCCGTGACCGCGCGCCGAGCCGGGAACGCGCCTGACTCGCAGTGACCCGCGCAGCCCAACAGCACCGGGGACACCGCGCATGCGCCCTGCGGCACCGCTGCCAGACAGTGACGTCACTGCGCCGCCGCGGTCACGTGGTCACCCCCAATGTGCCGTATGGGATCGCAGTGCCCCATAGAGACCCCATTGACCCCATAGAGACCCCATAGAGACCCCATTGACCCCATAGAGACCCCATTGACCCCACTGACCCCATAGAGACCCCACTGACCCCATAGAGACCCCATTGACACCACTGACCCCATCGAAACCCCACTGACCCCATAGAGACCCCATTGATCCCATAAAGACACCACTGAGCCCATAGAGACCCCATTGACCCCAGAAAAACCCCAGTGCCCCATAGAGACTCCTGGACCCCATAGAGACCCCATTGATCCCATAGAGACCTCATTGATCCCATTGACCCCATAGAGACCCCATTGACTCCATTGACCCCATAGAGACTCCATTGAACCCATAGAGACCCCATTGACCCCATGGAGATCCCAATGCCCCATAGAGACCCCATTAACCCCATGGAGACACCATTGAGCCCATAGAGACCCCAATGCCCCATAGAGACCCCATTGATCCCATAAAGACACCATTGAGCCCATAGAGACCCCATTAACCCCAGAAAAACCCCAGTGCCCCATAGAGACCCCACTGACCTCGTAGAAAGCCCAATGCCCCATAGAGACCCCTGGACCCCATAGAGACCCCATTGACCCTATAGAGACCTCAATGCCCCAGTAGAGACCCCATTAACCCCATAGAGACCCCATTGACCCCATGGAGACCCCAATGCTCCATAGAGACCCCACTGATCCCATAAAGACACCATTGAGCCCATAGAGACCCCATTAACCCCAGAAAAATCCCAATGCCCCATAGAGACCCCTTGACCCCATGGAGACCCCATTAACCCCATAGAGACCCCAATGCCCCAGTAGAGACCCCATTAACCCCATAGAGACCCCATTGACCCCATGGAGACCCCAATGCTCCATAGAGACCCCATTGACCCCATAGAGACCCCAATGTCCCAATAGAGACCCCATGGAGACCCCAATGCTCCATAGAGACCCCACTGATCCCATAAAGACACCATTGAGCCCATAGAGACCCCATTGACCCCATAGAGACCCCATAGAGACCCCATTGACCCCATAGAGACCCCATTGACCCCACTGACCCCATAGAGACCCCACTGACCCCATAGAGACCCCATTGACACCACTGACCCCATCGAAACCCCACTGACCCCATAGAGACCCCATTGATCCCATAAAGACACCACTGAGCCCATAGAGACCCCATTGACCCCAGAAAAACCCCAGTGCCCCATAGAGACTCCTGGACCCCATAGAGACCCCATTGATCCCATAGAGACCTCATTGATCCCATTGACCCCATAGAGACCCCATTGACTCCATTGACCCCATAGAGACTCCATTGAACCCATAGAGACCCCATTGACCCCATGGAGATCCCAATGCCCCATAGAGACCCCATTAACCCCATGGAGACACCATTGAGCCCATAGAGACCCCAATGCCCCATAGAGACCCCATTGATCCCATAAAGACACCATTGAGCCCATAGAGACCCCATTAACCCCAGAAAAACCCCAGTGCCCCATAGAGACCCCACTGACCTCGTAGAAAGCCCAATGCCCCATAGAGACCCCTGGACCCCATAGAGACCCCATTGACCCTATAGAGACCTCAATGCCCCAGTAGAGACCCCATTAACCCCATAGAGACCCCATTGACCCCATGGAGACCCCAATGCTCCATAGAGACCCCACTGATCCCATAAAGACACCATTGAGCCCATAGAGACCCCATTAACCCCAGAAAAATCCCAATGCCCCATAGAGACCCCTTGACCCCATGGAGACCCCATTAACCCCATAGAGACCCCAATGCCCCAGTAGAGACCCCATTAACCCCATAGAGACCCCATTGACCCCATGGAGACCCCAATGCTCCATAGAGACCCCATTGACCCCATAGAGACCCCAATGTCCCAATAGAGACCCCATGGAGACCCCAATGCTCCATAGAGACCCCACTGATCCCATAAAGACACCATTGAGCCCATAGAGACCCCATTAACCCCAGAAAAACCCCAGTGCCCCATAGAGACCCCACTGACCTCGTAGAAAGCCCAATGCCCCATAGAGACCCCTGGACCCCATGGAGACCCCAATGTCCCAATAGAGACCCCATTGACCCCATGGAGACCCCAATGCTCCATAGAGACCCCACTGATCCCATAAAGACACCATTGAGCCCATAGAGACCCCATTAACCCCAGAAAAATCCCAATGCCCCATAGAGACCCCACTGACCTCATAGAAAGCCCAATGCCCCATAGAGACCCCTGGAGCCCATGGAGACCCCATTAACCCCATGGAGACCCCAATGCCTTATAGAGACTGCAATGCCCCATAGAGACCCCACTGATCCCATAAAGACAGCATTGAGCTCATAGAGACCCCATTAACTCCAGAAAAAACCCAGTGTCTCATAGAGACCCCACTGACCCCATAAAAACCCCAATGCCCCCATAAAGACCCCATTAACCCCAAAAAAACCCCAATGCAGATGTGATTTGGGGGGGTCTCATGGGGGGGGTGATAATGAGGGGGGGTTTGGGGGGGTCTCTATGGGGCTGATGTGATTTGGGGGAGTCTCATGGGGGGGATGATGGGAGGATTGGGGGGCTCTCTATGGGGGTCTCTATGGGGCTGACGTGATTTGGGGGGGGTCTCATGGGGGGGTGATAATGAGGGGGGGTCTCTATGGGGCTCTCTATGGGACTGTTGTGATTTGGGGGGGTCTTATGGGGGGGTGATAATGGGGGGGGTTGGGGGGGTCTCTGATGTGATTTGGGGGGGGTCTCTATGGGGGGTTACAATGGGGGGTCACTGTTGGGGAGGGGGTTCCCTATGGGGGGGGTCCTTGGGGGGGGGGGCCTTGAGGAGGTTCACTATGGGGGGGTCTCTATGGGGCAGTCAGTGTGGGGGAGGGGGGTCCTTGGGGGTCCCTTTTGGGGGGTCTCTATGGGGAGTCTTTATGGGGGGGGGGTCCCTAAGGGGGGGCCTTATGGGGGTTCCCTAAGGGGGGGGGGATCTATGAGGGGGGGCCCCTATGGAGGGTTCCTATGGGGGGGGGGTCCTCGGGGTGGGCTCTCAATGAGAGGTTTTTTATGGGGGGGGGTCTCTATGGGGGTCCTTATGGGGGGGGGGGTCCCTGTTTAGGGGGTCCCTATAGGGGGGTCCATGTTGGGGGTCCCTATGGGGGAGTCCCTAAGAGGGAACCCCTTGGGGAGGGGGCTTGGGGAGCCCCTATGGGGGGTTCTTGGGGGGGTCCCTTGGGGGGGGTTCCCTTTTGGGGGGGTCCCTAAGTCAGAGCCCTTATGGGGGGGGCCTTGGGGTGCCCATATGGGGGGGTCCCTATGGGGGAGTCCTTATGGGGGGGGGTTTGGGGGGTCCCTTGGGAGGGGTTCCCTTTTGGGGGGGTCCCTAAGTGGGAGCCCTTATGGGGGGGGCCTTGGGGGTGCCCATATGGGGGGGTCCCTATGGGGGAGTCCATATGGGGAGGTCCCTTTGGGGGCATCTCTATGTGGGAATTCCTATGGGGGGGTCATTGGGGGGGTCCCTGTTGGGGGGATCCCTATGGGGGGGGGTCTTTGGGGGTGCCCCTATGGGGGTCCATGTTGGGGATCCCTATGGGGGGGTCTTTGGGGGTGCCCCTATGGGGGTCCATGTTGGGGATCCCTATGGGGGGGTCTTTGGGGGTGCCCCTATGGGGGGTCCATGTTGGGGGTCCCTGTGGGGGGGCTCCTTGGGAGGGCCCCTATGGGGGGGGTCCTCATGGGGGAGTCCGTTTGGGGAGACCTTTAGGGGGGTCCCTATGGGGTGTCCCTATGTGGGAATCCCTACGGGGGGGGTGATTGGGGGGCCCCTGTTGGGGGGATCCCTATGGGGGTCGTCCCTATGGGGGGGGTCTTTGGGGGTGCCCCTATGGGGGGGGTCCCTTTGGGGGGGTCTCTATGTGGGATCCCTATGGGGGGGGTCTTTGGGGGGGTCCCTATGGGGGGGTTCCATGCTGGGGGTCCCTATGGGGGGGGTCCTTAGGGGGGGTCCCTTTGGGGGCTCCCTATGGGGGGGGGTCATTAAGTGGGAGCCCCTATGGGGGGGTCCTTGGGGGGGGTTGTCCCCATGGGGGTCCCGGGGGTGGGGGGTCCCGGTGCTCACGCCTCAGTCTGCAGCCCGGCCCGGGCCCCGCGGGCAGCGAAGGCAGAAGCAGAAGCAGCACCAGGAAGAGACGGAGGGCGGCCATGGCGGGGGGGGGTGCGGGGATTGAAGGGGCCCGAGCCGGGGGGGGGCACGGAGCCGCTGGTCCGCCCCAACCGTGCACCGCCGCTTTCCGCCACAGGGAGGCGCCATGCGGGGAGAGCGCTCACCCGGAAGTAAGCGGCGGGCGGAAGAGGGGGTGGCGCGCGGCCAATGGGAGAGGAGGCGGGGTTTAGGGAAGCGGAGCCAATAGGAACGGAGAAGGGCAGACGGTGAGGTGCGGAAAGGCCAATGGGGGCGGAGAGGAGGCGGCGCTTAGAGAAGCGGAGCCAATAGAAGGCGAGCTGCGGGCGGAAGGGAAGAGGCCGGAAGAAGAGGCCGGTGGGGAAAGATCCAGAGCGGGGATTGGCCGCTCGCAGCCAATGGGCGGCGGGGGGCGGGGCTTAGCGGCGCAGCGCGGCCATGGGGCTCCTGACGATCCTGAAGAAGATGCGCGAGCGGGAGAAGGAACTGCGGCTGCTGATGCTGTGAGAGCGGCTTCCGGGAAGGGGCGGAGCCTAGCGAGGGGGCGGGGCTTTGGCGAATCGGCCAATGGCAATCGTGGGGGAAGGGAGGGGCGGGGCCTGTCGGTGTGGGCGGTGCTTTGGGGAAGGAGCCAATGGGGAACCGTGTGGGGAGGGGAAGGGGGCGGGGCCTGTGGGGAGGGGGCGGGGCCTGTGTGGAGGGGGCGGTGGGGCAGGGAAGCGGCCAATGGGGGAGCGCAGGGGAAGGGAGGGGGCGGGGCTTTGGGGAAAGGGCCAATGGGGGATCGCGGGGGAAGGGAGGGGGCGGGGTCACATGGGGGCGGGGTCAAGTGGGATGGGGCGTGGCCTGGGCGTGGGAAGTGGGCGTGGCCGTGCAGTAGGCGGGGTTATTGAAGTGGGCGTGGTCTATTTGGTGGGCGTGGTCAAACGGGGTGGGTGTGGCCAATGGTGGGCGTGGCTCTATGGGGTGGGGTATTATGGGATGGGGAAGGGGGGGTTGGGGATGTGGGGTGAGCGCAGCGCTATGGGGTCGGGGGTTGCTGTAGGTCTGAGTGGCGCTATGGGGTCAGTGGGCACTATGGGGTCAGTGGGCGCTATGGGGTCAGTGGGCACTATGGGGTCAGTGGGGGCTATGGGGTCAGTGGGCGCTATGGGGTCAGTGGGGGCTATGGGGTCAGTGGGCGCTATGGGGTCAGTGGGCACTATGGGGTCAGTGGGCGCTATGGGGTCAGTGGGGGCTATGGGGTCAGTGGAGGCTGTGGGGTCAGTGGGTGCTGTGGGGCTAACGGGGTCTTTGGGGTGGATGGGGTCTGTGGGGTGAATGGGGTCTGTGGGATGGATGGGTGCTATGGGGTGAATGATTGGGGTCTATGGGGTGAAGGGGATCTATGGGGTGAGTGGGGTCTATGGGGTGAATGAATGGGGTCTATGGATTGAATGGGATCTATAGGATGAATGACTGGGGTCTATGGGGTGAATGAATGGGTTCTATGGGGTGGATGGGATCTATGGGGTGGAATGGGATCTATGGGGTGGATGAATGGGGTCTATAGGGTGCATGGGGTGGAATGGGGTCTGTGGGGTGAACGATTGGGGTCTATGGATTGAATGGGACCTATAGGGTGAATGAATGGGGTCTGTGGGGTGAAGGGGATCTATGGGGTGAGTGGGGTCTATGGGGTGAATGAATGGGGTTCTATGGGGTGCATGGGCTCTATGGGGTGGATGGGATCTGTGGGGGGAATGGGTCTCTGGGGTGAATGGGGTCTGTGGGGTGAATGAATGGGGTCTGTGGGGTGAAGGGGATGTATAGGGTGAATGGAGTCTATGGGGTGGATGAATGGGGTCTATAGGATGCATGGGATCTATGGGATGGAATGGGATCTATGGGGTGAATGAATGGGGTCTAAGAGGTGAAGGGGATCAATGGGGTGGATGGGGTCTATGGGGTGAATGAATGGGGTCTATGGGTTGAATGGGGTCTGTAGGGTGAATGAATGGGGTCTATGGATTGAATGGGGATCTGTGGGGTGGAATGGGATCTATGGGGTGAATGATTGGGGTCTACAGGGTGGAATGGATCTATGGGGTGGATGAATGGGATCTATAGCGTGCATGGGATCTATGGGGTGCAATGGGATCTATAGAGCGAATGATTGGGGTCTAAGAGGTGAAGGGGATCAATGGGGTGGATGGATGGGGTCTATGGGATGGATGGGGTCTATGGGGTGTACGGGGTCCGTGGGTCTGTGGGGCTCTGTGGGGTGGCCGACCCCATCACGAGGGGCTCCGCAGGGGGTTGGACAACGCCGGGAAGACGACGCTGCTGAAGCGTTTCAACGGCGAGGACGTGAGCGGCGCCGCCCCGACGCTGGGCTTCAACATCAAAACGCTGCAGCACCGCGGGTAGGGCGCCGCCATGTGGTCACCGCCGGTACTGCAGCACATCGGCGTGGGGTGGCCGGAGATTTGGGGTGGCCATAAATGGGGGGTGGCCATAAATGTGGGTCCCCGTGGATTTGGGGTGGCCATAAATGGGAGGTGGCCATAAATGGGGGGTGGCCATAAATGGGGGATGGCCATAAATGTGGGTCCCCACGGATTTGGGGTGGCCATAAATGGGAGGTGGCCATAAATGGGGGGTGGCCATAAATGTGGGTCCCCACGGATTTGGGGTGCCCCATCGATGCGGGGTCCCCATAGATGTGGGGTGCTGACAGATGTGGGGTGCCCGGAGGTTTGGGGTCCCCATAGATTTGGGGTGCCCATATTTTTGGGGTGCCCAGAGGAGTTGACCATGTCGGCAGCCATGTTGGCAACTATATTAGCAGCCATGTTGGCAGCCATATTGGTAGCCGTGTTGGTAGCCGTGTTGGTAGCCGCGTTGATAGTCATGCTGGTATCTATGTTGGTAGCCATGTTGGTAGCTATATTGGCAGCCATGTTGGCATCCATGTTGGTAGCCATGTTGGCAGCCACGTTGGCAGCCACGTTGGCAGCCGTGTTGGTAGCCATGTTGGCAACCATATTAGCAGCCGTGTCGGCAGCCATGTTGGTAGCCATGTTGGCAACCATGTTGATAGCCATGCTGGTACCTATGTCAGTAGTCATATTGGCAGCCATATTAACAGCCACGTTGGCAGCCATGTTGGCAGCCATATTGGCAACCATGTTGGTATCTATGTCGGTAGCCACATTATCAGCCATGTCGGCAGCCATGTCGGCAGCCATGTCAGTAGCCATGTCAGTAGCCATGTCGGTAGCCATGTCGGTAGCCACGTCAGTAGCCACGTCGGTAGCCATGTTAGTAGCCATGTCGGCAGCCATGTCGGCAGCCATGTCGGTAGCCATGTTGGTAGCCATGTCGGCAGCCATGTCAGTAGCCACATCGGTGGCCATGTTGGCAGCCATGTCAGTAGCCACATCAGTAGCCATGTTGGCAGCCATGTCAGTAGCCACATCGGTGGCCATGTTGGCAGCCATGTCAGTAGCCATGTCGGTAGCCATGTCGGTAGCCACGTCAGTAGCCACGTCGGTAGCCATGTTAGTAGCCATGTCGGCAGCCATGTCGGCAGCCATGTTAGTAGCCATGTCGGTAGCCATGTCAGTAGTCATGTCGGTAGCCATGACCGCAGCCATGTCAGTAGCCACATCGGTGGCCATGTTGGCAGCCATGTCAGTAGCCACATCAGTAGCCATGTCGGCAGCCATGTCAGTAGCCACATCGGTGGCCATGTTGGCAGCCATGTCAGTAGCCATGTCGGTAGCCATGTCGGTAGCCACGTCAGTAGCCACGTCGGTAGCCATGTCAGCAGCCATGTCGGCAGCCATGTCGGTAGCCACATCGGTGGCCATGTTGGCAGCCATGTCAGTAGCCATGTCAGTAGCCACGTCGGTAGCCATTTCGGTAGCCATGTTGGTAGCCACATCGGTAGCCATGCCAGTAGCCATGTCGGCAGCCATGTCGGTAGCCACGTCGCTGGCCATGTCGGCAGGTTCACGCTGAACGTGTGGGACGTGGGCGGGCAGAGCTCCCTGCGCTCCTATTGGCGGAACTACTTCGAGAGCAGCGACGGCCTGGTCTGGGTGGTGGACAGCGGCGACCGGCAGCGCCTGCAGCTCTGCGCCAAGGAGCTCCGAGCCCTGCTCAGGGAGGAGGTGCGGGGGGCTGTGCGGGGCTGTGGGGTTGTGGGGGCTGTATGGGGGTGTGGGGTTGTGGGGGCTGTGCGGGGCTGTGGGGTTGTGGGGGCTGTATGGGGGTGTGGGGTTGTGGGGGCTGTGCGGGGCTGTGGGGTTGTGGGGGCTGTATGGGGGTGTGGGGTTATGGGGGCTGTGCGGGGCTGTGGGGTTGTGGGGTTTGGGGTTGTGGGGTTATGGGGGCTGTATGGGGGGTGTGGGGTCTATGGCGGCCGAATGGGAGTGTGGGGGTGTGGGGTGTGGGGTTAGGAGGTGTGGGGTTATGGGGGCTGTATGGGGTTGTGGGGTTATGGGGGCTGTATGGGGGTGTGGGGTTATGGGGTGTAGGGTTAGGAGGTGTGGGATTATGGGGGCTGTATGGGGTTGTGGGGTTATGGGGGTATGGGGTTGTGGGGTTGTGGGGTTTGGCGTTGTGGGGTTGTGGGGGTACAGGGCTGTGGGGTTGTGGAGGTTATGGGGTTGTGGGGTTATGGGGTTATGGGGGTATGGGGTTGTGGGGTTTGGGGTTGTGGGGTTATGGGGGCTGTATGGGGTTATGGGGTTGTGGGGGTTGTGGGGTTGTGGGGTTATGGGGATATGAGGTGTGGGGTTATGGGGTGTGAGGTTAGGATGTGTGGGGTTATGCGGGCTGTATGGGGTTATGGGGTTGTGCGGTTAGGAGGTGTGGGGTTATGGGGTTGTGGGGTTATGGGGCCTGTATGGGGTTATGGGGTTGTGGGGTTGTGGGGGTTGTGGGGTTGTGGGGTTATGGGGGTTATGGGGTTTTGGGGTTGTGGGGTTTTGAGGTTATGGGGGTATGGGGTTGTGGGATTATCGGGGTACAGGGTCGTGGGGTTATGGGTGTATGGGTTTGTGGGGTTATGGGGGTAAGGGGTTGTGGGGTTATGGAGGTACGGGGCTGTGGGGTTATGGGGGTTATGGGGTCATGGGGGTTATGGGGTTGTGGGGTGGTGGGGGTTATGGGGTTGTGGGGTTGTGGGGGTTGTGGGGATGTGGGGGTTATGGCGTTGTGGGGTTTTGGGGGTTGTATGGGGTTATGGGGTGTGAGGTTATGGGGTTGTCGGGTTACGGGGGTTGTGGGGGTGTGGGGTTATGGGGTTGTGGGGGTATGGGGCTGTATGGGCTTATGGGGTGTGAGTTCATGGGGGCTCTATGTGGTTGTGGGGTGTGAGGTTATGGAGTGTGGGGTTAGGAGATGTGGGGTTATGGGGGCTGTATGGGGTTATGAGGTTG
This sequence comes from Phasianus colchicus, assembly GCF_987193195.1. NCBI lineage: Eukaryota > Metazoa > Chordata > Aves > Galliformes > Phasianidae > Phasianus > Phasianus colchicus. The sequence goes on along the minus strand of NC_143472.1, from coordinate 896,218 downwards.
TGGGGTTATGGGGTTGTGGGGTTGTGGGGGTTGTGGGGTTGTGGGCTTATGGGGGTATGGGGCTGTGGGCTTATGGGGGTGTGGGGTTATGGGGGTGTGGGGTTATGGGGATATGGGGTGTGGGGTTTTGGGGTTATGGGGGTTATGGGATTGTGGGGTTATGGAGTTATGGAGTGTGTGGAGTTCTTTGGTTATGATGTTATGGGGTTATGGGATCTGAGGGCGCTACTGAGGGAGGAGGTGGGGGGATTTGGGGATGGAGTGGGGGTGTGGGGTGTGGGGTGATGGGGTTTTGGGATGTGGGGTTATGGGGTTATGGGGTGGGGGGCTATGGGGGTTTATGGGGTGGGGGTTATGGAGTGGGGGGCTGTGGCGAGGGGGTTTTGGGGTTTTAGGGTGTTATGTGGTGGGTGGTTATGGGATGTGGTGCTGTTGGGTTTGAGGGATTCTGGGGTTGTGTGGCTGTGGGGTTATGGGGTGAGGGGTTGTGGGGGTATGGGGTTGTGGGGTTATGGGATGTGGGATTATGGGGTGGGATGTTACGGGGGTTTATGGAGTTATGGAGGATTACGGTGTTATGGGGTGTGGGGTTATGGGGGTTATGGAGTCATGGGAGTATGGGGTTATGGGGTAGAGCTGTGGGGTTGTGGGGCTGTGGGGTTGTGGGGTGTGGGGTTATGGGGTTGTGGGGGTATGAGATTGTGGGGCTGTGGGGTTGTGGAGCTGTAGGGTTGTGGGGCTGTGGGGTTGTGGAGCTGTAGGGCTGTGGGGCTGTGGGGTTGCAGGGCTGTGGGGCTGCGATTCGCTGTCCATCTGCCTGTCTGTGTCCGTCCGTCCTGCAGCGCCTGGCCGGCGCCACCCTGCTGGTGTTGGCCAACAAACAGGACCTGCCTGGAGCGCTGCCACCCAGCGCCATCCGCGAGGTGGGGACCGCCCCATAGCGCGCCATAGCGCCCCATAGCGACCCATAGAGACCAATAGGGACTCACAGGGACCCATACAGACCCATAGACACCAATAAGGACCCATAGAGACCCATAGCGATCCATAGACACCAATAGGGACCCATAGGAACCCATAGAGACCCATAGAGACCCATAGCGACCCATAGACACCAATAGGGACCCATAGGAACCCATAGAGACCCATAGCGACCCATAGAGACCCACAGACACCAATAGGGACCCATAGAGACCCATAGGGCCCATAGCGACCCAAAGGGACCCATAGGGACCCATAGAGACCCATAGCGACCCATAGAAACCCATAGGAACCCATAGGGACCCATAGAAACCCATAGGAACCCATAGGGACCCATAGGGACCCCAGAAACCTACAGAGACCCATAGGGACTCATAGAAACCCATAGAGACCCATAGGAACCCATAGAAACCCATAGAGACCCATAGGAACCCATAGAGACCTACAGACAGATCCATAGGGACCCATGGGGACCCATAGACATCCACAGAGACCCTTACAGACCCATAGGGATCCACAGAGACCCATAGAGACCCATAGGGAACCATAGGGACCCATAGGGCCCACAGTGACCCAAAGGGACCCATAGAGACCCATAGGGACCCATAGGGACACATAGGGACACATAGGGACACATAGGGACCCCCAGAAACCTACAGAGACCCATAGAGACCCATAGGAACCCATAGGGACCCATGGAGATCCCACTGTGACCCATTGTGCCCTACTGCACCCCATAGGGACCAATAGAGACCCATAGGGACCCATGGAGACCCATAGGGACCCCACTGCACCCCATAGAGACCTGTAGAGACACAGAGACCCCACTGTGCCCCATGGAGAGCCATAGAGACCCCACTGAGCCCTGCTGCGCCCCATAGAGACCCACAGAGACCCCAATGTCCCCAATGCCCCCATTGACCCCGTTGCCCTCACTGACCGTAATGAGTTCATTACCCCCAATGCCCCAATGCCCCAATGCCCCCAATGCCCCCATTGCCGGCAATTCCCCCAATGCCCCCATTATCTCAAAACCCCATTACCCCCATTGTCCCCATTGACCCCATTACCCCACATCCTGCATTACCCCCATTACCCCCATTACCCCCATTAACCCCAATGCCCGCATTACCCCCATTGCCCCCATTGACTCCAATGCCCCTATTACCCCCATGGACCCACTGACCCCAATGTCCCCATTGACCCTAATGAGTTCATTACCCCCATTGCCCCCATTACCTCCATTGACCCCATTGATCCCAATGCCCCCATTGCCCCCATTGCCCCCATTACCTCCATTGACCCCATTGCTCCTATTACTCCCATTGACCCCAGTGCCCCCATTATCCCCATTACCCCCATTGCCCCTATTGCCCCCATTGACCCACTGACCCCAATATCCCCATTGACCCTAATGAGTTCATTACCCCCATTGCCCCCATTACCTCCACTGACCCCATTGCTCCCGTTATCCTCATTACCCCTATTACCCCATTACCCCATTACCCCCATTGCCCCTATTGTCCTCATTACCCCTATTACCCCATTGCCCCCATTGACCCCAATGCCCCCATTACCTCCGTAGACCCACTGATCCCAATGTCCCCATTGACCCTAATGAGTTCATTACCCCCATTGCCCCCATTGCCCCCATTATCTTCATTACCCCTATTACCTCAGTGCCCCCATTGCCCCTGATACCCCCATTGACCCCAATGCCCTCAATGTCCCCGTTGCCCCCATTACCCTCATTACCCCATTGCCCCCATTGCCCCCATTGTCCTCATTACCGCTATTACCCCATTACCCCATTACCCCCATCGCCCCATTGTCCTCATTACCCCTATTACCCCATTGCCCCCATTGCCCACAATACCCCCATTACCCCTATTGCCCCATTACCCCATTACCCCTATTGCCCCCATTGCCCCTATTATCCTCATTGCCCCTATTACCCCATTGCCCCCATTGCCCACAATACCGCCATTACCCCTATTACCCCATTACCCCATTACCCCTATTGCCCCCATTGCCCCTATTATCCTCATTACCCCTATTACCCCATTGCCCCCATTGCCCCCAATACCCCCATTACCCAATGCCCCCGTGGCCCCATTGTCTGCAGTGCCCCCATTGCCCCCGATACCCCCGTTGACCCCAATGCCCTCAATGTCCCCGTTGCCCCCATTACCCCCTGACCCCCCCCTTCTCTCCCCCCTGCCCCCCCCAGGCCCTGGACCTGGACTCGGTGCGCAGCCACCATTGGTGCATCCAGGGCTGCAGCGCAGTGACGGGGCAGAACCTGCTGGGCGGCATCGATTGGCTGCTGGACGACATCGCAGCCCGCATCTTCACTGCAGAGTGACCCCCCCCAAAATGAGACCCCCCCCCAAATTCCAGGACCCCCTGGAAACTGAGAGCCGCCCCCAATTTGGGACCCTGCCCAAATCCAGCGGGATCCCTCGCCCAGATCTGGGATCCCCTCCCTCAAATCCGAGACCTCCCCAAAACTGAGAGCCCCCCCATAGTGGGACCCCCCCCCCAAATCCAGAACCCCCCCAGAACCAGGATTCCCCCCCTTACAAAACCAGGATCCCCCCCAAACCAGAACCCCACCAAATACAGGACCCCCCCCCAAGACTGGAAACCCCCCCCTCAAATCCGGGACCCCCCTGAACTGAAACCCCCCTCAGATTTGGGACTCCCCCCAAAAACTGGGACCCCCCCGACCAGGAACTCCAACCCCCATATCCAGCCCCCTCCCCCCCCCCCAGATTTGAGACCCTTCTCTAACCAGGACCCCCCCCCAAATTCGGATCCCCCAAGAACCGGGATCCCCCCCTAGATCTGGGACCCCCCCCAAATCCGGAACATCCCCCCCAAAACTGAGAGCCCGCCCCATGATGGGACCCCCAAATCCAGGACCCCCCCCAAATCTTGGACACCCCCCCGCGGGTGAGGACACCCCAAAACCGGGACCCCCCAAATCTGGGACCCCTCCCAGAACTGTGACCCCCCCCCCCAGATTTGAGACCTCCCCTAACCAGGATCCCCCCAAATCCGGGACCCCCAAGAACTGGTGCCCCCCACCCAGATCTTGAACCCCCCCCAGATCGGGAACTTCCCCAAAACTGAGACCCCCCCCATGATGGGACCCCCAAATCCAGGACACCCCAAATCTTGGACACCCCCCCGCGGGTGAGGACACCCCAAAACCGGGACCCCCCAAATCTGGGACCCCTCCCAGAACTGTGACCCCCCCCCCCCCCCAGATTTGAGACCTCCCCAAACCGGGACCCCCCCCCCCTCCCCCTCCCCAAGGTTTGGGACCCCCAGACGGAACCTGGAATTTGGGGGGGGGGGTTGAGAGGTGCTGATAAATTAATGGAACCACCCCAGTGTTGTGATTGGGGGGGGGATGGGGGAAATTAATGGGGTTGGGGGGGGAACTGTGGGGTCTGGAGACCCCAAAGTGAACATAGAGATCCCAAAGTGAACATGGGGACCCCAAAGTGGGACATGGGGACCCGAAAATGGGAGATGGGGACCCCAAAAGGGGACACAGGGACCCCAAAATGTGACACAGAGACCCCAAAATGGACATGGGGACCCCAAAGTGGGGGATGGAGACCCCAAAGTGGACATGGGGACCCGAAAATGGGAGATGGGGACCCCAAAAGGGGACACAGGGACCCCAAAATGTGACATAGAGACCCCAAAATGGACATGGGGACCCCAAAGTGGGTTCAGGTGGACACAAAGTGGGTCATGGAGACCCCAAGGTGGGACATGGGGACCCCAAAATGGGCCATGGAAACCCCAAAGTGGGACATGAGGACCCTAAAGTGAACAGGGAGACCCCAAAGTGGGACATGGGGACACCAAAGTTGGACATGGGGACCCAAAAATGGGAGATGGGGACCCCAAAAGGGGACACAGGGACCCCAAAATGGGACACAGAGACCCCAAAATGGACATGGGGACCCCAAAGTGGGGGATGGAGACCCCAAAGTGGACACGGGGACCCCAAAGTGGACATGGGGACCCCAAAGTGGGACATGGGGACCCCAAAATGGGACATGGAGACCCCAAAGTGGACATGGGGACCCCAAAGTGGGAGATGGAGACCCCAAAGTGGGACATGGGGACCCCAAAGTGAATATGGGGATCCCAAAATGGGACATGGAGACCCCAAAGTGGTACTGGGGACCCCAAAGTAGGATATGGGGACCCAAAAATGGGACAGGGGGACCCCAAAGTTGGACTTGGGGACCCCAAAATGGGACATAGGGACCCTAAAGAGGACATGGGGGCCCCACAATGGACCCCAAAATGGGACACAAAGTCCCCAAAGTTGACATAGAGACCCCAAAGTGGGTTGAGGTGACCCCAAAGTGGGTCACAGGCACTGCAAAATGGGTCATGGAGACCCCAAAGTTGGACATGGGAACCCTAAAGTGGGACACAAAGACCCCAAAGTGGGACATGGAGACCCCAAAAGTGGGACCCTAAAATGTGACATAGAGACCCCAAAATGGACATGGGGACCCAAAAGTGGACATGGAGACCCCAAAATGGGACATGGGGACCCCAAAGTGGACATAGGGATTCCAAAATGCAAATAGAGACCCCAAAGTGGACGTGGGAACCCCAAAATGGGACAGGGGGACCCCAAAGTAGGATATGGGGACCCGAAAATGGGACATAAATACCCCAAAGTGAACATGGGACCCCACAATGGGCCATGGGGACCCCAAATGGACCACTGGGACCCCAAAATGGGACATGGGGACCCCAAAGTGGACATGGGGACTCCAAGGTGGGACGTGGGGACCCTAAAGTGAACATAGGGACCCCAAAATGGGACATAGGGACCCCAAAGTGGACATGGGAACCCCAAGGTAGGTCATGGAGACCCCAAAAGGGGACACAGGGACCCCAAAGTGGGTCATGGGGACCCTAAAGTGGGTTCAGGTGAACACAAACTGGGTCATGGAGATCCCAAATGGGACATGGGGACCCCAAAGTGGACCTGGGGACCCCAAAATGGGTCATGGAAACCCCAAAGTGAGACCCTCAAGTGAACAGAGAGACCCCATAGTGAACATGGGGACCACAAAGTGGGACATGGAGACCCCAAAGTGGGACATGGGGACCTGAAAATGGGAGATGGGGACCCCAAAAGGGGACACAGGGACCCCAAAATGTGACACAGAGACCCCAAAGTGGACATGGAGACCCCAAAGTGGGTTCAGGTGGACACAAAGTGGGTCATGGAGATCCCAAAATGGGACATGGGGACCACAAAGTGGACATGGGGACCCCAAAGTGGGACATGGGGATCCCAAAAATGGGAGATGGGGACCCCAAAAGGGGACACAGGGACCCCAAAGTGTGACATAGGGGCCCCAAAATGGACATGGGGACCCCAAAGTGGGTTCAGGTGGACACAAACTGGGTCATGGAGACCCCAAAACGGGACATGGGGACCCCAAAGTGGACATGGGGACCCCAAAGTGGTACTGGGGACCCCAAAGTAGGATATGGGGACCCGAGAATGGGACATAAAGACCCCAAAGTGAACATGGGGACCCCAAAGTGGGTTATGGGGACTCCAAGGTGGGACATGGGGACCCTAAAGTGAACATAGAGACCCCAAAGTGAAGATAGAGTCCCCAAAGTGAACATGGGGACCCCATGGTGGGACGTGGGGACCCCAAAATGGGACATGGGACCTCAAAATGCCACCATAGGGACCCCAGGCTGGGCTCTGCGGACCCCCAAGGCTGTGTGGGGCTGGCAGAACTTTATTGTGGGGTGGGGGGGTCCCGGAAGGCCGGGGGGGGTGGCAGCGGCCCCTCCTCGTTGTCTCCATCGCCGTCACGGGGGGTCCGACCCCATGGGGACGTCTGTAGGGACACCAGCACTGTAGGACCCCCATTGACCCCATAGGGACCCATTGTTCCCATAGAGATCCCATTGTCCCCACAGAGACCCTACTGACCCCATAGAGAACCCATTGTTCCCATAGAGACCCCAGTGTGACCCCATTGTCCCCATTGACCCCTTTGTCCCCGTAAAGACCTCAATGTGACCCCAAAGTCTCCATTCACCCCATTGTCCCCAATGTGACCCCAATATGACCCCATTGTCCCCATTGACCCGTTTGTCCCCATAGAGACTCCAACGTGACCCCAATGTCCCCATTGACCCCTTTGCCCCCATAGAGGTCCCCAATGTGACCCCATTGTCCCCATTGACCCGTTTGCCCCCATAGAGACCCCAACGTGACCCCAATGTCCCCACAGTGACCCCCATGTGACCCCATTGTCCCCATTGACCCCTTTGTCCCCATACAGACCCCAACGTGACCCCAATGTCCCCAATGACCCCATTGTCCCCATTGACCCCAATGTCCCCATAGAGACCCCAGAGCCCCAGTGTGACCCTAATATCCCCAAAGTCCCATAGAGACCCCAATCTCCCCCACGTCTCCCAATGCTCTTCAGTGTCCCCAGTGTCCCCATAGGGAGCCTAATGTCCCCATAGTGACCCCAATGTTCTCAGTACCCCCAGTGTCCTCGTAGAATCTCCAATACCCCAAAGCCCCCAATGTCCCCGTTTCCCCCAATGCCCCCTATACCCCCAATGTCCCCATTGTCCCCAATGTCCCCACTGACCCCAATGTCCCCATTGTCCCCCAATGACCCCAATGTCCCCATTGACCCCAATCTCCCCATTGTCCCCCCATGACCCCATTGACCCCAATGTCCCCAATGTCCCCCAATGTCCCCCATGTCCCCATTGACTCCAATGTCCCCAATGCCCTGTGTCCCCAACGCTCCCAATACCCCCCATGTCCCCCCATGTCCCCAATGCCCCCATTGACCCCAATGTCCCCACTGACCCCGATGTCCCCAATACCCCCAATGCCCCCAATGTCCCCACATGTCCCCCCCCCGCTCACCTGTACCCCCACGGCCACTTCCTGCCCTGGGGGGGCCACCAGGAACTGCTGTAGGGCCTCAGCCAGCCTTTGGGACAGCGCTACCCGCTGTAGGGCCACCGCCTGCGTCTGTGGGGCCACCACAGCCCGTGTCCCCATATGTGTCCCCATATATGTCCCCCCCCCACCCTATAGAGACCTCCCCCTCCCCCCATCCCCCTCACCAGACCCTGCAGGCGCTCCTCCAGGACCCGGTTCAGGCGCTGCGAGGCGGCAAAATCCTCCTGGAGCCTGGGGGGGTGTTGGGGACATCATTGGGGTCATCAGGGACATTGGGGACATTGGGGGTATTGGGGTCATCGGGGACATTGGGAACATTGGGGATATTGGGGTCATTGGGGACATTGGGGTCATCGGGGACATTGGGGACATTGGGGTCATCGGGGACGTTAGGGTCATCGGGGACATTGGGGACATTGGGGTCATCGGGGACATTGGGGTCAATGGGGACATTGGGGTCATCGGGGACATTGGGGACATTGGGGGTTGCTGGGGTCATTGGGGACATTGGGGTCATTGGGGTTTTTAGGGACATTGGGATCAACGGGGACAATGGGGGTATTGGGGAAAATGGGGGCATCTGGGGGACATTGGGGACATCACTGGGGTCATTGGGGGCATTGGGGACACTGGGGACTCTATGGGGTCAATGGGGTCTCTATGGGGTGCATTGGGGTCTCTATGGGGCATTGGGGTGTCTAAGGAGTCAACGGGGTCTCTATGGGGCACTGAGGTCTCTATGGGGCACTGAGGTCTCTATGGGGTCAATGGGGTCCCTATGGGGTAAATGGGGTCCTTATGGGGTCAATGGTGTCTCTATGGGGTCAATGGGGTCCCATGGATTCCCATCACCTCTCCATGCGCTCCCGCAGTTCCTGGAGCTCCCGCTGTGCCGTGGGGGGGCTGTAGGAGGGGGAGATCCCAAAACTCAATGCTGTGCCCCCCCTTTCCCCCCCCACGTTGCCCCAAAGACCCCCCAACTCCCCACTCCCCAAAATGCCCCATTTCACCCCAAATCTCACTCACCCCCACACAGCTGCAGCCGCTCCCGGGTCCTGCAGGAAATGGGGGGGGCAACATTAGGGGTCCACCCCCCCCCCAAAAAAGGGGACCCAGGTACCCCCCACGGCCCTATATCCCCCCTCCCCCTGCTCCCCATGGCCCCATAGGAGCCCTCTCCAGCCCTATAGACCCCCCCCACTCCTATGCAAATCCCAAAACCCTATATGTCCCTCCTATGACCCCATATCTCCCCCATATCCCCCCGAATGTGCCCCCCATGACCCCATGCCCCCCCCATGTCTCCATATGCTCCCGACCCCATACCCGCCCCCATCACCCCCCCTCGACCCCATATTCCCCCCCCATGATCCCATATCACCCCTCATGATCCCCCCATCCCCTTCCCATGACCCCATATGCCCCCTGACCCCCTATTCCCCCATATAACCCCCCCAGGACCCCATATTCCCCCTATATCCCCCCAAATATGCCCCCCCACCAGCCCCATATCCCACCTCCTGACCCCACATCCCCCCCCCACGACTCCATATCCCCCCATATCTCCATATCCACTCCCCCTGAACCCGTATTCCCTCCCCCGACCCCATACCCTCCCCCCATGACCCCACATCCCCCCCCCATGGTCCCATATCCCTCCCCCATATCCCCCTCATACCTCCATATCCATCCGTCATGACCCCATATCTCTCCCCTGACCCCATATCCCCCCCATGACCCCATATCCCCTCCCATGACCCCACATCCCTCCCCCCCGACCCCATATCCCCACCCTATGACCCCATATCCCCCCATGACCTCCCCATATCCCCCCATGATCCCATATCACCCCCCATGATCCCCCCATCCCCCTCCCATGAACCCATATCCCCCCTGACCCCTTATTCCCCCATATAACCCCCCCCAGGACCCCATATTCCCCCCATATCCCCCCAAATGTGCCCTCCCCAGCCCCATATCCCACCTCCCAACCCCATCTTCACCCATGATCCCATATATCCCCCCATATCCCCCAAATGTGCCCCCCCAACCTCGTATTCCACACCCCCGACCCCATAACCCTCCCCCCATGACCCCATATCCCGCCATATCTCCATATCCATCCCCCCTGACCCCATATCCCCTCCCTGACCCCATATCCCCCCCATGATCCTATATCTCCCCGATATCCCCCCATATCTCCATATCCACTAACCCTGACCCCATATCCACCCCCCGACCCCAACCCCCCCCCCCCCATGACCCCACATCCCCCCCCCATGGTCCCATATCCCCCCATATCCCCCCAAATGTACCCACCCGACCCCCCCTCCCCCATGGCCCCATATCCCCCCCCATATCCCCCCCATATCTCCATATCCATCCCCCATGACCCCATATCTGCACCCTATGACCCCATATCCCCCCCATGACACCATATCCCCTCCCATGACCCCACATCCCTCCCCCCCGACCCCATATCCACACCCTATGACCCCATATCCCCCCATGACCTCCCCATATCCCCCCATGATCCCAAATCACCCCCCATGATCCCCCCATCCCCCTCCCATGACCCCATATCCCCCCTGACCCCCTATTCCCCCATAAACCCCCCAGGACCCCATATTCCCCCAGCCCCATATTCCACTCCCCAACCCCATATCCCATATCCCCATGATCCCATGTATCCCCCCATATCCCCCAAATGTGCCCCCCCGACCTCATATCCCACTCCCCCGACCCCATAACCTCCCCCACCATGACCCCATATCCCCCCCCCCATGGTCCCATATCCTCCCCATATCCCCCCCATATCTCCATATCCATCCCCCATGACCCCATATCCGCACCCTATGACCCCATATCCCCCCCATGACACCATATCCCCTCCCATGACCCCACATCCCTCCCCCCCGACCCCATATCCCCACCCTATGACCCCATATCCCCCCATGACCTCCCCATATCCCCCCATGATCCCAAATCACCCCTCATGATCCCCCCATCCCCCTCCCATGACCCCATATCCCCCGACCCCCTATTCTCCCATAAACCCCCCAGAACCCCATATTCCCTCCATATCCCCCCAAATGTGCCCCCCCCCAGCCCCATATCCCACCCCCCGACCCCATATCCTCCCCCATGATCCCATATATCCCCCCATATCCCCCAAATGTGCCCCCTCGACCTCATATCCCATTCCCCCGACCCCATAACCTCCCCCGCCATGACCCCACATCCCCCCCCCATGACCCCATATCCCGCCATATCTCCATATCCATCCCCCATGACCCCATATCCCCTCCCTGACCCCATATCCCCCCATGACCCCACATCACCCCCCATGATCCCCCCATCCCCCTCCCATTACCCCATATCCCCCTGACCCTCTTTTCCGCCATAAACCCCCCAGAACCCCATATTCCCTCCATATCCCCACAAATGTGCCCCCCCCAGCCCCATATCCCACCCCCCGACCCCACATCCCGCCCCCATGACTCCATATCCCCCCATATCTCCATATCCATCCGCCCTGACCCCATATCCCCCCCCATGACCCCATATCCCTTCCCCGACCCCACGCCCCCCCCCATGGCCCCATATCCCCCCCCCATATCCCCCCCATATCTCCATATCCATCCCCCATGACCCCATATCTCTCCCCTGACCCCATATCCCTCCCATGATCCCATATCCCCCCCGACCCCATATCCCCTCCCATGTCTCCAATATCCCCCCCATATCTCCATATCCATCCCCCCTGACCCCATATCCCCCCCTGACCCCATATCCCCCCCATGACCCCATATTCCTTCCCTGACCCCACGCCCCCCCCCGACCCCATATCCTCCCCCCCCCCCCCCACCTCTTCCTCTTCCTCCTCCTCCTCCTCCTCCCGCAGCTCCCTGCTTTCACCCCCTCTATTCGGGGGGGTTTCCCCCCTTGCTTGGATTCTCTCGCCCATACTGGGTGGGGGTCGGGGGGGGAGATTCCAGCCAAATTCCCGTAGCTTCGCCGGGCTCAGCAGCCTCACTGTCAGCTCATCCAAGAACCTCGAAAATCCGCTCCTTTCCAGGGGGGTCCCCCAATATTTCATCCCCCCCCCTTCCCATTTCGATCCCCCCCCTTCCCATTTGGGGCTTTTTTTCTCCCATTTTGGGGTCCCCCCCACCCCACGTTTTGGGGTTCCCCCTTTCCCCCCCCCCATCGTTTCCAATGAACGCCAACGTCGAGGGCCGCCCCCCCCGTCAGACCCCCCCCCGTCTCCCCTCCCCAACCCCTCCTGACTTCGGCTCTGCCCCCTCCTCAGCATCCCCGAATTGGCCCCAAATGTCGCCCCTCCACCCCCCCTTTCCCCGTTCCCCCCCCGGCGTCGTTCATTTGGGGGGGGGTCCAATTCGGCTTCCCCCCCCCCTTTGCCTCCGGTGTCCCCAAATGTCCCCGTGCCACCGGGGGGGACATAAAGGGGGGCTGCGGCCCCATAGGAACCCATGGGGTTTCCGGGGGGGGGGAGATGGGTGCCCCCACGTGACCTCGGGGTGTCCTCAGGTGACCCCAAAGTGTCCCCAAAGCCCCCCGAGATGCCCCCACGTGACCCCAGGGCGACGCCGGGGGGGGGACGGATGTCCTCAAGTGACCCCAAGATGTCTCCAAGGGGGTCCCGGCAGCCCCCACGTGACCTCGGGGTGACCCCACGTGACACCAGGGGGTCCCCAAAACCCGCCGAGTTGCCCCCCGGTGACCCCGAGATGGCCCCACGTGACCTCAGGGTGCCCCCAGGTGACCCCGAGATGTCCCCACGTGACCCCAGGGGGTCCCCAAAGCCCCCCGAGGTGACCTCAGGTGACCCCAAGATGTCACCACGTGACCCAGCTGCCCCCCCTGGGGACGAAGCGGATGACGATGATGATGATGATGAAGATGAGGCCGAAGGAAGCGGGGAGGTGAAGAATCGCTCCAGGAGCTGCAGTTTCCCGGGGGGCACCGAAGCCCCCCCCGCCCCCCCTCCGGGCCGCGACCCCCGGCGGCGCCTCAGCGGGGACCCCCGAGGGACCCCCCCACTCATCGCCCCTCCCCCACCCGCACCGATGGGACCCCTGGGTGGGGGAAGGATCCGGTTCTTATCTGGGGCTGTTCTGTTCTGATCCGGTTCTGATCTGGTTCTGTTCTGATCTGGTTCTGTTCTGATCCGGTTCTGATCCGGTTCTGTTCTGATCTGGTTCTGTTCTAATCCAGTTCTGTTCTGATCCGATTTAGTTCTGATCCAGTTCTGCTCTCATCTGTTTCTCATCCGGTTCCACTCCTGATCCGGTTCAGTTCTGATCCGGTTTTACTCCCAGTCAGTCGCTGTTCTGATCCAGTTGAATTTGATCCGGTTCTGATTCAGTTCTGGTGCTGATCCAGTTCCGCTGTAATCCAGTTCTGTTCCAGTGTGGTTCAGTTCTGACCCAGCTCAGTTCTGATCCGGTTTCACTCCTAATCCGCTTTGGGTTCCGATCCACTTCCTCTCCTGATTTGGTTCAGTTCTGATCCGGTTCGGTTCGGTTCTGACCCACTCCAGTTCTGATCCGGTTCTGTTCTGGACGAATTCCACTCCTGATCCACTTCAGTTTTGACCCAGTTCGGTTCTGATCCGGTTCTACTCCAGATCCGGTTCAATTTGGAGCATTCCCGGTCCTGATCCAGTTCTGCTCCGTTCCCTGTTGGGTTCTGCTCTGTTTATGCCACGCTCCGGTCCGGTTCTGCTCCCGATCCGGTTCTGCTCCGGGTCTCCTTCTCCTCTCAGTCCAGTCCGGTTCAGCTCCCGATCCGGTTCTGCTCCCAGTCCGGTCCGTTTCAGCTCCCGATCCGCTCCGGTTCCGCTCCGGTTCTGCCTCTTCCCGCCCCCCCCCGCCTCCCCCTTCCCCAAGGTCAGCGCGGATCGAAGCGGGGCGGAACCCGAACAGCCGGCAGCGCTTTTCCATCAGATACGGCGACATCCCATAATAACAACAGCCCCGAGTGCCCGCATCCCATCATAACAACAGCCTGGAATAACAGCCCGTAATCCCCCATTGTGCCCCACATCCCATAATAACCCATAAAGCCCATAACGCCCCATAGTAACCCACCCCCCAAAATACCCCATAATTACCCCACATCCCAGCATTTTCTCACAGAAACACCACTTCTCTCCCAAATTTATGGGTTTTCTCACAGAAACACCACTGATGTCCCAAAATTGATGGCTTTTCTCCCAGAAATACCGTTTTTCTCCCAAATTTATGGCATTTTCTCACAGAAATATCAGTTTGCTCCCCAAATTGATGGGTTTTCTCACAGAAATACCAGCTTTCTCCCCACATTTACGGTGTTTTCTCACAGAAATACCACTTTGCTCCCAAATTTAAGTCATTTTCTCACAAAAATACCATTTTTCTCCCAAAATTGATGGCATTTTCACACAGAAATACCATTTATGTCCCAAAATTTATGGGTTTTCTCACAGAAATACCATTTTTCTCCCAAAATTTAAGTCATTTTCTCACAGAAATACCACTTTTCTCCCAAAATTTATGGCATTTTCTCACAGAAATATCAGTTTGCTCCCCAAATTGATGGGTTTTCTCACAGTAATACCAGCTTTCTCCCCACATTTACGGTGTTTTCTCACAGAAATATCACTTTGCTCCCAAATTTAAGTCATTTTCTCACAGAAATACCATTTTTCTCCCAAAATTGATGGGTTTTCTCACAGAAATACCACTTTTCTCCCAAAATTTATGGCATTTTCACACAGAAATATCTCTTTTCTCCCAAATGTATGGCATCTTCTCACAGAAATACCACTTTGCTCCCAAAATTTATGGGTTTTCTCCCAGAAATACCATTTTTCTCCCAAAATTTAAGTCATTTTCTCACAGAAATACCATTTTGCTCCCAAAATTGATGGGTTTTCTCACAGAAATCCAGCTTTCTCCCATAGAGATGGCATTTTCTCCCAGAAATATCAGGTTTCCCCCCAAACTGCTGGCATTTTCTCCCCAAAATACAGCTTTTCAATCCTAGCTGTGACATTTTCTCCCAAATACACGACATCTTATCCCAGAAAAATCTCTCTGCTCCCAAATACGTAACATTTTCGCCCAGAAATACCACTGTTCTCCCAGAATCGATGGCATTTTCTCCCAGAAATACCAGTTTTCTCCCCACAAATAGGACGTTTTCTCCCAGAAATACCTGTTTTTGTCCCAAAATATGACAATTTAAAAAATACAACATTTCTCATTAAAAATACGACATTTTCTCTACAAATACCAGTTTTCTCTCTCTCTCAAAAAAAAGGTATTTTCTCCCAGAAATACCAGTTTTCACCCCCCAAAACGACGTTTTCTGACAGAAATACCATTTTTCTCCCCTGAAATACGACATTTTCTCCCAGAAGTACCACTTTTCTTCCCCAAAATATGACATTTTTTCCAAAAAATACCAGTTTTCTCCCCCAAAATATGACATTTTCTCCCAGAAATACCAGGTTTCTCTCTAAAAATAGGAAGTTTTCACCCAGAAATACCCATTTTCTCCCCAAAAGAGGACATTTTCTCCCAGAAATTCCAGTTTTCTCCCCAGATATATGACATTTTCTGTCATATATAAGTGGTTTCTGGGAGAACTGGTATTTTTGGGACAAAACTGGTATTTCTTGGAGAAAATGTCGTATTTTGGGGGAGAAAAAGGATATTGCATGGATATAATGACATATTTTAGGGTAGAAAACAGGTATTTCTGGGAGAAAATGTCCTCTTTTGGGGAGAAACCTGGGATTTCTGGGAGAAAATGTCCTGTGTTCGAAGGAAAACTGGTATTTCTGAGAGAAAATGTTCTATTTTTGGGGAGAAAACTGGTATTTCTGGGAGAAAATGTTCTATTTTTGGGGAGAAAACTGGTATTTCTGGGAGAAAATGTCATATTTCTGGAAAAAAAATGGTATTTGTGGGAGAAAATGTCGTATTTTGGGGAGAAACCTGGTATTTCTGGGAGAAAATGACATTTTTAATGAGAAAAGGGGTATATCTGTTAAAAAGAGTCATGTTTTGAGGAGAAAACTGGTATTTCTGGGAGAAAATTTCACATTTCAAGAAGAAAACTGGTATTTCTGGGGAAAAAATGTCCTATTTGGGGGGAGAAAATGGAATTTCTTGGAGGAAACTTCCTATTTTGGGGGAGAAAACTTCCTATTTCTGGGAGAAAATGTTGTATTTTTGGGAGAAAACTGGTATTTCTTGGAGAAAACTTCCCATTTTGGGGGAGAATACTGGTATTTCTGGGAGAAAATGTCCTATTTGGGGGGAAAAGCTGGTATTTCTGGGAGAAAATGACATATTTTTTATGAGAAAACGAGTATATCTGTTAAAAAGCGTCATATTTTGAGGAGAAAATTGGTATTTCTGGGAGAAAACTTCCTATTTGGGAGAGAAAACTGGTATTTCTGGGAGAAAATGTCATATTTGAGGAAGCAGCTGGTATTTCTGGGAGCAAATGTCCTATTTTGGGGAGAAAACTGGTATTTCTTGGAGAAAATGCCATACATTTTTGAGAAAACAGGTATTATGGGGGAGCAAACGTCGTATTTTTGGGAGAAAACCGGTATTTCTGGGAGAAAATGTCATAGTTTTGGGAGGAAATGTCACATTTAGGATCGAGACGATGTATTGCTGGGAGAAAATGCCACGTGTTTAGGAGCACACCTGAACGAGGGCAGGCTGCTGGCGAGGCTTTCTGGCTTCAGATGCAGGAGGTTGGTGCTGATGGGGGCTGCAGCCCTCGGAGATCAGCGATGCGGAGGAGATGATGAAAGCTGTTAAGGTTGGGCTGCAGTGGGGCCGGTGATCTCGAGGGATGTGGGCATGGCAAGGAGCGGGGCAGGACCTGAGCTTTGGGACGGCGAGCTTTAAGCTTTCACGGGCTGATGGCCCAGATCTCTCGGGATCTGTCTGTAAAAACAAAGATGGTGAGCAAAGCTGGCTGCTCTTCAAGGCTGCCTTCCCTTCTGAGAGCACAAGAGCTCTCCGTCCCTCTGAATAGAAAGCAGAGGACGCAGGAAGCCCATCGGCTCGGCGCAGACCTGCTGGGCAGCTGGGGGCAAAGCAAGGAGCAACGAGCTCTGCTAACAGGCCGTGTCACCTGGAGCAATACAGGGCTAACAAACAGGCCGTGTCACCTGGAGCAATACAGGGCTAACAAACAGGCCGTGTCACCTGCAGCAATACAGGGCTAACAAACAGGCCGTGTCACCTGGAGCAATACAGGGCTAACAAACAGGCCGTGTCACCTGCAGCAATACAGGGCTAACAAACAGGCCGTGTCACCTGGAGCAATACAGGGCTAACAAACAGGCCGTGTCACCTGCAGCAATACAGGGCTAACAAACAGGCCGTGTCACCTGCAGCAATACAGGGATGTCTGGAGCTGCAGACCTGGGCTCAGAAAGCCAAGGCACAGAACTGAGCTGTCTCTCAAGGCAGGCTGAGGGCTACCAGGCTGTAGGGAATTTCTCACCATACAGTGGGACCTTGGATGTTACGTAGGATTTAGCAGGGAACTATTTGAGGCTGGGAGTCCCCAGGGCAGATCTCTGGCGGTGGGAAGATCTTACAGTCCACTCTCCCATCTCACTGGGGAGGTACCTGTGCACTTGTTCATCTGGCCATGCCATTCACTCTGGCATTTGAGAAGGATCTCTCACGCCTTCACAAAAGGAACAGAAGGAGCCTAGGAGCCCCATTTGATGCTGATACAATAAGTGGACTCAAATACATACAATATATATGGACCGGGGTGGCCAGAGGTGTCCCTGATGAATTTAAGGCTAGAAATCAATTTGCTGCAGGATTTGAATCTCTATTCTGGTGGGTGACAATTAACAAAAATGAAGATGGGATAAACTGCATCTATTACAATCAGCAGAGATTTAGGAACTACACAAAGGAGGCAGTGAAGGCAGTTGCAGAACAGTTGGATGCTACAAGCAGGACGGCCTGCAGCCATATAGAATAGGATCGCCCTGGACATGATACGAGCTGAAAAAGGGGGTGTGTGTAATGTTGGGCACTCAGTGCTGTGCTTTTATTCCCAATAACACAGCACCAGATGGCACGATAACTAGAGAACTGCGGGGCTTACTGCTCTGCCTAGTGAATTAGCCAAAAACTCTGGAATAAACAGCTCCCTCATTGGGAGTCCTGGTTTGGCAAAGGGAAAGGGATGATTGTGTCCATATTCACTTCTTTGACTGTGGCAGCAGGAGTCCTGACGGCCATCAGTTGCTGTATTACAGAATCACAGAATGGCCAGGGTTGGAAGGGACCTCAAGGATGATGAATCTCCAACCCCCTGCTACATGCAGGGCCACCAACCTCCACATTTCACACTAGACCAGTCTGCCCAGGGCCCCATCCAACCTGGCCTTGAACACCTCCAGGGATGGACGGGGCATCCACAGCCTCTCTGGGCAGCTGTTCCAGCACCTCACCGCTCTCTCTGTAAAGAACTTCCCACTGACATCCACCCTAAATCTCCCTTCCCTCAACTTCAAACCATTTCCCCTCGTCCTGCTGTCACTCACCCTTTCAAAGAGTTGATTCCCCTCCTCCATTTTATCCCCTGCGTGATGGGTTGGGGCAGCGATTAATAGAAATTAGCTGAGGAAGTGTGGACAGATGAGTGGACAGTGAGGTGGGTTGAGAACTGGCTGACTGGCAGAGCGCAGAGGGTCGTCGTTGGCGGTGCAGAGTCTGGTTGGAGACCTGTAACCAGCGGTGTTCCCCAGGGGTCGGTGCTGGGTCCGGTCCTGTTCAACATCTTCATCAATGTCCTCGATGAGGGAATAGTGCTCACCCTCAGCAAGTTTGCTGATGATACGAAGTTGGGAGGATTGGCTGACACGCCTGAAGGCTGTGCTGCCATTCAGCGAGACCTGGACAGGCTGGAGAGCTGGGCAGTAAGGAACCAGATGAGGTTTAACAAAAGCAAGTGTAGAGTCTTGCACCTAGGGAGGAATAATTGTATGCACCGGTACAGGTTGGGGGATGACCTGCTGGAGAGGAGCTCTGCAGAGGGACCTGGGTGTCCTGGTGGATGACAGGTTGGCCATGAGCCAGCAGTGTGCCCTTGTGGCCAAAAAGGCCAACGGCATCTGGGGTGCACTAAAAAGAGCGTGGCCAGCAGGTCGAGGGAGGTGATCCTCCCCCTCTACTCTGCCCTGGTAAGGCCTCATCTGGAGTACTGTGTCCAGTTCTGGGCTCCCCAGTACAAAAAAGACAGGGATCTCTTGGAAAGAGTCCAGCGGAGAGCCACAAGGATGGTGAAGGGCCTGGAGCATCTCCCCTATGAGGAAAGGCTGAGTGAGCTGGGCCTGTTTAGCCTTGAGAAGAGAAGACTGAGAGGGGACCTGATCCAGGTCTATAAATATCTAAGGGGTGGGGGGCAGAGTGGAGAGGCCGGACTCTTTTCAGCAGTGTGCGGAGACAGGACAAGGGGAAACGGCCAGAAGCTGGAGCATAGGAAGTTCTGCACCAATGTGCGCAAGAACTTCTTTATGGTGAGGTGACGGAGCACTGGAACAGGCTGCCCAGGGAGGTGGTGGAGATATTCAAGACCCTTCTCTGGAGATATTCAAGACCCGCCTGGATGCCTACTTGTGCGACTTGGTGTAGGGAACCTGATTTGGCAGGAGGGTTGGACTCAATGATTTCTGGAGATCCCTTCCAATCCCTACAGTTCTGTGATTCTGTGAAACAGGGCTCCCCAGTGACTGCGGATCTGGCTGATGGTAAAGTGCTGGGGCAATTGGTCGTGGATCTTTCTTCACCACTGTGCTCACGTGGCAATGAGTAGGCCCACTGCCTTGCTTATTCCCTTTACTGCTAAGCTTCTCTTTTGGCTATAGACGCTGCCAATATTACTGTTGGTTTTATTTTGTCATAGGCAGTAAAATAAGTCTATCCCAAAGACGTTGGTGTCTTTGTTGCAGCTGTTGAGCCCACCGATTGGCACAACAGCATTAACACATGATGGGCACGTAACTTGGACATCAGGAACATGACTTCAAAGGCTTCAGAGCATCGGGAATGTCTCCTTTGGAGAGAGACTGAGAGGTTTGGGCTTGTTGAGCCCGGAGAACAGAAGGCTCATGGGAGACCGTGTGGCTGCCTTTCAGTACACGGGGCCTCACAGATCACCCTTGCTGAGGGTGAGCACTATTCCCTCATCGAGGACATTGATGAAGATGTTGAACAGGACCGGACCCAGCACCGACCCCTGAGGAACACCGCTGGTTACAGGTCTCCAACCGGACTCTGCACCGCCAACGACGACCCTCTGCACTCTGCCAGTCAGCCAGTTCTCAACCCACCTCACTGTCCACTCATCTGTCCACACTTCCTCAGCTTTGTCATAAGGATGTTGTGGGAGACGGTATCAAACGCCTTGCTGAAAGCAAGGTAGACTACATGCACTACATCCACCCAGCCAGTGACAACATTGTAGAAGGCTACCAGGTTGGTCAAGCATGCCCTCCCCCTTGCTGATTACTCCTGATAACCTCCTTTTCTTCCGGTTGTCTGGAGATGGCATCCAGCACAAGCTGTTCCATCACCTTTCCAGGGACAGAGGTGTGCCCAGGTGGCCAAGAGGGCCAACAGCATCTTGCATTAGAAATAGCGTGGCCAGCAGGAGCAGGGAGGGAATCATCCCCCTGTACTCAGCCCTGGTGAGGCCACGCATTGAGCACTGTGTTCAGTTTTGGGCCGCTCACTACAAAAAAAGACACTGAGGCCCTGGAACGTGTCCAGAGAAGGGCAACAAAGCTGGTGTGGGGTCCGGAGCACAGGCCTTACGAGGAGCGGCTGAAGGAGTTGGGGTTGTTCAGTCTGGAGAAGAGGAGGCTCAGAGGAGACCTCATTGCAATCTACAACTTCCTGAATGGAGGCTGTGATGAGGAGGGGTTTGGCCTCTTCTCCCAGGCAACAAACAGGACCCGAGGAAATGGCCATAAGTTGTACCAGAGGAGGTTTAGGTTAGACTTAAGGAAGAACTTGTTCTCTCAGGCTCTGGAATGGCTGCCCAGGGAGGTGGTGGAGTCGCCGTCCCTGGCAGTGTTCAAGAGGCGTCTGGATTAGGAGTTACAGGATATGGTTTAGTGCTTGTGGTAGCAATGGTGATGGAAGGATGGTTTTTTCTCCTTTCCTTTTTCTTCTTTTCTTCCCTTCCTTTCCTTTTTTTCCTTTTTTCATTTCGTTTTCTCTTTTCCATCTCTTCTTTCCCCCTCCCCTCTTCTTTCCCTCTCCCCTTTTCTTTCCCTCTCCCCTTTTCTTTCCCTCTCCCCTTTTCTTTCCGTCTCTTTTCATCTATTCCCCTTTCTTTCCTTTTTTCATTTCTTTTGATTCATTTTGTTTAGTACTTTCTTACTTTTCATCTTTTAGATTCCTTTCTAAAAGAAAAGATAGAATGGGAGACAATAATTAAAGAAACAAAACCTGCTTTGAAAGCCATGGGGCCGGATGGATTGAACCTTGGGGTGCTGAGGGGGTTGGCAGACGTGGCTGCCAAGCCGCTCTCCATCATCCTTCAGCAGTCCTGGCTAATTGGGGATGTGTCCTGGCTGTCCCTGAACGTGTTTAAAGAGCTCTGGATGTGGTGCTCAGGGACATGATTGAGTGGTGGGTTGTTAGAGTTAGGGGAGTATGGTCAGGTTGCGGTTGGACTCGATGATCTTTCAGGTCTTTTCCAACCTGATCCATTCTATGATTCTATGGATTTAACAGCAGCGTTCTTGTGGGAGCTGCATTGAAACTTGCAGTGTCTCTGGGTCCCCAGAATTACTTTCTCCAAGCTGATTCGTAGGTGCTGGCACTTCTTTAAAGCAAGAGCAGCTGCTGATGGGAGGAAGGTAGTTCAGGCTCATGAGCTCCGCAGCATCTCCCAGGATGGTACCAGAGGAGGCAGGAATGATATTGCAGAAGATGAGAAGCTCCCCAGCAGGAAGCCAGAAACCCTGCGGGAGAGTCAGAGCACGTGTGGATGCCCAGGAGGTAATGCAGCCCCAGTATTTGAGAAGCGCGTGGCCATGGAGCTGCGGCCCAAGAACAGAGCTATTCCGCCTTTGCAGAATAGCTGGCATCCCAAGAAGGACTCGTCTGTCCTTGTAAAAAGCAGGGGGAGGGCACGTCCAAATGCTTGCTAGTTGCTTGGGAGCTCAAATCCTCCAAGCTGGAGGCAGCCTGGGGGTAACATCTCCTTGGTCCGATCGTGCAGCACCTGAGCAAGAACTGGCTGCACGAGGGTCATCTTAATTTCTCTGTTCTTTTACTTAAATAAACCCGTTGGGAGACCATGGTGTTGGTTTCCTAAAATTTGGATCTGGGAGGTGAGCACGCCCTTTGCTTATGATGGAAGCACAGAAGTGATGCGGGCACTCGCTGAGGTCACAGTCATCGCCGAGGTGGGAGCGTTTGTGGCACAGCCGGTGAGCAGAGCTGGTGCTCTGGTGAGCGTGCTGCACGCAGAGACTGAGCTGTGAGCTTTCCTTGAGAGATCACCCTGCGAGAGCCCGTCGGAAGCACCGCTGCGGCGTGTGTGTGAGCTGGGCACAGCTCAGGCTGAGCAGGCCGAGCAGGTGAGCTGGGTTTGGTGCTGGGTGGTTGCTGGGAGGTGTCTCAGCAGGAAAGCTGGGCTGGGGTGGGCACGCTGCATCAGCCCTCGTCCCGGCTGGCGGTGAGACAGAGGGAGTTTTCTTCAGGACAGCAACACCAGCCATGTGCTTCAAGGCGCGTAACTATTGAGGAGATGGAGAACACTTGCTGTCAGAAATCATGGCAGCTGTACAGGAGCTGGGTGTATTTTGGGGACAGTCCTTGTAACCAGCTGGTTTCGAGACATTGCCCTGCCCGAGAGTCTAAACTGCACAGCAGAAGAATGCTGGGAAAATGCTTCTTCCTCACTGTTTTTCACTTGCAGGTTCTTTCCTTAGGGTTCCTTTTTCCTTTCCAAAAGGAGATTTTGGGGATCGAGGCACTTGAAGAGAGAGTGAAGCCAGCTCTTTCCAACAGTGCGGGCAGCCCCTGTGGAGAGGACCCCGGGAACTTGAGCTTCCCCTGAGACGTTCCCCAGCATGTCTCAGCAGGGAGACGGACGCAGTTGCCATCGCTGCTTTGCACGTGGAAAGGTATGGCTGGGTTTCTTTCGCTTGGGTTTCTCCTTTCTCTGGTTTTGGAGGGGAAGGGGTGGAGCAGGGGGAGCCCTGCTGGTCCTTTGTTAGCTCAGTAAGCGGCTGGGTTGTGCACTTGCAGCAACAGGACAGCATTGCCAGGCTCCTTAACCTGCTGGGGCAGGGTGGGAGCAGAGAGCGGGCACTGCCCTCCTGCCAGCTGCGCCTGGTTATGGTTTGCCAGCTGCCCTGGGTTTCTGCTGAGAAGTTTGTTCTAGCTGCCTGCAGTAGTAAAGGGTGGGGAAGAAATAGTGGTGAAGAGCTAAGGCTGTGTACGGTAATTTTGCATGGGTTGAACTGTGGCACCTGAAGTCACTGTTTCCCTCGGAATAATGCTGGTGTTTGCAGGTGTGTTGGTTTAACCCCCCGAAGTGATGTCTGAGAGCGCCCGTCTTCTCCACCTGAACGATGAGAAAGCTGGATATGCCCAGAAATTGCAGCGCGTGCAGATGTTGTGAATGCGCTCCCAAATGTTTCCGTTAGTGATAACTAACGTCTCAGCACTCTGATACCCATCTCTGGCACCATCTGGAACGCTGCATCTCTTTGCAAACGTTGGGTGCCCGTTTCCATGGCCCTTTATTTCTCTCCTCAGAAGCAGCGCGGCGCAGTTCCCTGTGCTAGGGAGCAGCACCCAGCAGGCTGCCAGAGAACCAACAGCGCCTTGCAGCGCACAGAGGGACGCGATGGGGACGGACCATCCTTAGCACCACGCAAAAGTGAGTCTCTGCAGTCCTCTGTCATGAAGTATGGAAGAATGCATTTTAAGTATTACTTCTGAGCGGTGCAGCACTGCAGGGATGTCCGGTAACCATGGTGGAAGCATTAGAGAGGCCAACAGCAACAGATGGCAGCAGTGAGACAGAAGTGTGTGTGTAAGTGGTGGTGCTCAGAGCTGAGTGCATTCCCTGTAGGGACAAAAAATCCGTGCCTCGACTTTTGCAGCTGATAGCGTTTTGTGTGCTGACGCAGCTTTGCTCTGCAGCATGCAGAGCTGTCAGGCAGACTGGGGTTCCTCTGCTGCCACCTGAGCGGGAATGAGAGCAGTAGTGCTTTGTGCAAGCGCACTGCAGTTTAACGATCAGTTTCTGTTCTGGCTGTAGAAGAGTGTCTTTTGGTTTTTGTGGTGGACGTGGGCTAACAGGACAGTGCTGCTCCTGGTGTCTGTGAAATCAACACACAATCTGTTGTTGTAGGGACGGAGCCTGCGCGTCCATGGAATGGTGCTGGGCTTGGGGGGAAACGGAAAGCCTCCCCAGGTAAGAAGCTCTTGTGAGCTGTGGTGTGGGTACCTGCCTCTAAATAGGGCTGCATGAAGGGCTGTGTGGGATGGAGGAGAAAAGAAGGGGCACTGCAGATCTGTGCTGACTGCAGAAATGGCACAGCGTTGTAGCAGCAGAAAGGCCAATTGAAGAAACTACGCTTGAGGAGCAGAAGTTTGTGGTTGGCTGTGCTAAAATGCTCCTCCAAAGAGATGCTCTTCATGTCTTTCTTGTTTCCTTTCTGACAGAAGCTGATGCAAGCAGGCTTGCAGTGAAGCGCAGCCTTGCAGGAAGCCAGGGGAGGAGCATGGAGTGTGGCACAGCCCCCAAGAGAGGTACAGACACACAGCAGCATCTGGGTTTGGTGCACTGTCTTTCTAGTTAGGCTTTCTGTCTGTCCTTTCCTGGGACTGCTGTCGTTGCGTGTTGCTTGAGATCTTAATCCCTGGGGATTACAGTTGCCTTTCCTGTCCCAATTGGAAATGGCCCACAGTTCAGCCAAGATCCCAAGGTCCATTGCTGTGAACACTCGAGAGTTCCTAGCATTGTGGCCCATTTTGCAGACCGAAGGCAGTGTGTGACTCTCTTTTAATCTTGCTGCTTCCCCTTGCTTGATTTGAACAGGGAGAGGTGCTGAGCCAAACGGCAAGATGTACGCGAAAGCTCCTCTCCAGGCTCCAGGAGGGCTTCCTGGAACAGCAGGTCCCAGCAGAGGGGAAAGACCTTCCCCTGCAGTTGACAACCACTCCCTCTCCAAGACCATGGCTGCAAGAAAGCGCAAGGGAGTGGAGGAAGAGGAGCAAAAAGCAGAGCTGTGGCCTGCCAAGAAACAAGTGAAGGTGGAGCGCGATGGGGAGAAGGCTCAGAGCCCACATCAGAGCAGAGGCGGTGTGCCAGCTCCAGCAACACACCCTGGGCCTGCCCCAGCGCCGACTGAGCGGTTCCGGACCTCAAAGCGAAGAGGTAGGAAGGTGCTGCAGCTGCCCTGGTGAGGTGCTTCCCTTATCAGGTGCATGGAGTTTGCTTAGGATTTGCTTTGCTTTCTCCTTCTCTCTGCGGAGAGGGGAAAAGAGTAGAAGGCTGCCGAGTCCAATGGCAAGGAAGTGCCAGAAAGTGTAACCCTCTCTTTTCCCATGAAATCCATGACGGCCTTCTGCTTGTCCCACTGGAAATACCCTTCCCTGAGAGGCTTCCTAACCTGTTTTCATGTACCCATGTTTCCGCGGTTTTGCTGTTGACAAACTGAATTTCTCTCCTCTTTCTCTATAGCAAGACGACAACGACAAAAAGAGAGGAGAGCAGAAATGAAGAAGGCTGCTCTGAGAGCTGCCGCTGCACGTGCAGAGGTGAGTCCTCGGTGAGCACAGACACGGCTCTTGTTGTTCTCTGTCTGTCAGACGTGAAGGGGATTGTAGAATGCTGGGGGAAGCGGTGTCCTACTTTGACGCTCGCTTTCTTTTTTTCCAGTTCTCCACAATGAACAGCCTTGTGGAGATGATGGAGAAGCTGCAGCTGAAGGACTGAGTGGAGGAGCATCAGAAGGCAGCGGCTTCGTGGCAGCAGCCCAGCTTGGCACTCTGGTTGCAGTCCATCAATAAACAATTGGAGCTTTGTATTCACAAAGAGCGCACGGCCTGATTTGTCCAGTGGCACTCAGTGAGCTGCTGCACCACCTCCTCGTTATTCCACTCGCGGCGCTGGGTCAGAACTCCCACATCTCCATCAGGGGATGCTGCAGGTTATAGAAGCAATGGATGCACCAGTCCTTGGCCCTGCCCATAAACGCACTGCCTGCAAAGCACGTGCACAGAACTGCAAGTAGCACGGCCTGAGCACAGGCGCGCTGAGTTAGAGAACAGCTGTCTCAAGCTGTCTGAGTTTCTCAGGGCAGCACTGAGCAGAAGTGAGCGTGTGCCCCTCACCCTGCAGGCGTCTCTGTTGGGGGAAGAGAGGCTCCTGATCCCAGAAGGCAGAGGTGTTCTCCTGACTTCTCTGCAGGGCTACCTTGCCTCATTGTCCCCCCTCTCTTCAGCCGTTTTGATGCTACTTTTCATCCTTTGGGCAGAGCTTGAGTCACTCTCATCATCGCACAGCTTTGTACTGAGCGGTGTGGAATTTTCTGGCTTTGCTCTTAAAAGCCTAGGCTGAAAACTGCAGCGTGCATGCTTAGTTTACATGGGGACATGGGGGGGGACATCCCCTAACCCCCATTATCGAAAAATAAACCTTAATTGCAAAAGTGAGGGGTGTCAACCCCCGACCCATGGGAACAAAGTGGTCCGTGGGGGTGACACTGTGGGGGTGTCCCCATCTCCAGTACGTGACACCACCAGGGTGCCATGAAGGTGTCCCCAACTTTGGTGGTGTTGTTGCCTATCGTAGTCGTGGCGACCTGGTTCGGGAACGGCATGGCGACCAATCCCAGGTCGCTCGGTCCATCGGCTCGCGGACACCAATGTGGTGGACGGCAAATGGCGTTTATTGGCGGGAGAAACAGCCTTATATAACCTGGGCACTGAACGCTATTGGCTATCGGGAGGGGGACCCTGTCTTCCCGTACAACGCGATATCTTCCGGGCGCCAGACCCTCACTACAACATATCCCCCCTCCCTATGCACAATTAAATTAGGTAAAATATAACAATATATAACAATCTTCAATAGAAAACTCAAATAGAACAATCTTCAATAGAAAACTCGAATAGAAAACATAAGGTGCTCTGAACAAGAACATTCTTATAACAGTTGTTGGTGCTCTACCAACATGATGTTAATCGGAAGAAAAAAGCGAATGGGCTGTGGCCTCAGGTGCACTCCCCATGGATGCGCCAGGTAAGCTGGATGTCCTCGAAGAGCCTCACCAGGTAGGCCTCGCTCGCCTACAGCTGGGCTCTGGAAGCGCAGGTCGGTCTTGAAGTCCTGCGTGATCTCGCACACCAGGCACTGGAAGGGCAGCTTGCAGATCAGCAGCTCCGTGGACTTCTGGTAGCGGCGGATCTTGTGCAGCACCACTGTGCCGGGCTGGTCACGCCGCCTGTGGCCAGCACGCTCTTGTGGGCCACCTTGGTGGCAACCGGGCCTTTCACTTCCGCAGGCAGGGTCGAGGAGTCGACTGCTGCCTGGAGGCAATTTACAAATTGTGTAAAGCTCTCGCTTCCATTTTGTCTTATGGTGGACCATGGCAATGGCTTAACAATAACTTTAGAGGCTGTGCAAATAGCATCCCTGGCTGCACAAGTAATTGTCATAACTTCATGGGGCTGGAGGCCCAGGGCCTGTGCTTGGGGGGTAATCATTGTTGGGTCTGTACCCATCAGCCGCTGCAGGCTGGAACCATGTAGCGGGTGATCCGCCCCAGTTACTTGAGCTAGTTGTCTTGCACAGTTATCTTCCCATTCTTGTTTAAAAACAATCATCCCTGCTCCGTCAAAAATTAGTCTACAGGTTTGTTTTATGTCAAATGGGAGCATATCGTCTCCCCCAAAAACACCATCTATAAGGGTGGAGACCATAGCTGAGTTAAGCCCTTTATCTGCAATTGCCTTAACAATTGCTTGTATATCCCTAGGGTTTATCGGCGAGTGGACCCTCTGTCCCACATCCATCACCCGGACTGGGAATGCTAGTTTGGCCGATGGGGCCCAGTCAGCACATGCAATCTTTATTTTCCTCCAGTCTGTAAGAGGGATTTCTCCCCCTCGCGGTTTCTCTTTAATTTGGATGGGAATATTTCGGCTCTTAACTCTGTTCGTATTCGTTCCCTCCTCCTCTGAGTTTAAGTCAATTGCGAACCACTCGTCGCAGCTAGTGTCTGACCCGGAGTCAGAGCCCGACTGATCGGCCACTTCCGGTTTCTCGTACCTTTTTGTTAGGCTCCGGCCCCGCCCGCCTCCCTTGCGGGCAGGCCGTTCCCTCCCTCTTGGTTCGTCCCGCCCTCCGCCCGGCGGGATGTTCGCCCCACAGCGGCTTTTCTTCGGACGGCCGCTCTGATTGGCTTTCCACCCTTCACTCACGCTCCCCTCACCTTCCCGGTTGCTCCCACCGCCTTTATCTAACACCTCCTCGACGTTCCCGCCAAGGGCGCCTTCCCCCCGCCCTCCCTCTCCTGGCTCGGCGCCATCTTGGGGCGCATAGGGGGGCGGTCGAGCCCAAATTTCCTCGGGCTCCGATTTCTCCGCGGCAGCCCTGGCCTCCTCGATTAACCCACCCCAGAAGGATTTAGCACGTTTCTGTCCCTCCGTGGGCGGGTCGGGGTTCGATTGAGAGGACACGTCATCGTCAGAGGGGTGCAAACTCCGCGTGGCCGCCCCGACTCCCAGTCCCGGGGCGGCCGACAAACGGCTCTCTGCCGCCCTCCAGCTCTCCCGCTCCCGCATGGCCCTGCGCAGGGCCCGCACGACTCTCCCCCACGACTCTAGGCTTCTCCCACAGCCCGAGGACATCGTCTCCTCAGTTAACGCTTTAGTGCGCTTACCCCACACTTCGGGGTGGAGAATATCCACCGGCTGGTCAATGACCCCAATTCGCAAAAGCCTCGCAATAGCGAGAGTAAAATCTTTGGGCTTACAATCGATGCCCCACTGCTTATCTAACTGCGATACGACCTTCACAAGGACTTCCATCCTCCTTGTTGGTCCGGGAGCGTCCTCCCCGCCGGGCTGGTCCTGCTGCTCCGGCCGCCGTTCACCCGTCCAGGCGACAATCCCGGGTTTCGGCACCACTTGTTGCCTATCGTAGTCGTGGCGACCTGGTTCGGGAACGGCACGGCGACCAATCCCAGGTCGCTCGGTCCATCGGCTCGCGGACACCAATGTGGTGGACGGCAAATGGCGTTTATTGGCGGGAGAAACAGCCTTATATAACCTGGGCACTGAACGCTATTGGCTATCGGGAGGGGGACCCTGTCTTCCCGTACAACGCGATATCTTCCGGGCGCCAGACCCTCACTACAACAGGTGTGACAGCACGATGCTGTGTCCCCACTTCTCCAGGAAGTCCTCCAGCTGGTTACAGTGTCCCCAGCTTCGGCTCAACGTCCCCAGGGGGTCCTTTTGTCCCCTCTGCATGACGGTGACACCCGATGCTGGCTGCCGAAAGCGACACCCGATGACGATGACACCGCGTCACGGCTGTGCCACGCTGGTGTCACACAGTCCGCTCTGGTGGTGGCACAGAGTTCACCACTGTCAGTTTCCCCATCCTCATGTCAGACGATGGTGACAGTGCCAGAGGACTCCAGTGTCACCAGGTCCAGCTCTAGGCGGGCCTGGAGGGGTGACAAAGAACAGTGAGAGGCTCAGTGACAGCATGGTGACAACGCAGAGCTGCCTGTGCCTGGCCCCATGCGGTGGTCAGAGTACAGGGAATGGTGTCACCCGATAGATGGTGGCACACAAGTGATGGTGACACCAGATGACGGTAACAACAGTGACAGCCAGGGATGGGGACACTGCGTCACGGCTGTTCCACATCGAGGTCACCCTGTGTCACGGTGTCACCTGAAGACAGTGACACTCAACGACTCCCAGTGGCATCCAGTGAAGGGAAGCACCAACAATGGTGACACCACCGACCCCATGTCACACCCACAGCAGACCCCACGTGTCCCCCGACTGTCCCCAGCCCCCCTCCCTGTACACTCCTCGTCACCTCTTCAATGAGGATGGCACCGCTCTGCAGTTGTGCCAGTCCTCTTCTTGGCTGCAAGTGTCCCATTTGGTTTTGTCATCCAGTATTTTTGGGAGAAAACGTGTGGTAGTTCTAAGAGAAGGGGTATTTCTGGGAGAAAATATCCTCTTTTTGGAAGAGAAGGTGAAATTTACCACTGAAATGTGGTATTTCTGGGAGAAAATGACATACTTGAGGGAGAGAACTCGGAAATGGTGGGAGAGAATGTCTTCTATTCGAGAGCAACTGTGGTATTTTTGGTGTGACGACTGGTCCTTTGGGGAGAAAATACGGTAAATATGGGAGAAAATGTCCTCTTGAGGAGTGTCAAGTAGTACTTTTGAGAGAAAATGTCAGGTATTTCTCAGAAAACTGCTGTTTCTGGGAGATAGTAGCATCCTTGGTTGGAAAATGACAGGTGTTTGTGAGAAAGCTGGTATTTTGGGAAAAAAGGCCGTATTTTTAAGACGAAGCTGGTATTTCTGGGGGAATATGTCCCGTCTTTGGGAGAAAAGTGGTCTATCTTGGAGAAAATGTCGTGTATTTGGGAGAAAACTGGTCTATCTGGAAGAAACTGCCATTTTTCTGGGAGTAAGTGTGATCCTGAGGAGCGTCAAGTAGTATTCTTGGGATGAAACGTGAGGTATTTCTAAGCGTAGTGGTATTTCTGGGAGAAAATGTCTTGTTTTGGGGGGAAAAGATCACATGTATGTGAGAAAGCTGGTATTTCTGGGAGTAAACGCCATATTTTTAGGAAAAAATGGGTATTTCCCAGATAATCGGTCACATAGTTAGGAGAAAAGTGGTCTATCTGGGACAAAAGGTCCTCGTTTTTTGGTGGAAGAGATCATGTGTAGGGGACTAAAATAGTGTTCCCGGATGAAAATGTCACGTATCTGTGAGAAAAGTGGTATCTGTGGGTCACAGTGCTGTTCCCCAGGGGTCGGTGCTGGGGCCTGTCCTCCTCAAGATCTTTCTTGATGAGCTGAGGGCACTGAGTGCACCCTCGGGAAGTTTGCGGATGACACCAGGCTGGCTGGAAGTGTGGATCTGCCTGGGGGTAGCGAGGCCCCACAGAGGGATCTGGACAGGCTGGAGAGCTGGGCTGAAGCCAATGGGATGAGTTCCAACAAGGCCAAAGGCCGGCTCCTGCGCTTTGGCTGCAACAACCCCAGGCGACGCTACAGGCTGGGGGCGGAGCGGCTGGAAGATGCGTAGAGGAAGTGGACCTGGGGGTGTTGATGGATGCTGGGCTGAAATGAGCCAGCAGTGTGCCCGGGTGGCCAAGAAGGCCAATGGCATCCTGGCCTGCATCGGGAACGGTGTGGCCAGCAGGAACAGGGCAGTGATTGTCCCCCTGTCCTCAGCTCTGGTGAGGCCGCACCTCGATTGCTGTGTCCACTTTTGGGCCCCTCACTGCCAGAAAGACATCGAGGCCCTGGAGCGGGTTCAAAGAAGGGCGCCAAGGCTGGCGAGGGGTCTGGAGCACAGAGCTCACGAGGAGCGGCTGAAGGAGCTGGGGTTGTTCAGTTGGAGAAGAGGAGGCTCAGGAAGACCTTACTGCTCTCTAGAACTACCTGAAGGGAGCTTGTAGAGAGCTGGGCTTCAGCCTCTTCTCTCATGTCACTAGTGCCGAAAAACGACGTTATAACCCACAAATATCAGTGTTCTCCCAAATACACGATGTTTTCTTCCGGAAAGATCACTTTTCAATCCTAAATATGACAATTTGTTCCAAAAATGCGATATTTTCTCCCGGAAATACAAGCATTCTCCAAAATCCATGATATTTTCTCCCAGAATGCCAGCTTTATCAGAGATATATGAAATTTTCTTCCAAAATTATGATATTTCCTCCCAGAAATATCAGTTTCCTTAGAAATACTTCACGTTTCCTCCAAAAAATACAACATTACAATACCCCCCCTTCCCCATAATGTGATACTTTCTCCAGGGAGTCACAGTTTTCTTAGAAATACCTCATGTTTTCTCCAAACAATATGACATTACAATCCTCAGTATGACATTTTCTCCCAAAAATAGGACATTTCCTCCCAGAAATACCAATTATCTTTACAAAAATAGGACTGCAGCCATCGGAGATCTGCTGGAAGGACAGACGGCCAGCTCCAGGAGCTCCAGGAGGCTCCTGGAATGCAGCCATGGTCACTTTGTGCTCCGGGCGTTGGGCAGACCGACCAGAGGTGAAGCGTGGCTGGATCTGCTGCTCAGCAGTGCGGAGGAGATGATGAGTGAAAGGCGTTCAGGTTGGGGCAGCCTGGCTGCAGTGAGCACGGCTTGTGGGGTTGGTGATCCGAGGGATGTGGGCAAGGCAAGGAGTGGGGCAGGACCTGAGCTTTGGGACGGCGAGCTTTAAGCTTTCACGGGCTGATGGCCCAGATCTCTCGGGATCTGTCTGTAAAAACAAAGATGGTGAGCAAAGCTGGCTGCTCTTCAAGGCTGCCTTCCCTTCTGAGAGCACAAGAGCTCTCCGTCCCTCTGAATAGAAAGCAGAGGACGCAGGAAGCCCATCGGCTCGGCGCAGACCTGCTGGGCAGCTGGGGGCAAAGCAAGGAGCAACGAGCTCTGCTAACAGGCCGTGTCACCTGGAGCAATACAGGGCTAACAAACAGGCCGTGTCACCTGGAGCAATACAGGGCTAACAAACAGGCCGTGTCACCTGCAGCAATACAGGGCTAACAAACAGGCCGTGTCACCTGGAGCAATACAGGGCTAACAAACAGGCCGTGTCACCTGGAGCAATACAGGGCTAACAAACAGGCCGTGTCACCTGGAACAATCAATACAGGGCTAACAGGCCGTGTCACCTGGGAAGAATACAGGGATGTCTGGACCTGCAGACGTGGGATCAGGAAACACAAGGCGCAGAACTGAACTTGGAGAGGGACGTGAAAAACAACAGGAAGACTTTCTACACGTGCATTGGCCAGAAGAGACAGGTCAAAGCAAGTGTGCCTCCATTGTAAATGTAAAAAGAGAACTGCCTGCAACGGATGGAGAGAAGGCTGAGGTACAGAATGAGTTCTGTGCCTCGGTCTTCACTGGCAGCCAGGATTCCAGTGTTTGTCACGTCCCTGAGCCCTGCATCCATAAACCTCCAGGTGGGGACCGGGGTGGTAAATACCCCCTGCTGTGAGGGCAGAGCAGAGAGACTGCCTGATGAGATTGAACGTGTGCAAGTCTATGGAGCAGATAGATGGTGAGATGTGAGACTGAACGTGTACAAGTCTATGGGCAGGATGGCGTGCATCTCAGGGCTCTGAAGAAGCTGGCTGCCGAGCCGCTCTCCATCATATTTGAGAAGTCGTGGCTGTCAGGTGAGGTCCCGGATGCCTGGAGGAAGGGTCACGTCACTGCCGTTGGCAAGAAAGGGAGCAAGGAGGACACGGGAACTACAGGCCGGTGAGTCTCACCTCTGTGCCTGGGAAGATGATGGAACAGATCCTCCTGGATGACATGCTTGATCACATGAGGAGTGAGCGTGTGATCCGAGACAGCCAGCACGGCTTCAGCAGGGGAAGTCATGCTTAACCAATCTGGTGGCCTTCTGTGATGGAGTGACGGCATCGGTGGACAAGGGGAGGGTGACCGATGTCATTTCCCTGGACTTGAGCACGGCCTTTGACACGGTCCCCCACCGCATCCTTATCTCCAAACCGGAGGGATGTGGATTTGATGGGTGG
Organism: Phasianus colchicus; assembly: GCF_987193195.1. NCBI lineage: Eukaryota > Metazoa > Chordata > Aves > Galliformes > Phasianidae > Phasianus > Phasianus colchicus. The sequence goes on along the minus strand of NC_143472.1, from coordinate 862,351 downwards.
ACCACTGGATGGATAAGGAATTGGTTGTAAGGCCGCAGACAAAGAGTGGTTATTAATGGCTCTATGTCCAGGTGAGGCCAGTCACGAGCGGCGTCCCCCAGGGCTCTGTCTTGGGACCGGTGCTCTTTAGCATCTTTATCAATGACATGGATGGTGGAATCGAGTGCACCCTCAGCAAGTTTGCTGACGACACCAAGCTGAGCGGTGCGGTTGACACGGCTGAAGGAAGGGATGCCATTCGGAGGGACCTCGACAGGTTGGAAAGGCGGACCCAGGTGAACCTGATCAGGTCCTACACAGCACAGTGCAAGGTTTTGCACTTGGGCCGGAGGAATCCCAGGCATCCATACAGACTGGAAGGAGCGGTCCTTGAGAGCAGCCCCGTGGAGAAGGACCTGGGGATCCTGATAGATGAAAAGCTTAGCATGAGCCAGCAGCGTGCCCTTGCAGGTGGGAAAGCAAATGGGATCCTGGGCTCCATCAGAAGAGGGGTGGCCAGCAGGGACAGGGAGGTGATTGTCCCCCTCTACTCCGCTCTTGTGAGGCCCCATCTGCAGTACTGTGTCCAGGTCTGGAGCCCCCAGTACAAGAAAGACAGGGAGCTGTTGGAGAGGGTCCAGAGGAGGGCCACAAAGATGATCAGGGGACTGGAGCACCTCCCTTATGAGGACAGGCTGAGGGAGCTGGGCTTGTTCAGCCTGGAGAAAAGAAGGCTGCGGGGTGACCTCATTGCAGCATTTCAGTACCTAAAGGGAGCCTACAAACAGGAGGGGAATCAACTCTTGGAAAGGGTAGAAAACTGCAGCACGAGGGAAAATGGTTAAATAATGGTTAAATGGCTGTGCAAGTGCTGCTCTCCTCCCCACTGTGAGGGATTGCTGTCAGGAGCCAACCAGTTATGCCAGGCACATCCAGCAAGGAGCTGCTGTGGCACGATGGGCGGGTGGAGCGGCTGTCTTCCAACCTGTCCTCTGCAGCAGTCAGCATTCTGCAGGTTACTCTTCCCCAGTTTGCAGAATGAGTATCAGAAGTTGATGCTCTTTTGTGAAAGAGTAAATGTGGGTTGAAAAAAAGGCAGTGTGACATTCCTGACTGCAGGTGAACAGCAGCACAGATGCTGCCAGCCCCGCTGTAAAAGCTGGACTTGCTAATGAAGCAGCTTATCCATCTGTGTCGGGCTGTGGTATCGGGGCATTGCTCTTCAGATCTTTGTTTTCCTTCTGAGGATTTTGTCCCAGCAGGGTTAGTGCCCCAGGATGGCACAAACAAGTTTGAGCCCTGATGGCAATGACGTGGTGATGGCAGGCTTACTTTTGCTGTTTTCTCCTTGTCAGAATACTCTGACTTTTGAAGGAAGCAGCTTCTTCCTTCCTTCCTTCCTTCCTTCCTTCCTTCCTTCCTTCCTTCCTTCCTTCCTTCCTTCCTTCCTTCCTTCCTTCCTTCCTTCCTTCCTTCCTTCCTTCCTTCCTTCCTTCCTTCCTTCCTTCCTTCCTTCCTTCCTTCCTTCCTTCCTTCCTTTCTTCCTTCCTTCTCTCCCTCCCTCCCTCCCTCCCTCCCTTCCTTCCTTCCTTCCTTCCTTCCTTTCTTCCTTCCTTCTCTCCCTCCCTCCCTCCCTCCCTCCCTCCCTCCCTCCTTCCCTCCTTCCCTCCTTCCCTCCTTCCTCCCTCTCCCTCTCCCTCTCCCTCTCTTTTTAATTTTAATTCATTTGGAATATCTATATTCCATATAGATGCTTTGAATGTCATCGTTTGTAGTGCTGAGAACCTTTTCAGAAAACAGTTATATTCAGTTTCAAAGGTATAATAAGGATGTTAAAGAAAGAACCCTCTGTGGCGTTGACCAGGGATGAACACAGAAACATCTCCCAGTTAATGTACAGGCAGCTGATGTGACTGCCCCTGTCCTCAGCAGCTTGCTCAGAGGAAAACTTGCACAAAGCATTTCAGCGCTGGGCTGCTGAGGGAAGCTGTCGGAACAGGAGCACTGTGTCCTCTTGCAGAGGACCGGGATGCTTTTACAGCTGACTGACTGACGGCTGCTTTGGTTGTGGCCACAGCTCCTGAGGAGTGCAGCAGTGCTGAGAGCTGAGAGGAAACAGGGGAACGTTGCACTCCCTGGAGGATGCTGAGAAATCAGTGGCCTAGGGCAGGTGCTGGAGAGGAGCTGCAGGGTGCTATCGTGGCAGCTGGGCACTGCTGGTAGCACAACGGACTGTGCCTCTGCTAAGGCGACTGCAGTCACAGAGCGAGCAGTGACAGCAGGCATACGAGGCTTGCAGCACTGCCTTCCTCCCGTCTCTCTCCACTTCCAGATTCTCGGCCCGGCCCACAAAGCGAAATGAAGTAGAGGAGGGAGAAAACGTGCTCATAGTTCTGGCTTGGTTCCTATTGCAGAGCGAATGATTGCCTGCTAGTCAGAGCAGGACGGCGCCTGCTGTCCGGTAAAGCTCACGCAGAAGCGCTGGCGCTTTGGCATAAATGAACTGCCACCCTTGTCCCCTGCCCGAGACGGGACGTAGGGCACCCACAGCCCCTGGGCAGCCCGGGCCAGGGCCTCGCTGCCTCTGGGGGAGGGATTTCCTCTACACATCTACCTCAATTGCCACTTCTTGAGTGCCTTTCCCACTCGTATTATCGCTGTCTGTCAACGCCAAGGGACACACAAGGTCCGGCAGTGGGTCAGGTAATGACATGACAACAGTATGTGGGCAGCTGTGGTGTTATTTTCTGTTTATTGGTACTGTGGAGCCGGGTAAGCTCTGGTACATGACAGCAGTGGTTCTGTAGATGTTAGATGGTGTCCCAAAGCCACTACTTTCTATTTAATGGTACAGCGGAGCCCGGAAAACTCCGTTTGATGCCAGCAGTGGATGTGTGGATGTCAGACGGTGTCTGCAAACCCACGTGCTGGGGCTGCTCCCACCTCCTGATGGATAGCGGAGAGGAGCGGTAGGGCAGATGCTGTGCTTGGGGCTGCTGGGGGCTGCTGGACCAGGTCTGTTTCCCCCTGGCAGTGGAATTCCAGTTTTCTGAGGAAGCCCCTGAGTTGACATTCCTAGGGAGCCACTCCCACCGCCTGAAAGATGGCTGAGGGGACGGGGAGGATGGTACCCGGGGAGGCTGTGGGCTGCTGGACCGCTCACGCTTTCTCCAGGCGGCAGTTGCAGGTCTGCTGGATAACTGCCCCAGGCCAAGACCCTGGGGGTGCTGCTCCCACCTCCTAAAAGATGGTGGGGAGGAGGGGGAGGGCAGCGGTGAGGCCTGGGGGGACCTGGGGCGGCCAGGCCTGTCATGCTGGGGCAGCCACGGCCGTCCTTTGAAAGATGGTGCAGGGGAGGAGGAGGGCAGTGGGGGTGCCTGAGGAGGCAACTCCCGTCCCCTGAAAGATCGTGGAGGGGAACGGGAAGGTGGTGACCGTGCCTGGCGAGGCTGGGGGCTGCTGGGCCTGGTCTGTTTCCCCGTGGCAGCGGTTTTCCAGGTGTCTGATGATGCCCCCGAGCTGCCACCCTGGGGGGGCTGCTCCCGCCTCCTAAGGGATGCTGGAGAAGAGGGGGAGGGCAGTCGGGGTGCCTGAGGGGACCACTCCCGTCCCCTGAAGGATCGTGGAGGGGAACGGGAAGGTGGTGACCGTGCCTGGCGAGGCGGGGGGCTGCCGGGCCGGTGGCGCTTCCCCCAGGCAGCGGCTGTCCTGTCGGACAGTTTCCCCGAGTCTGCACTCTGCGGGGATCGCTTCCATTCCCTGACCGATGGTGGAGGGGAGGGCAGAGGTGGGGCCGGGGGGGGCTGGGGGCTGCTGGACCTGGACTGTTTCCCAGTGGCTGTGGTTTTCCAGGTGTCTGATGATGCCCCCGAGCTGCCACCTTGGGGGGGTTGCTCCCACCTCCTAAAGGATGGCGGAGAGGAGGGGGAGGGCAGAGGTGGTGCTGGGGGGGGCTGGGGGCTGCCGGGCCTCTCAGGCTTCCCCGAGGCAGCGGCTGTCCGGGTGCCGGACGATGCCCCCGAGCCAACACGCTGAGGGGACCGCTCCCGTCCCCTGAAGGATGGTGGTGGGGGACGGGGGGGCGGCGTCGATGCCCGCTGGGACCGGGGGCTGCTGGGCCTGTCGCTCATCTGCCAGGGAGCAATTGTTTGGGTGCCGGCCGATGACCGCAAGCCTCCGCCCCGGGCGGGTTCCTTCTGCCCCTTGAAGGATGGTGGAGGAGGACGGGGGGGCGGCGTCGATGCCCGCTGGGGCCGGGGGCCGCTGGGCCCGTCGCTCATCCCCCGGGATGCGGAGCCCAGGCCGGTGGGCCGCGGGGGCCGAGGCGGGGGTAGCTGAGCCCGGCGGCTGTCCAGCCTGGCAGGGGCCGCTCCGGTGCTGCCCTGCGGCAGGCGGGCAGGTTGTTCCCGCACAGGTGGTTGGCGATGGCTCTGCCTGTCGGGCCACTCGACGTCAGCAGCCTGTTCGTCTGACTGCGAGCTGGAGCTGCTGCTATCGTCCTGCGCTTCATCAGCTGCAGCCAGGCGCCTGCGGAGAGAGGAACGTGCTGAGGGCACAGGAGAGCCCCTGCTCTCCTTCCTCAATGGCAAAGAGCCGCCCTCGGCTCCCAGCCTGTCTCGGGCCCAGAAGGAAGAATGGGCCAAAGCTGCTTTCACTAGAAATGCCTCCTGGCTCACGGCAGCCCTACAGTAAAGAGTTGGGCCGGATGAGGGTGGGGGTGAACAACAACTCACTGCTTTCTCTTCCTGCACCACCAGAAAAGAAGACAGCACAGAATCATCGCTAGCAATAGGGAAACCGGGACAGATGCGGCAAGTTCCAGGTACAACTTCTGTGCATCTTTAACTTGCTCGGCGTTTGCACGTCCTTCACCATCCACACCTGGAGGAATAAAGTGGTCGTTGCTGTGTCTTGTGCCATAGCGGCAATCTCACAGGAGCTCTGACATTGCCACAACATGCTCTTTTTCATTTTGTTGGCCTCCTGGAACAAGGGAAAATCCCCAGGCTGCAATGCTTTCCCTGATTCCAGGGAATTCCCAGAGGCGCTGCACAGCAATGCACTCTGGAGGCTCTTTTGCCTCTCAGCTTTGTTTACACTCTGGCTCTGCCACGGTCCAGCCCTTCCTGGGCCACGGGATTGCTCCTTCTTCTGCATCGTGCTCTAAGACTCCTTTTGCACTCGCCCACCCTCGCCTCGTGAGGCTGGGCAGTGCTGCTGCAGGCAGGCACACTGTGACCCTTTGGGGCACGTTGTCTGACTAAGCAAATCTCATTAGAGCAGAAGGAGAGCGCGTGGATCTGTTTAACCAAGTGCTGCTATGAGTGACATGGACAAGAACAATTGCTGTGTCGGGCAGGGAGTGCTGCCCTGAGCTCCCCCCTCCCACTCGGAACCCACTCCTCGGGGGCAGAGTCAGGCCCTCTCCGCAGGCACCTGAACCTGCCTCTCCCTTTTTGCCTTTCCCCCGGCATGGGCACAACTTGCACGCTCCTACTTTTCTCCCCCTTACGAACTCCTGCCTGATCGTTGCTTACCTGGATTCTTCAGAAAAAAACCATAGATCCAGTTGTGTTGGGCTTTCCCGGGCTCTGACAGCTCTGTGAAGAACGAGAGAAAGGCCAAGTCTCAGCACGGTGCAGGCAAAGAGGAGGCAGGACGGGAGGCTCCCTCTGTGCCACTGCCCCATCTATGAGTCAGTGCATCCCTCTGGACCTCAGCTTGCAGGAGGGATCCTGCTCCAGGCTGCTGGTGTGCCAGGCGCCTCAGGGGAGGCACACCAAGCTCTGGAATGCAGCGACTGTGGCAGGGAGGTACGTTGGAGGGTCCTATTTCCTCTCCTCATCTGCTGAATGTGCTTCCCCTGGCCTTGTTCCCAAAAGGACAAAGTTCCTAAGTCCCTGGGAGCTGGGGAGAGCTGGGGAGAGGGGAGCAACCTCTAACCACGGCCACGGAGCTCTATGAGCGAGGAGCTCGACGAGGGGCTTTACCTGGAGCGCCAGTCGTGTGCTTGGCCTCTGCTTCCCCTGCAGGGACGTGCAGTGTGCGACGGCTGCCTTGCTGAAATGCATCCCTGTGCACAGGCTCTCCGTCTGTCTCTTTAGAAAGGAGGGAAGAGAGCGGGGCTGTAAGTAACTGCTTCTCACCAGGAAGATGGTATCTTCGGGAGGCACCGGTTCTCTAGGCACAGCAGTCAAGTTTAGGAACGAAGCCTGGGCTTTTTGTGGTGCGCCTCATTCCTAGTCCAAACTGCGTGCCGTTCTGTGAGACAAACTGAAGTGCTGCACACTTTCCAGTCTGCGAGCACAGACAGCAAGACCTGTCCTGCTGGGAGACCAGCAGGTTGCAGGCAGGCTTCTTATTCACGGTGCACCTTGTGCGATTCTGGCAAGTTGCAAGATGATGCTACAAGGCAGTTCAGACACAGAGGCGTCACCACCGCAGGACTCTGATCCATCCTTTCCTGCTGTGCACGCTACACTTTCTCCATGTATCTACCTAGAAACTCAGTTTCCCGCGTCTTTCAGAGAACAGACAGAAAGACACCCACCATGTGCTGCCTTCTCCTTCATCATTTTCTTCAGGACATGGGAGAGCCTCTGCGGATATTTTCCAGTTTTTGATGCCTCTTTCCATTCCTCAGGACCTTAACAGAAAGCATGAAAATACATTTCAGACAAAGTACTGAACTGAATGGTCTTTTTGGTGAAGTCAATAAAGACAAGAGCCACCCTGGGACACCTGTGGGGCTCCAGCACAGGAGGCAGCCAAGGGTTTTTGCCCGGCCTTCCCTGGAGGCACTTCTGCACCCAAAGGATGAGGAGAACTTTCCATCACGCTGCAATCTACACAGCTGCATTACAGAGTTACGCAAGTTGCAGAGGTGCCGGGTGGGCAGTTGGCTGGCACTCAGCAGCTTTCTGGATACTCTCTCCGCGCCATGTGAAACAATCCTGAGACAGTGTGGAAGAACATTTGGGTTTTCTTACCGGACAGATCTCTGATGTACAGAGACAAAGCCAGCAGGACACTGGGAGCACGCAGCACCCAAGAAACAGTGACTACCCAGGCTTCTCGTGGAGCAGAAATCACCAGGCAGTGAAAAGCTGAACCCTTCCTGAACTACCACAACCACATATGAGCAGAGAGCGTGAGATGAAGGCTGGTGACTTACCTCTGGCATCCAGCCCAGGCTCAGGAACAGGACTCCCTTCTGGTAATCCACCAACAGGGCCTGCAAGCACAAATGTGATCAGACACAGGTGAGGACAGCTTCCACTGCACCTGGGGGCCTGGTTCTTTTTTCCGCAGTGACCTGCAAGGACTGACGGCAGGTCGGGGAATGACACGGCCCAGAAGGCAAACGGACAGGTTCTCTCCTCCAAAGAGTGGCAAGGGCTGCCTTCCCACAGATATGTGACAACTCTCCAAATAAAGAAATACTCAGGACTGATCTGTGTACAGCCTTCGAGGCACAAAGAGACTTGAAAGACCCCTGGAGTTTCCTGACTACCCAAATAATCTATGACAGCGCTCACTTTTCTGCCTTCAAGGAAGCAGGCACAACTTACCTCTGGGTTCCCCCTGAGGCACAAAAGCAGTCATCACCCAATCATCTGGATACGGAGCACCATCATCTAGAAGCAAGAACAGAAGAGGGATGTTCCCATGGCATGTTGTGATCTCCTCCCTCAGTGATGGGGGAGGGCTCAGCTAATGGATGGCAGACTCAGGCCGTGACTGCCAAAGCTACAGGGTGATCTGGAGCCTGGCACTGGGCAGCTTTCCGAAGCTCTCCAGGCCACGTGCAACACCCCTCCGGGACTGTGTGGACGAGCACACCAAGAAAAGACACCTAGAGCAAACTGGGCTCCAGCCGGGGGTCTCTGCTGGGAACCAGGATTCATCTATGGGGAGCACCAGGAAGCCGGAGCAGAAATGCTCCCGCTTTTCCCAGCACACATCTTCTGAGCTCCCCCTAGGTCAGCCCCGGCCAAAGAGCGTGCTCAGCCAGCAGCAGAGCCACGGCCCGGCACGGCTGGAGCCAGCCCTGCAGAGCACTGCTTCCTCACGCCCTCGCCTGGCTCCTGCGCTGCTGCCCGTCCCCCCCATCCCAACACCCCCACGGAAGGCAGCCCCAGGGCAGCGCGGCACACGGGGACAAGAGCCCGGAGCTCTCGCCCTCGCTGCCACTCGGTTGTGGCCCTGTCTCTGCCCACCCACCTGCTGCTGGCGCTCGCCACGGAGCGGCACAAGTCTCCTGGGAACACGTGGCCGTCAGGAGGAGGAGGAGAGCAAGGCGGGCGGGGGCCGTGGCCCCCCACACTCGTGCCATGCTGCCACCACCACCGCTGCAGCCACAGCGAGTGCTGCTGGGCGGCACAGAACGCCTGGGGCACACGCTGAGCATTGTGAGCTCACGGCACCAGGCGGGGCGTTGTGACCCCACGTCCCCACGATGACATCTGTTCCGCCACCAGGGCCAGCTTCCCCCTGGGCTTGCTGTGTGCGCTGTCGTGCTGGGGGAGGATTCCCAGGCATCTAGAGCAGCAGGAGACCACTGATGTCACATGGACAGCACGGAAGTGTGGAACGGCTCGGCTGGGAAGCGACATTAAAGAGACAGAGACGCTGTCAAAGGAGAAAGAAAATCACTTCAGTGTTGTTTTTACTGCTTTGTGCAAATCTAGAGATTCACTTTTCTCTTTTAATGCCAAAACAGAAGCCGGTTCTTCAGTGACATTTCCCCTTCAACCCTCCCACCCCATCCACTCTCCCCTCCCATCACCCCTACCTCTCTCATTTTCTCCTTCCTCTCCTCTCCCCTCTCCTCCCCCCCTTCGCTTCCCCCTCCCCTCCCCTTCCCCCTCTTTTCTCCCTTTCCCCTCCCCTTCCCCCTTGCCTTATGCCAAACTTACCTCTCCTGCTCTTCTGATTCTCTTGCCTTGCTTTCCTTTGCAATGCTATGCATTGCTCTCTCCATATTTATTGCCAGCCATTCTTTTCTTAGCTCATATTCTTCACTTTTTACTTGGCTTTTTTCTTCTATTCTCTTTGCCTTTCTTCTCTTTTCTTCTTTTAGTCCTTTTTTCTCTTTTCATATATTATTTTCTCTCTCTTCTTTCTTATTCTCTTTTTTCTCTTTTTATTTTTTTCTTTTTCATTTTTCTTTTTTCTCTTTTTTTCCATTAAATACTTTTTTTGTTCTCTTTTTCTTCTTTTATCTTTCTTAATTTCTTTTTTTGCTCTTTTTTCACTTTTTTCTGTTTTCTCTTCTTTTTATGTTTTTTTCTTATTTTTATTATATATTCTTTTGTCTTTTCTCTATTTTATCTCTTTCTTTTTCCTTTTTCTTTTTTCTATTTTTCATCTTTTTTTTTCTTTTCTCTTTTTTCTTTTTCTCTTTTTTTCCTTTTTCTCATGTCCTTTAATCTTTTTTTCTTTTTTTTCCCTCTTGTTTTTCTCATTTTTCCTCATTTTTTTCTCTTTTTTCTGATTTTAATCATACGTTTTCCTTTAACCCTCCCCTCAAACCCCCCCTCCCCTCCTCTGCTCCCATCCCCTACCCTCCCCATCCCCCTACTCTCCTTTTCTCCCTTACCCTCACCTCCCTTACCCCTCCCCTTCTCCCTGCCTTAGCCTACCATTACCTCGCCTGCCCTTCACTTACCTTCTCCTCACTTCCTTCTTCTTCATGCTCTTGGCTTTTGCTGCTACTCAAGCCAAATCTCAACACTTGCCTGCTCTGCCTGCTGCTCTGACAAGTGCCTCTTAACTCTGCTCGCAGCTTCTCTCCTTCTGCATGCCCTTCTCTATTCCCTTCTCGTGCCCTTCAGGCTTCTGCTCCCCTTGCTGAGCAAGCCCATGCCCGGTAGCTCCCCTTCAACCTCCTCCGCCCTTTGCCTTTCTCCACACAGATGCTTGCTTCTGGCCAGCACTCCTGCCCGCTGCCTAGCCCACAGCCCGCATCTCTTGGGGAGACAGCAAGGTGGCCTGGAGCTACCCACACCTCCTCCCGGGCACGGCTTCTCAGCTTTGCTTCAAGCCCACAAAAATCCCCAAGGAGCTCCTCTTACCTTTGGGCTCAGCTTCTTCTCCTGCCGTGCAGCTCCTGTGCCAGGCCGGGGCTCAGCTCTTCCCACATTCCTCCATTCCTGCCGGGTTGCATTTTTTCATTCTTTGTCTTGCTTTCCTTTGCTCTGCTACGGTTAGCTTTCCTACCTGCTTTCTCTACATTTACACGCATTACTTTTTACTTCTTATTCTCTTTTTTCCTCTTTTCTATTTTCCTCACAGTCCTCCCTGTTTCTTTTTTGTTGCTTGTTTGTTTCTTGGTTGGTTTTTCTGTTTTAATCTTTTTATCTTTTCTTACTTGTTTTTTTTTTTTTTTTTTTTCAGCCTCCTGATGTTACTTTATATCCATCTGTTGGCCCCCTTTATCCCCCTTATCGTTTCTGTATATGGGCCTTTACCAGTGCCTCTTCTCCCCACATTACCCTATAGCCCCCCGATAGCCCCATATTCCCCTATACTTTACTATAGTCTACACAAGCCCCCTAGAGCTCCCCTACAGCCTTTTATAACCTCATATGTCCCACCTATACCCCTCTGCAGACCCCTATCGCGCCTGTTTCTCCATATCACACCCACAGCCCTCCCACTGCTCCCTCTAGCCCCATATCCTGGGGGTCTTGATAGATGAAAAACTTAATATGAGCCAGCAGTGTGCCCTTGTGGCTCGGAAGGCAAATGATATCCTGGGCTCCATCAAAAGAGGGGTGGCCAGCAGGGACAGGGAGGTGATTGTACCCCTCTACACTGCTCTTGTGAGGCCCCATCTGCAGTACCGCGACCACGTCTGGAGCCCCCAGTACAAGAAAGACAGGGAGCTGTTGGAGAGGGTCCAGAGGAGGGCCACAAAGATGATCAGGGGACTGGAGCACCTCCCCTATGAGGACAGGCTGAGGGAGCTGGGCTTGTTCAGCCTGGAGAAAAGAAGGCTGCGGGGTGACCTCATTGCAGCATTTCAGCACCTAAAGGGAGCCTACAACAGGAGGGGAATCAACTCTTGGAAAGAGTTGATAACTGCAGGACGAGGGGAAATGGTTTGAAGTTGAGGGAGGGGAGATTTAGGGTGGACGTCAGGGGGAAATTCTTTACAGAGAGAGTGGTGGAACAGGCTGGAACAGCTGCCCAAAGAGGTTGTGGATGCCCCGTCCCTGGAGGTGTTCAAGGCCAGATTGGATGGGGCCCTGGGCAGCCTGGTCTAGTGTGAAATGTGGAGGTTGGTGGCCCTGCATGTGGCAGGGCAGTTGGAGATTCATGATCCTCGAGGTCCCTTCCAACCCTGGCAATTCTGTGATATCCCCTTCTAGCCCACCTATTTGCCCCCTGCAGACATCTGTACAACCACATTCTCTTATATCCTCCCCCAGCCCCCTATATCCCTCCCCACAGCTCTCCCCAGCCCCTCTGAGCCCCTTCCCAACCCCCCCAATGCTCCCTATAGCACCGTGTCCCCCCTAAGCCCCTCACAGCCCTCCATTGCCCCAAATCCCCCTAGACCCACCCCTAGAGCCCCATATACCCCAATCCCGTACCACAGCCCACTCCAGCCCCGTGTGCCTCCCTATACCCCAGCAGCCTTCTGTAGCCCCCTGCCCCCCACGGCCCCCTCAGCTCCCCACAGCTTCCTAGCCCCCTCTACTTCCCTTCAGCCCCTGTATCTCTCCCGGAGCTCCCCAGAGCTCCATATTAATCCCACATCCATCCCACAGCCACAGCCCGTCCCGTACATATCCCACTTCCCCACATCCCATCCTGTCTCCATCCACATCCCCACATCCCAGTCCCACTCCCAGCCCCTCACCCCACACGGAGGTGGCTTACGGCCGCGCAGGGTTCCCTCCCCGGCCCGGCGGCGCTCTCCGTCCCTCCCGGCTCCGGCGCCGCTGTCCTCAGCACCGCTCCCGTCGTGCCGCAGTTCCGTCTCGGTGCTGCCCGGACAGCTCCGGCGCGCAGCGGCTGTGGGACCGGCACCACCTGAGGGGAGAGCCGGCTGCCAACGGCCTTTCCCGCGCACTGCGCCTCAGCCAATCGGAGCCGGCGGCGCTGCCGCTGACCGATGAGAGGCACGAACGGACCGGAACTGCCCCTGACCAGTGAGAGGCCGGAGCTGCCGCTGGCCAATGAGAGGCACGAACGGGCCGGAACTGCCCCTGACCAATGAGAGGCCGGGGGCGGGGCAGAGCGGCTGTTGGGGGGCCTCGGGGTGCTCTCTGTTGCCATAGGGGATGGGATCGGGGCTGTGGGATTGCGACTGGGATGAGGGAATGAGATGGACAGGTGGGTGATGGGCTCGGGAGGAGGGACTGGGAATGAGATTTGGAATTGGGATGTGGGATGTAGGATGTGGGGTTGGGACGTGGGGTTGGGATGTTGAACGTGGGATTGGAATGTGAGATTTGGGATTGGGATGTGGGGATGTGGATATGGGATGGATATGGGATGGGATATTGGGCAATGGGATGCGTATGGGATGGGCTCCGGGTATGGGGTGGACTTGGAATGGATACGGGATCATAGAACCATAGAATTGCTCAGGTTGGAAAAGAGCTCCAAGGTCATCAGATCCAACCGCAACCCAACATGAAATCTGTTCAGCCGTGCTTTGTGTCTCTGTGACGTCTGTAAAGATTGAGGTAAAAGACCCAAAGTAAAAGGAGGGCTGCAATCAGTGATTTCTGGGAACTTTGTAGAACTGAAGAACTTCTGAAACAAATGGATGTTTCTGTTCAGCAGAGGGAAAGTAGTCATTTCAAGATAAAACCTGCTGTCCAGAAAGCCTGCAGATGTACGGTGGAACATCCTCTCTAGGCACTAAGAGCAAGGTCTTTTTTCCCTTTCACTTTTCCTTTCCCTTTCCCTTTTTCTTTCCCTTTTCCTTTCTTTCCTTTTTTTCCTTTTCCTTTCCTTTTCCTTTTCCTTTTCCTTTTCCTTTTCCTTTTCCTTTTCCTTTTCCTTTTCCTTTTCCTTTTCCTTTTCCTTTTCCTTTTCCTTTTCCTTTTCCTTTTCCTTTTCCTTTTCCTTTTCCTTTTCCTTTTCCTTTTCCTTTTCCTTTCCCTTTCCCTTTCCCTTTTCCTTTCCCTTTCCCTTTCCCTTTTTCCTTTTCCTTTCCTTTTCTTTCTCATGTTGTGCAGACTTTCTCATTGAGTATCTGAAATGTAAGGGAGATACCCCAATGTAGTTCACCTTCTCTTTTTCATAAATAGTCAGTATGGAATATCCCAAACTGCCGTTCTGAATGGCACCACCCCAAAATACATGGTATGGGTTTTTGGTTTGGTTGGTTGGTTGTTGTTTGCTTGTTTCTGGAGATATTTCATGTTGATGAGTTTTAATGGTGGGTAGGAGCCTCAGAGAACACCAGGGTAAGGACTCGAGAACTTTGGTCTGGTTTGCAAATTCCCTTGTATCCTTCTGGGCATGCTTTTAAGATGTTGGTCTTCCTCCAGAGAGATTTTTATTATTTTTTCCCTTCACTCCCCTTCCCTCTTCCCTCCCCTTCCCCGTTTCCTTAACTTCCCTTGTCCAACCTTACCTTCACTTACGTTTTATTTTTTATCTTTTTTTTGCCTATTGACTGGGTCAACAGGAAGGACGTAGACATGAAGGAAAGGCATAAGCTGATTTTACTGTCAATTTCAAAACAATACAAAAACAAAGCAGTGCCCTATAGTGAAAAGATAAGCTTAGCAGGAAAGAAAATAAGCAGTGCAGCGAGTCTAATCATTACCACGTCATAATATAATGATGTAGCATAGTGATAGTGATTAAGAAAGATGCATCACCAGTTGCCCTACTCCTTTATCGTCATCCAGATTCACAGTGGCTGGGGAGTCCCGGTTGCAGGAAGGATCTGGAGAAGCCGTCCCAGCAGTTGGGAACTCATACGGCGATGTGTCCACCCCGGAGGTGAGGTCTGCAGAGTACTAGGGTAGGCAGCAGTCAGGTGGAACATCCGTTTTCCTTTTCTCCTCTCGGTTTTCTCCCTGAATACCCTGTCCAGGGTTCAAGGAGGAGCAGAAAGAGCTGTGCCATCTGTTTTGGTGTAGCACGGGCCTCTTTGGCAAGACTGAGCACCCAGAGCCCCAGCAACATGCTTAGTCAGGTAACAGACATTGCAGCAAAGTTCCCTTGTGAGCAAGGCTCCCCACCCTGACTGTGAGGTCGGATGGCAGGGGGAGTGGAAGCTGAGGGAAGCGGCTGTGTGGGAGGGCACGGAGCTGACTTGTTGGGAAGATGGTTTGACAGGGCTGTGCGCTCTTCAAACTGGTGAGCCCTCGGTAGAGTTACGAGGAGCCCAGTGCTGTCAGTCCGTACAGATCCCTGCATTTTGTGGAACTGAAAAGCCCAAACAGGGGACAGGTGTTCCTAAGCTTCTGGTTTTCTTTCACGTGCTGCGTGGTCGATATTCCTGTCTGTATGGCAGCGCTGTGGAAGGTCAGGAAAAAGAGAGGGAGAGCTGGGCCAGTGTAGTTTTGCTGCTGTCCCTGGCAGCCAGATGATTCCCTGCGATCTGGAAATGGTGCACAGATCGTAGAGAGCCAACCAGTGCAGTTAGTGGGAGCTATTTAATCCCCAAAGGTGCTGCTCTGCTGCTGTGAGTGGGTTTTATTGCAGAGGCAGCAGATTTGGCAGTGTGTTGCAGAGCGTGAATGCACGCGGGCTGCTGTTCTGCTGCAGGGTCTTGGGGTGAGGCAGCGTGCATCTTCATGTTGAGCTTTTCCAACAGCAACAAAGTTCTCCTGTGGCTTTGTTGAGCTGACTTGGGTGCTGTTTAGACTACGCAGTGTGGAGCGTACCGCTGCCAAATTCAGAGATGCTCTTCAACCGTTCTGAGATTCCTGTTGGGCTCAACAAAAACCATTGCTTCGCTTCTTGTTGCACTCGAGGCCAAGTTCTGTGGTTTGGTTTCATCTTTGCAGTGATGCTTACAACTCACTGTCTAGCACAGTCAATGGTGGAAATAGTGACTGGTTTTCTTGTTGTGCTGATTTTGGAAGGGAGGGTCTTTCAAGGCTGCCAGCGTGTCTGATGAAGTTTCTTTTCAACCCTGTTTACAAGGAGATGTCAAGCATGACTCTGCTCTGATGAATGTCAGCGTGTCCTTGTTTTACTTCAGAACACAGACTGAAACTCAGGAGACTTGCGTGAATAACTTCCCCCCGTATTTTGGGGTGGGAAGAGGGTTGGAGATGAACTTCAGGCGTACTTAGACTGCAGAGACTTGTTTCACGTTATTTAGTTTACGTCTGCCGTGAAGTTTTTGCTTGTCACTTCCTAGTTCTCTAGCTCCTTCATGCAGGTAGAAAATGCTTTTTGGATGCAGTAGTCTATTTCTGATGTTATCAGCCCAAGATAACTTCACAGCACGCACTGTGTGAGTGAAAGGTGAAATGTAAGTCTCCAAAGGTATCTATGGAGGGGTAGGAGGAGGAAACAAAAGTGAAAATACAAAAAGCAAAGCAGAAGGCAGAGCCGGCAGGAGGGGAAGATGGCAGAAGCACCAGCAGGAGGAGCTGGGGTAACATCTTCACTCTTAGTCTGTAGGATTTGTTTTCTCCTGCAACACTGTTATATTGCAACAGCAGCAATAACAAAAAGCTCAGCTGTAGCAGACCCCATTCTTCTGATTTCTTTAGTCAGAAGTGTTTGTGAAATGTCCCAAGTATAAAGATCAGTCGCTTGTTTCGCTAATGGCCTCAGTTTTCCTTTGGTAGCTTCTGCCCGTTATTGGAAACAATTCCTTTCTTAATCCTGTCTCTTTCAGAAACAAAGGCTTGAATACAAGAAGTGGGCTGGTAATTAACTGTTAGCACTGTTATGCGTTGCTGAAAAGAGGGCTCTTCCTGTTCAGTTGCTTCAGACGTACTGTACATCTGACATGTGCCTGTCGTGTTTGTTTTCTTTTTCCATTCAGAAATGGTTGAAAGGATTCATCTGTGCTAAGCTGTATTTTGAAATAAAAGAGTATGAACTTGCTAAAAGGTAATACGTGTTGATGTATGTGGTTGATCTGTTCTTGAAAGTGTAATAGAAAAGCCAGCTGAAGTAGAGAAATCAAGATCACGATCATGCCTTTTTAAGGTAGCAGTAAATGGAAGGATTGGGTCCAGTGAAATCTTTCTAAAAGAGCAACTGCATTAGTTATATGGTACCAAAGAAATCATGGAGTTGAAGTGGCTTTTATTTCATCATATGATGCATCTGGTTCTGTGAGCTGCTGCTCAGAACTCAGTACTTGCTGACAAGTAAGTAGCATTGGTACGTATAAAAATAACGTTGTTCCTCACAGGAAGGTCTAGGTCAAGCATCTAGAACTAAATATAGCCCTGCTTTCCATTTGACAGATTAAATTCCCTTTAGCTTTAGCTGCACGGTGTGGGGGGACTTGTATTATTGAGGAGTATTGATCTTTCTGGGTTTTCTCGCTCTGTAGATACATATCTACTTATCTCAGTGTCCAAGAGAGAGATCCCAGGGCACACAGGTTTCTTGGACAAATTTATGAAGCTCAGGACAACACAGAAGAAGCTGTTGGGTGTTACAAGGTAAGTGATCCACTGAGCCCCTGTAATGACCAGCTTTCTTCCTTTGTAAATGGACTTTTAAAATGCATCTGTGCTGTGCATTCCTTAAGCTCAGAGAGGAAAATGTGTTGTGGACAAATTGTATGATGTACATTTTGCATTGCCAAATCTGTCTATGATGTACTTAAGAAAGGATTCTTTTTTTGGTAGAATTGGCTTCAGTTTTTATTTAATTTTTTTTCCAGTTGATTCTTTCTTTTGTGTCCTGACTTGATCTTTGTGGTAACTGCTATGATAGTCTTCCCATTGCCCTTTGGACTAAGGGTCTGTGCCTGCTGTGGAATTGCCAAGCAGGGATGACGGTAATCTCCAGAACCCAATACAGAAGGATCTGGTGCTGAAGATTGCGGAGCTATTCTGCAATAAAGACACCAGTGATGGAAGAGCAAAATACTGGGTTGAGAAAGCTGCCAGGCTGCTCCCCAGGAATCCTGCTGCTCTCAGATTGAAGGTAAATTCCAGCTTCTCATCTCTGCTCTGTGCCTTGAAGAAACTTTCTGTATCTGACTGGGTGCTTCTAGCATGCCATCTAGTCATCTCACAATATTTCCTTGGCTAAATTAGTTTAGCATCAGGAATCTTGAATCTATTACATATCAATTTCTTTGCTGTCTGATGTTTTTGTCTAGCTTGCTTGAAAATTGCAGCTCTGGGCTTTCACATGCGTTTTAAGGTTGAGGTGTTCAAAAATGTGGGGAAAGTGTGTTAGCAATAATATCCAAGAAGTTGAGTTTAGATAGGCAGTACTTGATGTGTCTGTTGCGACTAAGCTGCTTTTTAGTTTTTAGAGTTTAAAAATGCAGAATGCAGGAAGTGCTGTCATTCTCAACTACAGTGTAAATGCTTTCATCAGTTATGCAGTGTCACTTTGGCACTTAGTTTTATGTAGCACAGCAGCAGGGACATTGAGGTTCTCAGAGGCTTCTGTTCGTTTTCTGTTGTCTTATTTGGACCAGCTATTCTGTAACAAGGTGTGCTGTCTCTGTCTCAGACAGTCTGACAGTCTTAACTTGGCATCTACGAGAGGCACAGTGAAGTTTTTTCCCCTGTTATCTCGTTTCTAAGATGTTGGAGTAATTCCAGCAAGTCTGTAGTCTGTGTAGCGGAGGTGAGCAAACTGTCAGGTAATGTGGTTGTTGAAAAGGCTGATGTGGAAAAAATATATTAATACGCTGGCTTTATGTTTAATAGAAGTTACAAGAATATAAAGTCGAAGATGGCTGGAATGAGCTCTTTTATGTGACTCAAGCTGAACTCCGTGTGAGACCCGATGACGTCTACCTTAACATCAGACTTGTTGCACTGTACCACTCACGCAATAAGTTACGAGATTTTGTGCTCCATGTTCAGGAGGCAGAGAAGAAAATACCTCTGGAGACAAGCTTGGAATGGTACTCCTGTGTCGTAAAGACACTTGAGGTATTTAACCATCTTTTGATCCTGTCATAATCTTCCATATCCTCAAAACTGGTCATAGTCTGTTATTTTTGTTCCACTGACAGCTATTGCTCAAGTGATTTAACTTTTCCAAATGAAAGTCTACTGAAGCCAATTGTTTAATGGGGATTTTCTTCCTAAAGTTAAACCTTGCTTATTTTCTTACTTCAAGTCTAAGCTGGATATAGCAGCTCCATCAGGGGGAGAACTGTTCAAATTTTCTGCTGAAGGATATCAGCAGAATCAGTTAATGCCTCAGCTGCGATCCTGGGTTAGGTAGCAGTGTGTCCTGGAGAAGTAATGTCCTTGCCTTCACAGAAAGATGGTGGTTCCTCATCCTCTGATGAACTTTATTCTTTAGGAATGCCTCAAATCAGCCCAGGACTTGGAACCTAATACAAAGAATTGGGGAGCTATCAAGAGCAGTCATCTACTGGCTCATTCTAGCTTTATTAAAATGAAATTTGCTTCGGGAGATGTCCATCAGCGCAGAGAGGCACTTGAAAGGTATTGTTCCATATTTACTGCATTTAAAAACCAAACAGAAACAATCCAGAAGGGAATATGTTTTTCTGAGTCACAGAACATCTAGCAGGCATCAGTTTCCCTGAGTAACCAGTTTGTGGACAAGAGAGGAGTTTCTCTGTGCTAGTGTATAATCAATGAAAATTATATAAAGGAATATTATATAATCAAATAATATCAAGATGTCATAATAATGAAATAAGCAAGAGAGTTAGGCACAGCGAGACAAAGAGAATAAAGAGGATGCTTACCCATGTCGTGGGCTCGCTCAGGAAACTCCAGTGGAGTGGATCTTCTGAAGAGGGAGAGATCCTTCTCCACTGGTAGTCGGTTCTTAAATGGGTCTAGGAGAGGTGCAGCCAGGCTCCACCCCTTCCTGCAGCACAGGTGAATTGCTTTCACCTGTGCTCCCAGGGCTGACTCATTGCTCGCCTCAGGTGACTAATCAGAGGTTCAGGCCGTGACTCAGCAGTTCCCATACACTCCACCCCTTCACGGCGTGAACCAATGATCAGGTTGACTAATGGGTAAGCTTTTCCTAATACAGAGACCCACTTATATCACGACACTTATACAGTTTCCATCGCGACGCATGTTGGTACAATTCAAGACAAGTGACGATTGGTGAACGTTGATATTCTTGTATGGGCCAGTGCTCGATGAAGTTACTGGAGGCATGCGGTCGTCAGGTGCAGGTCCGTCCTCTGCTCCATCAGTCCCATGTAGGCCATCACCGGGTGTCGCACGTGATCTGACTGTAACACTGGAACGCTTTGATGGCATTTCGTTCCTTGCGGTGATCCTGAAGGCTCGAAGACTCACGGGGAGTAATACAGATGTTTCAAGGGTACCAGGAGGGGAAGGTCTGCTCTCCAGGGCAAGATACAGGCCGTATTTCTATCCTGGGTCAACACTTCCACTTGTACTGGGGCACGTCCTGGCCGCCTGTACCACACCTTCTGGCCAGATATCTGTGGCTGCATAACTTTGTCAGGCACCAAAGGAGGTCTCCTGATCTGCCATAGGGACACGATGGGGGTCCCTTTAGCAGTGAAGATCAGAGTGTTGACCACAATATCAGTAGGCCATGTACCTATTACTGGAGGAACTACTGAGCCTCCCACCTCCAACAGTCTTCCCCCAAGGTGCAAGTAGGCCACACCACTTGGGTCCTACCTGCACCTTCCAAGGCCATTTTATTCTATGGGTGCCTGGTTTGTTTTCGGTACTGGATAGGCCTGCAGTAGCCCATTGGCAGTGTCGACGTAGGTCAGAGCATCTCTCGCCCCCTCAGACTGAGGAAGGGGCCCAATGTAATCGACCTGCCATCGCTGGAGAGGATTGTGTCCTCTAGCAAGATGGGCTGTCGTTTCAGGCAGTGATCTTGGTCTCATCTTAGAGCAAGCGTCGCAATGCCGGCATGCCTGGACGATGTCAGGTAGCTGTATGGGCAGCCCCCATGCTTTAGCAGCTGCCCACATTGTCTTTTGTCCCGCATGCCGTAGCTCCTGATGTAACCAACGGGCGATGTTCTCAGATGGTGAATTCTCAATCCATCGAACTCAGGCCAGCGTGTCAGCTTCATCATTTCCCAGTGACTGTAGGGGCTGATGACCAGAAACATGTAGACACATATAGTCCTGTGTTTGACTGTATTCCATATGTCTAACCACATGTCTTCACCCCAGCTTGGTCGGGCATGGATAGTCCATTCCTGGGTGGCCCACTGTGCAATCCAAAGAGTGAGCCCCCGGTACACAGCCCAACTGTCTGTACAGATATTCAGGATACCATCACTGGGTTCCTTGGGTATAACCATCCACACGGCTTGCAGTTCTGCCCATTGGCTGCTCTGACCATCCCCCTCATCAAACCAGATTGTCTCAGTCGAAGGATGGTATGCTATCGCTCTCCACTTGCTCGGGTTGCCCTTGCTGGACCCATCCATGTAGCAGGCATCTTCAGGGATAGGATATTTCCCCTCCTGAACGGGGCTCTTCTCTGGTGGAGCGACCAGTGTTTCTTTTGGTGCATCACTGTGATAGGTCAGTGGGCCTAGGATCTTCTGAAGCTCTTCCTTCAAGGGTGAAGACAGACTGCTTCTTTGGCAGAGGTAGGCGACCCATCATGCCACTGTTTGTACTTGGGCCACCCCTGTCTTAGGAAGGTGGGTCAGACCTTTCACCCACCCCTGAATTGGCAGAGTGGTCTTCACTATAACTTCAGCCATTTGGGTTATTGGCTCTACTGCCTGTAATGCTGAATAGGCAGCCAATAACTGTTTTTCAATCATACTGTATCTTTCTTCTGCTCCATGCCAGACTGTCATGGTTTTGTGATTTTTGGTTTTCGGTATTCCACATCATAACATCATGTGGGGCAGTGGGAGTTTAACTGTTAATGCTCAAGCTCTGGGTACCTGCCTGGAAGAGAAGAAGAACTACATTCCCCAGGGGACTTTGAGGTCACAGAGAGTCTCGAGATACAACTCCTGGCAAGGTCACCTGATGCGCTCTTCTTAGCCTGCTCTTCGTCGGCTCTCCTCCTTTTTTCTCCCTGCTGCTCAACTGGACTGCGCATCTCACCTCAGCTCTCCGCATTGTGGTGAGGCCTACCCACCTTTCGGACATTCTCTCTCTCTCATTATATTTGATTTATTAGCTTCAAATTTAATTATATTGTATTATAGTGTGTTATCTTGCATTCCGATAATATATTTAGTAAATTAGTTTGTTTCTCCTCAGATCATTGCTGCTGTTTTTAATTATTTTGGGGTCCCCTGTTCCCTTTTTCCGGAGGCGCGGATTTGCGGATCCCTCCGCCCCACTAGTCACAGAACTGGGCCGAACCAGCCCGTAAACCGTTGACACAGACCTGAGACCAAAAACCAGTGGGGGTCCGAACAGAACTCTGGCGTTGCCACAGGCCCCAACCAAAGCCATCTTGAGTAACGTGAACATCCAACTCAGCTGGGAGGGTAGGATCGAATATACCCAATGCCTGGGCTGGTTTAACTGCCAGTTTTGCCTGTTGGAAAGTGTCCTGTTCTGTTTTCCCCCAGTCCCATAGCTGCCCCTTTTTTGTGAGTCTGTACAGCGGCCTTAGCAGCTGCGCGAGGTGAGGTATAAAGGAACGCCAGTAACCCAGTATACCTAGAAACTTTGCAGCTGCTTCGATGTTGTAGGGACTGGGAACGCCTGAACCTTATCTAAGACAGCACTGGGCAGTACTTGGGTCTTTCCTGACCAAACCACCCCCAGGAATTTTACGGACAGGCCCGGACCTTGCACCTTCTGGGATTTATAGCCCATCCTCTCTGCTGTAAATAGGCGGTTAATGAATCTGCCGCCTGCCTTAATGCCTCCAGTGAGTCGGATGTCAGCAGGAGATCATCAGTATAATGATACAGGTTAACATCATCAGGTTTTTTCCAATCAGCCAGGTCACACGCCACTAGATTGTGACAATACGTTGGTGAATGCACGTACCCCTGTGGCAGGACCTGAAAGGTCCACTGCCTGCCTCCCCACGTAAACGCAAACTGATCTTGCGATTCCTCAGCAATCGGGATACTGAAGAACGCGTTTGCTAAATCCAGGACACAGTGATAGGTTTTTATCTCCCTACTCAATGTGTCCATTAGGGAGGCAATGTTGGTTATGGCCACATGAACAGGCGGCGTGACCTTATTTAACTCTCTGTAATCCACTGTCATTGTCCACGTGCCATCCGACTTCCGCACTGGCCGTGTGGGGGAATTATACGGGCTGTGTGCAGGTCTTACAATGCCCACTTTTTCTAATTCCTGCACCGTTCCCCATATTTCATCTTGCCCACCCGGAGTCTGTACTGCCTTACATCAGTAATCCGGCGCGGTTTCGGCAGGCAAATAGGCCCATGTTTCGCATGGCCTCTTAATATTGCCTGCACTGCCCGGGTACGGATACATCTCTGTCCAAGTCTGAACTCTCCCACAGTTGTCTGGAGAGCCAGACCCCATAGAATATCTATGCCCAAGATGTACTCCTGGACTGAGGCAATAGATACCTTATACTCCCGGGGTGGGAGACGTCCCACCCTCAGATTCAACCATGTTTGGGTGACAGGAATAGTCTGTCCCCCAAAGCTACCAATCATCACTCTGTCTCCATCAAATTTGGTTGGATCTCCGTAAATAATTGATGTTTCTGCTCCGGTGTCCACTAGTGCCATAACTCTTTGAATGTTTTTTCGGGACCAATAAATCGTTAATTCCACATAGGGTCTCCCGTCCTGTCTGGAGGCCCTAGGGGGACTAACATCCCTTGTCATGCCATGAATTGAGCTATGTCCAATTCTTTTGCTTCCGGTGGCTCAGGCATTGTAACCCGAGATACCTGAGGCGGCTTTTTTTTTCTATTAGGAACAATGAAATCCTCTAAGTTCCATGTTGTTGGCATTCTCTCTATAACCCTTACCCTTGGTTTCTTAGGGTAGGTCTGAAATTTTTGGTTGTCCTTTAGTTGTTTCCGCTGTTGGAGCAGGACATGGCTGGGCTGGTGGTCAATCTTAGCTAATTGGACCCCAGCCCAAATTAAATCATTAAGGATTGAGGAGCTCGAGTAGCCGGCATTTTGGTTTTAGTCACCAGCAAGACCTTGGCTTCTTCTAGTGACCGAATGTTGCACCTATTCCGCAGGCGTTCTGTTTCTCCTAGATCAGCCACTAACTGCGCAGCCTGCTGGACAACTGCTTCTGAGGCCACTAAGGGATTTAATATAGAGACCAGAGTACCATACAGATGGGAGGGAGCTTCTTGTAAAATTAGGTCTCACATCCCCGCTGAGAATTTGACCAGATCCGGGCCAAAGGTATCTTCATAAATCGCTTCCCTTACACCTAATTCAGAGGTGTAATTTTGAAGGTCCTCCATGGAGGACCACATCCCTGTATGTAAAGGAATATCAGATTTATTGGGCCATACCATACGGCAGGCCGCCATTAGCCATTCTATTATAGAATGGTTTTCATCATTATATTGATTACCTGCATATAATCTCTGTCTAAGAGCAGGATGGACGGTCATTGTGGCCAATTTGGCTATTTCCAGGCCATTCACCAGAACACTTTCTGCCCCAGAATCCCATAGTCTTAATAACCAAGCCGGCACACTTTCTCTAGGTTTCTGCCTGAATCGTTGGACTAAGTCCATCAGTTCTGTTGCCGTGTACGGTTGGGCTGTTACGTGCAAGTGGGTTTGAACGGGGGGCCACTGATCAGGCGGCACCCCTGCCGGTCTGTCCTGTACTTTCTTTGTTTTTTGAGATATAACAGGACGGACTTCTAGTGCATCCGTCAAAATTGGAGATTCAGGATCCGATTTAGATTGTTTCTTTTCCTGATCAACACAGTCCGTTGATTCAGAAGCCTGGTCATTGTTTATTGAAACTTGACCTATTGGAAGATGTAAAATTGGTTTTATTCCTGTTAATATGCCAAGTCCTGTTCTAACTTTTCAATATGATCTTTTAAAAGTTCATTTTCATTCACTGAAGTATTATTCCTTATTTCAGCATTGTTTAAAGCATTTAACAATGGCCATGCCACTGTAGAAGCAGCAAGTTGTCTTTCTCTTGTGACTAATGTATTTTTGCCTAGTCCCTGAAAGTAATCCGCTAGGCGATATGGGGAAACGTTTCCCACAACACGTAGGGGACCCCATTTTTCAATGATAGTTGCCAATTCATAATAAGGGGATCCCGCAAATCCTGGGATCTGCCCTGAAATTATTTTATCTAGGGGGGTAGTGTTCTCCCCCTTGAACCACTTACAGAAATTCCAAAGAAAGGACATAGCGTAAGTTTTAGTATATTCAGTTTGCGTGCCTGGCTCGCCAAGTGTATAATCAATGAAAATTATATGAAGGAATATTATATAATCAAATAATATCAAGATGTCATAAAAATGAAATAAGCAAGAGAGTTAGGTACAGCGAGACAAAGGAGAATAAACAGGATGCTTACCCGTGTCATAGGCTCACTCAGGAAACTCCAGTGGAGTAGATCTTCCAAAGAGAGAGGGATCCTTCTCCACTGGTAGTCAGCTCTTAAATGGGTCTAGGAGAGGTGCAGCCAGGCTCCACCCCTTCCTGCAATTCACCTGTGCTCCCAGGGCTGACTCATTGCTTGCCTCAGGTGATTAATCAGAGGTTCAGGCTGTGACTCAGCAGTTCCTATACAGCTGACATGGGGGCTCTGGGCAGGACTGGTGGCCCTGGGAAGCTCTTGAGGGCCGCAGAAAGCACTGGGCTCATGTGGAGCACTGGGTCAGTTCTGGGCTCCCCAGCTCGAGGCAGACTCTCCTGTGCAAGCGCTGCAGGGAAGCTGCTCTGGGGGAGGTTGTACTGCGCTCATCTCCAGAGGTCCCTTCCAGCCCCTGTGCTTTGTGACAGGCGGATGTGTGAAGGGAGTTTGGTGGCTTCCCAGAGTCAAAGCACCGCAGCCCTGCAATGCCACCGGGAGTTTGAGTGTCATCAGCCACGTCCCTCCCTGTGTCTCCATTCATTGCAATGGGATCTGGGCACCCACGGCCTCTCTGGGTAGCAGTGCCAGGGCCAGGATGATGTGATGAACTGACATCTAATCCAAATCTCCCCCCTTTACGTTAAAACCATTCCCCTTTGCCCCATCACCATCTCGACACGTAAAAAGTTCATTTTCGTCATGTTTATTATCTCTATTGAAACAGAGGAAGCCACAGTGAGCGACCACAGCAAGTGCTGGTGACGGGGCAGGCACAGAGCAATGCCTGTGACAGTGTCACAGAATCCTTGTGAGCTCAGGGGAGAGGGGCTGACCTCAGCGGTCACGGAACCCCCCGCTGCCACTCTCGAGCTCCCTTGGCAAGTAAGGCAGCAGGCTCCTCCTGCTCCTGGCACTGCGGCCCTCCAGCTGATCCCAGTGCCCCAGATCTCAGCCCAGCACCCATTTGGGCATTTCTCCACAGGGAGAACCTCTCCACGGACGCTGACGGTGCTTCCGACACCTGACGCCGCTGTACTTGGATCCCTTGTGCCACCGCCGGCCACTGCTGCAATGCAGCCCAGCATCGGCACAGCAGTGCAGGTGTCACCGCAACCCCTCCACGTCCCCACTGTCACCAACACGGTGCCTCAGGCCTCTGTCTGGCCTGGGGTGCCAGGTGTCCGGGGACAGGGAGCGCAGCTCCCACCTGGGGGGCCGCCTCCATCAGTGGGTCAGCTCCCAGCTTGGGGGCTGCACCCTGGTACGGCTCCCCCCACAGCCCCTGCCCACGGCTGCATCCATCACCTGCAGGCAGGGACGCTGCAGTCCCAGCAGCCGACGGGGCTGTGGCCTGGGGCTGTGTTCCATGGGGAGCCCACACAGCCCGCAGGCAGCTGCCCGCTGCAGGACCCCCATCACCACGTCCTTCTGCCAGCACCTCCAGTGCAGCAGCAGGTGCTCCCCGCGCCCTGCACCCTGCCCGCCAGCTGGGAGCGGACGGTGGGGCCCTTTGGAGACGCCACGGAGGCCCAGGGGCACCCGGCACCCAGCAGCGTGTGCCCCCATCCCACCATGGCTCTGCTCGGCTGCAGCAGCACAGCGCTGGAATCAGGTGGTGAGTTTGGGGGCTGCAGAGCGGGCGGCAGGCTGTCCGCACCTGGGGGCTGTGGGAAAGCTGGCATTGCCTCACTGGGGATGTTCTTGCTTTTCCAGCTGAGACAATGAGCGCAGACATCACAGAGGACATTGATGATCTGCTCACGTGGATCAGCGGTGAGTCTGTGGTCTGCAGAGGTGGCGGGTGGGTGTCCGCACCGAGTGGCTGTGGGAAAGCTGGCATTGCCCCTGTGGGGATCGTCTTGCTTTTTCCAGAAGTGATGTCCAACGCAGACATCCCGGTCGACACCACGGAGATCGATGACATCCTGACGTGGATCAGCAACGGTGAGTTCAGGGGCTGCAGAGCAGGCGGGGGTGTCTGCACCGAGTGGCTGTGGGAAAGCTGGCATTGCCCCTGTGGGGATTTCCTTCCTTTTTCCAGAAGGGACACCCAGCTCGGCCATTCCAGATGACAAGATGGAAATCAACAGCTTGCTCACCTGGATTGCTGGTGAGTTCAGGGCCGCAGCGGTGGCGGTGGATGTCCACACCGAGTGGCTGTGGGAAGCCTGCCATCATCGTTCTGGGGGTTGTTCTTGCTTTTCCAGAAGCGTTGAGTTGTCCGGAGGTCCCCCGGCAGCCACTGCCAGATGTCCCCAGCAGCCTCGGCACCTCTCCTTTCTCCAGAGGAGCCCCTGACTTTCCCACAGGCAGCAGGGAGCTCAGCAGAGAGGTGCAGGCTGACGCCGGGCCCCTCAGTGAGCCGTTCTCAGCGCAGCCGGTATCCTCTGGGCAGCTCTCTGAGCCGCTGCTGCGCAGGCATCTGATGGAAGAGGCGCGGCAGAGGCAGCCCCGGGTGGTTCTCCCCCGCCTGGCACTGCCGACCCGCATGGATGCTCGCGTGCCTCCTTCAGCCCACAGCGCACGGCTGATAGAAGAGGCGAAGCAGAGGCAGCCCCGGGTGGTTCTCACCCGCCTGGCGCTGCCATCCGGCTGCATCTCCTGCCGCATGCCAGGCAACCACCACGAGGATGGCACCGAGCCGGCCGAGTGCCCGGCGCCTGCCTGCACCACCAGGAAAGGCAGGAACAGAGGGCACAAGCAGTGCGCTGGCAGCGTCCCAGCCAGGAAGAGGAAGCTGCTCCTGGGCCAGGACGCTGCAGGACAGAAACGCCGGCGCTAGGCGAAGCTGGGTGGGCTCAGCCTGAGCGGGAGCCTCCGCAGAAACCGGCCCACGTGGTGCAGCAGGAGGCACGGCCATAGCCAACAAACAAGGCTACCTGTAGCCCTGGGCTCCTCGCTGGCCCCTGCGGCACACAGAGAGCAGCGGCAGTGCTCCAGGGGCACCAGCACCGGCCCCAGCTCTACCCCTCCAAACCTGGGCTTCCACCGATGTCATCTTGGGCTGTTACATTATGTTACATTATACTACATTATGTTAAATTATGTTACATTACATTAAATTAATAAATGTTTTATATTCACTTTCCTATGCCTCCACTTGCAGTCGTTCATGCAGCTCTAAACCCCCCCCAGACCCCAACGCCCACCTGCGGGGCAGGACGGGGCAGCACAAAGGGCCGTGTCCCAGGGCTGCCCCCACCGGCCTCATCCCTCCCCTCCAAAATCCCCTCCCCGCCTCAGTCAGCGCTACCTGGCAGTGTAGGCGTGGGAAATGGCTGGGCTGGGATTCTGGGAGAGCTGGGGCGGCTCAGCCAGCAGAAGAGGAGGCTCGGGGGATCCCGGGCACGGCCATCGGTCCCTGCAGAGAGGTGCGGAGAGGACGGAGCCGGGCTGCGCCCGGCGGTGCCCAGCAGCAGGGCCGGAGGCTCACGCTGCAGCACAGCAGGTTTCCCTGTATGTCACCACTGAGCCCCCAGCTTGGCTCAGCGCCGTTGGATATTTTTGCCAAAGATCTCAATGCTGGAGATGAGAGCATCCTTGTGAAATGCACCGGGCATCCTAAGGCATGAGGTGCTGCTGGCTCTCCTGAGGTTTTGAAGGGGCAGCAGGGAGAACTGAAGGGCTTTTCTTCATTAGTGCACCTGGAGCGACCTGGAAAGCCGCAGCTGGTCACAGCAGTGGTTGTCCAGGTGTGGGATGTGTTCCCTGCACCCTACCCTGGGGGGATGGCTGCCATCTGCTGTAGGGTGGGAGTGGGGAAGGTCGCAGTGCCCGGTGGGGCCTGGGGTGACTCGATCTCTTCTGCATGGCCAGGGGGACGTAGGCTGGGCTGGGGGGCCACAGGGGCTGCCCTGGGGACAGATCTACCTCCGGATGGGAACAATGGGGGATCACTCCACTGCAAGCTGCCGTGCCGTGCCAACTGCCGTGCCGTGCCCCATTTGCCCGTCCCGTTTGCTGCGCTTGCTGCACTCTGCCTTTATTGGCACAGGCAGGCGGTGCCACCGGCACTCTTGCTCTGCCCACACCATCAGAGCTGTCACGCTGCTGGGGCGGGGGGGCTGCCTTGCTCTCCCTCAGCTTCTTAGAGCTTCTCGGAGCTTCTTAATGCGCTTCTTTGCCACAATTTGAACGCAAACAGAATGTTCCAAGAATGGTCCTTTGTTGTGAGTCTCTGCAATTCTTTTGCTTCCAGTGCCTCAGGCATTGTAGCCCGAGACACCTGAGGCGGCTTTTTTTTCTATTAGCAACAATGAAATCTTCTAAGTTCCATGTTGTTGTTGGCATTCTCTCTATAACCCTTATCCTTGGTTTCTTAGGGTAGATCTGAAATTTTTGGTTGTCCTTTAGCTGTCTCCAAAGCTGGAGAAGAACATGGTTGGGCTGGCGGTCAATCTTAGCAAATTGGACCCCAGCCCGAATTAAATCATTAAACATAGTGAGCCCCATCGAGAGCCCCATCCGCGTCCTACAGCTCCTGGACGCTGTCACCCTGGCTGTCCATGACTGTCCCATGCTGCCCCCCCTGCCATGGTGGCACAACTGCAGCACGGTGACATCCTCATTGAAGAGGTGATGAGGAGGGGTACAGGGAGGGGGGCTGGGGACAGTTGGGGGACACGTGGGGTCTGGTGCAGGTGTGACATGGGGTCGGTGGTGTCACCATCGTTGGGTGTCACCTTCACTGGATGCCATTGGGTGTCACTGAATGTCACTGTCTTCAGGTGGCGCCGTGACACAGGGTGACCTCGATGTGGAACAGCCGTGACGCAGCGTCCCCATCCCTGGCTGTCACTGTTGTTACCGTCATCTGGTGTCACCATCACTTGTGTGCCACCATCTATCGGGTGACACCATTCCCTGTACTCTGACCATCACATGGGGGCAGGCACAGGCGGCACCACGTTGTCACCGTGCTGTCACTGAGCTTCTCACTGTTGTTTGTCACCCCTCCAGACCTGCCTACCGCAGGACCCGGTGACACCGGAAACCTCTGGTGCTGTCACCATCGTCTGCCATGAGGACGGGGACATGCACGGTGGTGAACTCTGTGCCACCACCAGAGGGGACTGTGTGACACCAGCGTGGCACAGCCGTGACGCGGTGTCATCGTCATTGGGTGTCGCATTTTGCAGCCGGTGTCAGGTGTCACCGTCATGCAGAGGGAACAAAAAAAACCCTGGGGACATTGAGCTGAACCTGGGGACACCGTGACCACCTGGAGGACTTCCCGGGGAAGTGGGAACACCACATGACAATGTCACACCACCAAAATTGGGGACATCCCTGTGTCACACCCCAAAGCTTGGGACACCTTCATGGCACCCTGGTGGTGTCATATCCTAGAGTTGTGAACACCCCCCAGAGTTTGGGACAGCCCTCTGGAGACGCCATCTGTGCCCTCCCCCACAGAAAACATTGTTCCCATGGGGCGGGGTTGACACCCCTCACTTTTCTAATTAAGGTTTATTTTTGATAATGGGGGTTGGGGGATGTCCTCCCCATGTAAGTGATAAAGGGCAGAGGAGCGGCTGTGGGGCTCCATGTGTCACACTGGGGATGAACTCTGGGGACAGAGGTGACTGCAGCATCCTGGCCCCATCGCCCCTATGGCCCCATAACCACTACAGCCCCATCTCGTAGCCATCCCTCGTCCGTATCCCACAACGTTATCCCATCCCATATCCATCATATCCACCCCACAGCCATCTCAAACCCATCCCACATCCATACCCCCACATCCTATCCCCATCCCTAACCCTATATCCATAGCCATTCCGAATCCTTATCCCCACATGCATCCCATGTCCATTCCATCTACTTATCCCATGCCACTATCATCCCAATCCCATCCAGTGTCCATATTTCATCCCCAATCCATCCCACATTCTTCAGTGTTGGTCCCATGTCCATCCCAAGCCCATCCCATATATATTCCATTTTCCTATTTCCCATTCCATATCCACCCCATATCCATATCCCCACACCCCAACCTTACATTTCACATCCCAATGCACATCCAACATCCCAAACCCAGCTCCCAAGCCCAGTTCCAAACCTCATATCCCAACCCCACATCCAAGCCCCACCTCCCACCTGTCAATCCCAGTCCCATCTCGCACCCCCTATAGCAGTAGGGCGCACCCCGAGGCCCCACCCACGGCCCGCCCCCTGCCGCGCTCCTCCCACCAACAGCGCAGCGCAACGCCGCACCGCCCCCGGGCTCTCATTGGTCAGGTGCCGGACCGTCCCAGCCCCGGGTTCTCATTGGTCAGGTGCCGGTCCGTCCCGCCCCCGGGCTCTCATTGGTCGGGTGCCGGTCCGTCCCGCCCCCGAACACGCGTTGGGCACGTGCCGGTCCGTTCCGCCCCCGGGCTCTCGTTGGTCAGCGGCAGCGCCGCCGGCTCCGATTGGCTGAGGCGCGGCGCGCGGGAACGGCCGTTGGCAGCTGGCTCAGAGCTCTTCTCCCCTCAGGCGGCGGCGCTCCCGCAGCCCGGGCCGCCCCGCACCGCCGCTGCGCGCCGGAGCTGTCCGGGCAGCACCGAGACGGAACCGCGGCACGACGGGAGCGGTGCTGAGCACAGCAGAGCCGGAGCCGGGAGGGACGGAGAGCGGCGCCGGGACAGGGGAGGAAGCTGAGGGGCTGGGAAGGTGGGGGGGGGATAGGGAGGCAGGCGGGGCTGCAGCGGCTGTGGTATCGGGGTACATGGGGCGATAGGGGTGGGTACAGCGGGATTTAGGGCAGCAGAGGGCTGTGAGGGGGAAACGGGGGGACACGGTGCTATAGGGAGCATTGGGGGGCGGGAGGGGCTGGGGAGAGCTACGGGGAGGGATATAGGGGGCTGGGGGAGGACCTAAGAAACTGTGGCTCTATGAGTGGCTGTAGGGGGAATGGAGGTGGGATAGAAGGGGATGTGGGGCTACAGGGAGCAGTGGGAGGGCTGTAGGCGTAGTATAGAGAAACAGGTATGACAGGGGTCTGTGGGTGGGATTGGGGGGGAAGTAGAGAGGTGTAAGGTTATAAAAGGCTGCAGAGAGACAATAGGGGGCTTGCGTGGGCACAGGGAAATAGAGGGTAATGTGGGGCTACACTGGGCACTGGATGGGAATGTGGGGACAGAAGACCCAGATGGAGGCACAGATAGAGGCAGGCTGAGGGGGACAAAGGGGGAGAATCTCCAGGGGGCGGGGAAAAAAAAGAAAACAAAAGGAAAAATGAGAATGAAAAGTAAGAAAAAAAGATGGAAAAAGAAAAAAAAAAATTGAAGTGCTGAAAACAGAGAAAAAAAGAGGCACAGAAGAGGAAAAAAAGTAAAAAGCAATGCATGTATATCAAGAGAAAGCAAGTAGGAAAGCTAACTGCAGCAGAGCAAAGGAAAGCAACCTTTCAGGAATGTAGGAGTGTGGGAAGAGCAGAGCTCCTGGCACAGGAGCTGCACGGCAGGAGAAGAAGCTGAGCCCAAAGGTAAGAGGAGCTCCTTGGGGTTTTTTGTGGGCTTGAAGCAAAGCTGAGAA
Source organism: Phasianus colchicus (assembly GCF_987193195.1). Classification (NCBI taxonomy): domain Eukaryota; kingdom Metazoa; phylum Chordata; class Aves; order Galliformes; family Phasianidae; genus Phasianus; species Phasianus colchicus. Next base: position 830,238 of record NC_143472.1, on the reverse strand, counting down.
GCCGTGCCCGGGAGGAGGTGTGGGTAGCTCCAGGCCACCTTGCTGTCTCCCCAAGAGATGCAGGCTGTGGGCTAGGCAGCGGGCAGGAGTGCTGGCCAGAAGCAAGCATCTGTGTGGAGAAAGGCAAAGGGCGGAGGAGGTTGAAGGGGAGCTACCGGGCATGGGCTTGCTCAGCAAGGGGAGCAGAAGCCTGAAGGGCACGAGAAGGGAATAGAGAAGGGCATGCAGAAGGAGAGAAGCTGCGAGCAGAGTTAAGAGGCACTTGTCAGAGCAGCAGGCAGAGCAGGCAAGTGTTGAGATTGGGAGTGAGTAGCAGGAAAAGGCAAGAGCACCAAGAAAAAGGAGGCGAGGGGCAAGCAGCTCAGGTAGGGAAAAGGAAGGGCATGCAGCTCAGCTAGGGAAGGGAGGGGACAGCAGCTCAGGTAGGGAAAAGGAAGGGCATGCAGCTCTGGTAGGGAAGGGAGGGGACAGCAGCTAAGATGTTTGTTATGGGAAGTAATGTCAGTGATCTGAATGGCAGTAACCTGCTGTTCTGCATGGGGCTGTTGTGGAAGTTTACTGATCAGACTTCCTTAGTGAGGTCTCCCTAGATTGTTTCTGTCCTATTTCTACACTTGCTTTGTTTTTTTCCAGTCCTCTACAATGAACAGCCCTGTGGTGGTGATGCAGAATCTGCATCTGAAGGACTGAGAGGAAGAACATCAGAAGGCAGCAGCTGCAGTGTGTGGTGTTACAGGGCAGCGCTGCGAGTGCCACCCAACTTGGTACTCCATGTCTTATCTGGTTGTACTCAATCAATAAACGATCACAATTACGGACTCACAAAGAATAAGGCTGTCTTTTTCACCTTAGAAGAAAAAGGGGGCGATGGCAAGGAATGAGAGGCAGGTGAGGTCAGCTGTACAAAATCCCAACACAGATGGATAAGCTGCTTCATTAACAAGTCCAGCTTTTTCTGCGGCGGTGACCAGCATCTGTGCTGTTGTTTATCTGCAGTCAGGAATGTCATATTGCCTCTTTTTTCAACCCGCATTTACTCTTTCACAAAAGAGTATCAACTTTTGATACTTGTTCTGCAAATTGGGGAAGAGTAGCTTACAGAATGCTAATTGTTGCAGTGGACAGGTTGGAAGACAGCTGCTCCACCCGCCCATCTGCCACGGCAGCTCCTTGCTGGATGTGCCTGTGGGAACTGCTTAGCTCCTGCCAGCAATCCCCTCACAATGGGGAGGAGAGCAGCACTTGCACATTTGGTTTTACGAGCACTAAACAAGCACAACTAAAATGCTCAAGGGAGACTGTCTTCAAGCACAGTCACAGAATGTCTTTGTTATACTGAAGACTAAAGGATATCACTTCCAATTGGCATCAGGGAGAAGACACAGAATAGCAGAATCACAGAATGGCCAGGGTTGGAAGGGACCTCAAGGATCATGAATCTTCAACCCCCCTGCTACATGCAGGGCCACCAACCTCCACATTTCACACTAGACCAGGCTGCCCAGGTTCCCATCCAATCTGGCCTTGAACACCTCCAGGGATGGATGGGGCATCCACAGTCTCTCTGGGCAGCTGTTCCAGCACCTGACCACTCTCTCTTTAAAGAATTTCCCCCAGTGTCCAACGTAAATCTCCCCTCCCTCAACTTAAAACCATTTTCCCTCGTCCTGCAGTTTTCTACCCTTTCCAAGAGTTGATTCCCCTCCTGTTTGTAGGCTCCCTTTAGGTACTGAAATGCTGCAATGAGGTCACCCCGCAGCCTTCTTTTCTCCAGGCTGAACAAGCCCAGCTCCCTCAGCCTGTCCTCATAGGGGAGGTGCTCCAGTCCCCTGATCATCTTTGTGGCCCTCCTCTGGACCCTCTCCAACAGCTCCCTGTCTTTCTTGTACTGGGGGCTCCAGACCTGGACACAGTACTGCAGATGGGGCCTCACAAGAGCGGAGTAGAGGGGGACAATCACCTCCCTGTCCCTGCTGGCCACCCCTCTTCTGATGGAGCCCAGGATCCCATTTGCTTTCCCACCTGCAAGGGCACACTGCTGGCTCATGCTAAGCTTTTCATCTATCAGGATCCCCAGGTCCTTCTCCACGGGGCTGCTCTCAAGGACCGCTCCTTCCAGTCTGTATGGATGCCTGGGATTCCTCCGGCCCAAGTGCAAAACCTTGCACTGTGCTGTGTAGGACCTGATCAGGTTCACCTGGGTCCGCCTTTCCAACCTGTCGAGGTCCCTCCGAATGGCATCCCTTCCTTCAGCCGTGTCAACCGCACCGCTCAGCTTGGTGTCGTCAGCAAACTTGCTGAGGGTGCACTCGATTCCACCATCCATGTCATTGATAAAGACGCTAAAGAGCACCGGTCCCAAGACAGAGCCCTGGGGGACGCCGCTCGTTACCGGCCTCACCGGGACATAGAGCCATTAATAACCACTCTTTGTCTGCGGCCTTACAACCAATTCCTTATCCATCGAGTGGTCCACCCATCAAATCCACATCCCTCCAGTTCGGTCCTGCCGCTCCGGCCGCCGTTCACCCGTCCAGGCGACAATCCCGGGTTTCAGCACCACTTGTTGCCTATCGTAGTCGTGGCGACCTGGTTCGGGAACGGCACGGCGACCAATCCCAGGTCGCTCAGTCCATCAGCTCGCTGACACCAATGTGGTGGACGGCAAATGGCTCCTAGTTGGCGAGCCATTCAGCCACTTTTTCATCCTCCTCATTCTCTATCCATGCAGCCCCTACATCAGTCTCTTTCTCGAGTCAGGACAAAAAAACCCTCTGCTTCTCTTTCATCTTCCAACTTACTACATTCAAAATAGGCCCTGTAAAAAGCTTCCTTTGAACTTTCTTGACCCACGCCTGCAGGTGCTCGAGAGACATTTGGACAAAGCCCTACATAACGTGCTTTCCCCTTTCGTTAGTCCTGAAATGGTCAGGCAGTTGGACTACATGATCTCTGAAGGTCACTTACAAATGAATTTTATTTTTTTTATTTCTTAAAGTTTGTATAAGTCTATGTTGAGATAAAATGTAAAAGTCATTATCTTGCTGCTACATGTCCATGGCTGATGAAAAATAAATCATGACGATTTATAGACAGTCCACAAAACTCTGAAGAGTTATTTATTACATACACATTTATTACACAGAGACTATTTTCTACATGTGTTTTGGCTTTTGCCTGACACTTTGAATCAGGGGTTGATTCAGCTGTGCTTCATTCAGCAGCATGGCCAAGCAATAGCCCAGTACTCCCCTGTGTCTCACAAACTCTTCCCTCTTCCATCGCAGCAATGAGCCAACACTGCAGGAGAATTAGGCTTCCTCCACAGTCATGAATGCTTCTGGAAGTGCACTGAAGGGTGGGAGGGAAAAAAAAGGAGAAGAACAAGGTCAGCTAGCTGATGGGGCATGGCTGAGCACAACCACTGCCCGCAGCAAATATCCCACATCCCACATGCAGAGCCATGCACACCTGATAGAAACTTGTCATTTCCCGGCCATTGACCGGGACATCCTTTGTTCCTCTTCCTCCTTATTCACATCTAGATGCATATTTCTCTCAATTTCTGGGCTCACATATGGTTAGAGTGACTTCCCAGGGCCTTCAGACATCACTTCTCACAGATATCCCCAATCCTCTCTCCCAGACTTAAGTAGTACCAACTGCTGCTTCCTGGACCACTCGCACTTCAGAAACCTTCCTGGATCTTCCAGTGCTTATTAGGATCTTCCTGAATTCTCCACAGTTCATGGTGAGACATCTTCTGTATGACAGGGCCTTGATGAGCAGCTCTTATGAAACGTTTGTTTGTAAGGCATGTTGTGTTGTACTCATGCTGAGAATTCCATTTGTCTTGGAACTGACTTGGAAGAGCAGCCGCCTGATTTACCCCATGTGAATACCAGCTGCCAACCAGAGGGTCAGGGATAGGGTTCAGTGTTCGAGTTAGGTTGGATATTAGAGTTAGGGCCGGGGCTAGCACTGATGATTAGATTTAGTGTTAGGTGAAGTGCTAGCACTTGAATTAGTGTTAGGTTGAGGAATGTGATAAGAGTTGGTATTTAGGAGAAAGAGTTTGAGTTTAGTTTGAATTTTAGGACAAGAATGGGTTAAGGTTAGACTTTAAGATTTTGAGTTTGAGTTATGGGTTAGGAGTTAGGGTTAGGGTTAGATTAAAGGTTTAGTATATGGGTTAGTTAGCATGAGGCACCAATTCCCAGCTTCCTTCCATGGAGAAGAACTATGTGAGGACACAGATGGGTATGGCTAATTGACAGCAAAGGAAAGCAAAAGGCACAGTTCTGTAAAAATAAGATTTATTAAGTCCAAGTCATATCCACTGAATCATAGAATCACAGAATGGCTTTGGTTGGCAAGATCAGAAAGATCATCCAGTTCCAAACCAAATTCTCTGGGCAGACTGATGCGGTGTCTCACCACCCTCTCAGTGAAGGATTTAGTCCTCACAGCTAACCTAAAAGCCTTCTGGTGTAAAACCATTCCCCCTTGTCCAATTGTATGTCTAAAAAGTTGGTCTATCTCCAGCCTCTTTGTTCAAAACCTAGAAGACTGCAATGAGGTCCACTGGAGCCTTCCTTCTCTAAGCTAAACCATCCCAGCATCCTCAACCTTTCATCAGAGGAGAGGTACTTCAGACCTCTGAAAATCTTTGTAGCACTCCTCTGTACCCGCTCCAACAGCTCCATGCCTTCCTTGTGCAGGGACTCCAGGCCTGATCTTGATTTTCAGTACAAATACAGACCGCGAAAGCGGGGCCTCACGATCTTTTGGCTTTTTAGTGCTCCAGATGGCACCTTACAAAGGCAGAGGAGAGGGGAAAATCACCTCCCTCTCATTGCTGGACACCCCTGTGTTGGTGCAACGCAGGATACCATTGGCCATCCAAGCCACAAGAGCACAGTGCTGGCTCATGGCCAGCTCTTCATCCATCAGGACCCCTGACCGAATCCACTTTCCACAACTCTGAGCAATAGAAAATATCTTCTCATTGTGTCAAACACAGATTTCACGACCCCCCAAAACACTCACTGCCCATGTACTTTCATTGCTGCTGTTTCATCTCTGACACAGTGAGGCATATGCTGAAATCTCAAGTTCCATAGAATCAAGGAGGGAAAAGAAGAGACAAATGGAAAGTATTGGAGGGGAACAGAAGAAGCACAAGTAGTTAGAAAATGTTACAGATGTATTAAAGGAAAAAACATACTAATGGAAAACAACCAAGCACAACCTTAGAATGGGACACATTAGAGGTCTCCTGGGGAGAGAGATGGGATCGTTACGGTTACTGAAAAACATCCATAATAGCAGTTTCCAAATGGCATCCCTCAGTGCCTGGTTCCTCACGCTGTAGATGAGGGGGTTCACTGCTGGAGGCACCACCGAGTACAGAATTGCCACCGCCACATCCACGGCTGGGGAGGAGATGGACTGGGGCTTCAGGGAGGTAAAGAAGCCAGTGCTGATAAAGAGGGAGACCACAGCCAGGTGAGGGACGCACGTGGAAAAGGCTTTGTGCCGTCCCTGCACAGAGGGCATCCACAGCACGCACTGAAGATCTGCACATAAGAAAGCAGAATGAAAACAAAACAACCAAAAAAGAAAGAACCACTAAACGTTATAAGACTGAGATTCCTGAGGTAGGAGTATGAACAAGAGAGCTTGAGAATGTGAGGAATTTCACAGAAGAACTGGTGCACAGTGTTGCCTCGGCAGAGTGGAAGTGGTATTGGCAGTGTGCAGCAGAGCATGGAGAAGCCCAGTGCCCCAGGCAGCTGCTGCCATGCTGGCACAAGCTCTGCCATCCAGGAGGATCCTGCAGTGCAGGGGCTTGCAGATGGCAACGTAGCGGTCATAGGACAGTGAGAAGGTAAAATTTGGCTGACAACAGGAATGAAAACAGACAGACCTGGGCAGCAATGCAGTGTAGGAGATGGCCCTGGTGTCCCAGAGGGCATTGGCCATGGCTTTGGGGAGAGTGGTGGAGATGCAGCCCAGGTCGAGGAGGGCGAGGTTGAGGAGGAAGAAGTCCATGGGGGCGTGCAGGCGGTGGTGGCAGGCTACGGCTGTGCTGATGAGGCCGTTGCCCAGGAGGGCAGCCAGGTAGATGCCCAGCAAGAGCCAGAAGTGCAGGAGCTGCAGCTGCCGCGTGTCTGCCAGCGTCAGGAGGAGGAACTCACTGATGGAGCTGCTGATGGGCATCTGCTGCTCCTGGACATGGGTAATCATCAAAGGAGAAACAAAGGGCAAGTTAGGTGAGACTTCTCTTGGCAACAACCTGTACCATTCCTTGGTGACCTTCCCACTGCTGTATAATCCAATACGTTTTCTTTCTCTGAGGGAAATGATTGTTCAGATCCAGGACTTGAGACTATTTTCATGAATTTGAATACATAAGGAAGAGGAGAGGCTTCTGCCCGTGGGCTCTTGAGAAAGCAATCCTCACCCACCCAGGTGGGTACTTTGCTAAGAGGCAGGAGTGCTTGGTTTTCCTTGTAGAATGTGACATCTCTCTTTGCATCTCCCCACTTCATCTCCCTGGGCTTTCAGGTATGTGGAGAGCATGATTGAGACCTGGCTTGCTGAGAAAGGCCACATAGACAGTATTCAGCTGATGAGGCGAGAGTAAACAAGACCAGGACACGGCGCCCTTGAGCAATGTAACAGAATGAGAAAAGAAGGGAGCAGAATGTAGAAATGAGAAAGACAAATAGCATGGTCTACAAGTAGCTGAAGAGCCTATCAGGAGCTCGGGCTTTGCAATATGTATGAGCTTCATTAGCGCCAACATAAATGCACGCAACCTGATTAAAGTTGAGACTTTCTGATCAATTATGTGGTCGTGTGTTTGTCTTCCGCTGAGCTCCGACACAGGTAAGGCTTTCAGGGAAAGATTGGCATCCTGCAGGGCAGCTCACAGCTTGGAAAGGCATCTGTCTTAGAGAGAGAGCCAAGTGCCCTAATGATGGCATCTCATTAAAAGAATGTCAGCTCTTTCCCCAGCCTCACAGACTTTGCTGTCCACAGCCCCGAGCAGCTGCTCTCAGCCCCCGTGTGCTGCAGAAGGAACTGAGCTCACGCCTGGAGAGATGCAGCTCTGCTTTGCTCTGGCTGCAGACGAGGGGGTTCATGCTTGGACACCACTGCCATGAAGGCAGAGGTATTTCTGGGTGGGAGAGGATGCACGGGGGCTTGCTCAGAAGAAGGAGCCAGCTTGGAAGGGAATCCTATGTGGTTGTCTCTTGAGTTGCCCCTCCTGACAACATTTCTGTTTTTCCTTTCCTCTCATTCCCTGATTACAGCCCAGCTGCCCGGAGATCGTCTTCCCTGCCTGCTGTTTACAAGTCTTGTGTATTTTCCTTCTTTTCCTTTCCGCACTCACATTCACCACCCCAAGGTCAGTGCACCCATCTTTGCCTGTCAGGAAACTGCCTGTTTGCAGGGCAGTACCTGTGTGCATGCCTATCTTTGCAGGTATAAACAGACATATCAGAAAGCCTGAATGGGATCAACAAAGCTGATGCTCATTCTGTCCACTGAGTGAGGAAAGGCTGATGGAACATGAGGATGCTGCTCACAAACCTGTTCACCTCCTGAGCTACAGTACAACAATCTCAGCAATGTGTCAGCTTAGACAGCTTCTCTCCCATTTCTCCAGTCATCCCTGTCCTAAGGGTAGGAAAATGAAGTCCCATGTTTGGTCCTCCTTCTTATAAGTCCCCTCTGCTGGGTCCTGAGCGTGCAGTGCAGCTGTGAGCCCCCAGCCCCACGCAGCACCCTTAGCAGCAGAAGGCCCCTGTGCTGCTGGGGGGCTCCTTCCTTCCCCCACACATCTTCTTGCAGCTACCTGGCTCTGCTGGACAGCCCTTTACGCTTCCATAGGGATGGGATTCAGCTGAATCAGTTGAGGCATCTTATCCTGAGGTCGTAGCCCTGGGACCTGGAGGGCAGTCAGCTCCCTCCCGTGCCTCCCACACACCCAGCCAGACCAGCACTGACCACACATTTGGCCACAAGCAACTGGGCCCCCATCATCCCTCCTCTTTCACAGGCCTCTTTCTCCTCCATCTGCATTAATTCCCATCTTGTCTGGTGCAGTCTCTATCCTCTTATCAGCTCTCACTGACTGCATTTCCCTCTTGGATCCCCACAATGCTGGCCCCATGCTGGCTGTACCTCCCTCTCCCTGACGGAGCTGCCATCTGTGTCACAGGGGTTGTGCCGCACTCAGTGACATCTCTGTGTCTGCTGTAATGAAAAATAGCCTTAAATATGACAACCCCTTTTCTGGACAGTGCTCCTTGAAGACTTTGTCTGCAACACTGTGACCTCCCTAATGAACAGTTCAAGCCTTCAGGACTTGAGGGAAATGGCTTGTTAGGTCTTTCTGCACTGTAGTGAGCCCCACAGCGTGTGTGGTGTCCGTGAACTTCAGGCACTGAGAGAAGACTGCTGTAACCAAATGATGAAGGTGCATTTAAAATGCTGTCCAGAAATGTTGGAGAGTGTTGGAGTATTAATTGGTCCCTGTGGGGCCATTACCTACAAAGCCTCCCCATAGCTGTGGTAGAGCAGACAATTGGAGGCCATGATCACAGGCAAAGGCCCTGTGCAGGTGCTTTGAGGTTGAGAAAGCCCTTGGTTTGTCTAATGCAACAGAAGGGTAGGGCCATCGCTGCAGCCTCTGGGAAGGGCGGTCCTGTCCCTCACTGATGGCCCAAGGCTCTCTTACGGTCAGTGGGATGTGGGTGTGGAGTGTTCTGTGAGGGAGAATGATAGGACAACTACTGGGCTCCCCATAGGGCTGCAAGGCAGCAAGGAGGACCCCGTGGCACGAGGACAACACGTGCCCTCTTGAGCCTCAGCAGCAGATACAACTGCCACAGCCTAGAGGACAAAGACCTTGGTTTTCTGTCGGGGCCCTCCAGCATTGCCAGTGCTGTTACACAGAATCACAAAATGGCCTGGGTTGGAAGGGACCTCAAGGACCATCAATCTCCAACCCCCCTGCCACATGAATGGCCACAAACCTCCACATTTCATACTAGATCAGGCTGCCCAGGGCCCCATCCAACCTGGCCTTGAACACCTCCAGGGACGGGGCATCCACAACCTCTCTAGGCAGACAGTTCCGTTTCTGGCCCGAGAAACTCAAATCTAACAAGCAGGGACACTGCAGGGGTTTGTGGCACTGTGGGTGTTGGGATCAGATGCCTCACTCTGCTTCGAGGAGAAATGTGCAAATGAAGAGTAGGTACCCATTCGTGTGGGTAAATTCTGTCAGTACACTCGGAGGCGAGGTGATCGGCATTCCTGGTCCACAAAAGAAATCCTGTAGCACAGAAAAGGCACCTTAGCCTTGTGTATGAACCACTCAGCACTCAGCTCTGAGCAGAAATGAAACAAATATCTCATGTCAATCTGAGCAGATCAGATCCTGGCACAGCCCTCAATTTCTGGGAAGTTGGTAACCCATTCACAAGTAAGGCTGTTCTTGAGACACTCCGTAAAAGAATTAAGAATAATTAATTGGTATCGTAGTCCAGGCTGAGTGGCTTAAAGTAGACTCCCGCAGTGATGCCCACTTTAGTTCCCTGTCCCTCAATCCATACCCAGAGGCTTTCAACCATGTCATTCATTACTAACTGTAAGCTCCATTCCATCCAGCCCACCAGTACACACAGCAACCCCATCCCATCTCACCTGCCCTGCATCTCTGCCCTGGAGAGCCCAGAGCCATCCATCACACACAGCACACTCCTCACAGCACCATTCCCACCACGTCTCACTCATGCTGATGATGCTGCAGCACACAGATCCTCCAACTCTGGATGCCAACATGAAAAACAAGTAACAAATAACAGCCTTGCACATGGGCACCCGGGGGCTGGTTGTTCCCTCTTAATGCAACTAAACATGACGTGTGACAAACCATGAGGGGAAATCCACCATTAAGATGATTTGTTCAGGATAAAATAATGGAAAAACAGCTTCATTGTCTCACCAAAATCAACTCCAATTCCTGCAAGCTGCATTCCAAGCACAGAAGCTTTATCTGAGCCCAGCAAATGAGAAGGCCCTGCTGCAGGAGATGTCAGACACACCTTCCCAAGGACAAAGCAAAAACCTTCAAGCTCAAAAGGGATCACTTGCAAGGCAGGCATGTACTGGAGAGCACTCTGATATCTCTGTGCTCTGGGGATGAGCAGCTTCTGCACCGCGTGGGTTTGCATTGCCTTCTGCTCCCACCACCTCCAGAAACTTGGGGTGGTGCACTGAGGAAGAACAAGCTCAGCTTTTTGGAGTTTTATTGCAGACAAACAAGGCTTGGTGTCATACAGCTGCTCTGACCAGCTGATTAAAGCATTCGAGAAGAGCAGCAGAACCAATGTGCAGCACGGTTAGGAAGGATGATGGGGCTGTGTGAAAGAAATGCCTTCCCAAAAGCAAGCACTGGGCTGGAGGAGGCACCAAAACCAAATCCTGCTTGCACCTTTCCCTCTCTTCATTCCACGTGCTGACATTTGTTTTCAGAACAAAAACAAGACTACAGTGAAGAAAGCTTCAGAACAACTCAGCTACTTTATTCACCCCCTTCCCTTTCCACTACAAATGGTTCTCAGAAAACCTCCAAGAGTCACATTACTGCTCTCCTGACCCTTCTCCCAGATTCATCAGAGCACTCACAAATCACTGAGAGCAACACATGCACAGACACACAGAACATCCCTACACTGCCGCTTCTCCTTAGGAAACGGCATCAAAAAGCTGCTGGCAGGAAGAGCAGAAGAGGAAAGCGGGCATGGTGAGAGAACTGCTTAGGGCAGCAAGGAAAGGCCATCTGAAGCTCCTGGCTTAAGTCCCTTCTGCAGAGGGTGCCAGTGATGCACCAGAAACACCACCTGCAGGGCCAGCGAGGAGCTCTGCCCTCTGCACAAAGCCCTTCTCACACTCAAGGCAGTTCTAAGGCTTCCAGCCACGTGAACTCACTGGTGCAGGCACGGATTGGACTTCACCCAAGTGCAGACACTCCACCGGAACCTCAGCAGGTTCCAGCTGTGGCCAAAGCTCTTCTTGCAGGCTGCACATTTGTAGGGTTCCTCACGTGGATACACTGGTGTGTGTTGAGCTCCCAGCTCTGGACAGACCTCTTCCTGCAGTCAAGGCACTCATAGGGACTCCCCTGGTTGCTTCTCTGGGGACTACTGATGGTAGAGCTCCAGACGAAGCTCTTCCCAAACACCCTGCAGACAGGATTTCTTCCTTCCTGGTGACATATCGGCCAGCTGAGGTCTCCTTTGGGTCCTCACCTGCTGCCCCACAGCAGAGGAGTTTCTACAGGGAAGGTAAGAGGTGACTCTCCTTGCACACAGCCCTGGCAGAAATGTGCCACCTGACAGAGGATTTCCTGTGGCTGTGACACATCCCACCCTGGACTCTGCTTTGTATGACCACTCAACAAAGCAACTGCAGCTGGAGGAGAGCAATATGCATAATTCTCATGCAAAGAAGGAAAAGAGGATTCAGTTTGGCCACAGAGCTCTTCCTCGACTCAAGGGATTTGTAAGGTCCATCACCACACAAAGCCATAGCTGGTCACCAAGCTGGGGCTCTGGCTGAAGCTCTTCCCACGTTCATGTGTCTGCAGGCTCTGTACCTTGTGTGGCTGTGCTGGTAGGTAACGAGACTGCAACTGCTTTTGAAGGTTCCCAGCGTCTTGAGATGCTTCTACAGCCTGCGTGCGCTGTGGATGCGCTGGTGGATGTTGAGACTAGATCTGCGTTTATAGCTCTTCTCACACTCAGGACACTGAAAAGGTCTCTCCCCTGTGTGGATGCACTGGTGTTGCTTCAATTCAGAACTGCTTCTGAAGCTCTTCCCACACTCAGGACACTTAAACGGTCTCTCTCCTGTGTGGAAGCGCTGGTGGTAGATGAGGTGGGAACTGCTTTTGAAACTCTTCCCACATTCAGAGCACTTGTAGGGTCTCTCCTCTGTGTGGATGCGCTGGTGCACCTTCAACACAGAACTGCTTTTGAAGCTCTTCCCGCACTCAGAGCACTTGTAGGGTCTCTCCCCTGTGTGGATGCGCTGGTGTTGCTTCAATTCAGAACTTCTTTTGAAGCTCTTCCCACACTCAGGACACTTAAACGGTCTCTCTCCTGTGTGGTTACGCTGGTGGTAGATGAGGTGGGAACTGCTTTTGAAACTCTTCCCACATTCAGAGCACTTGTAGGGTCTCTCCTCTGTGTGTATATGCTGGTGCACCTTCAACACAGAACTTCTTTTGAAGCTCTTCCCGCACTCAGAGCACTTGTAGGGTCTCTCTCCTGTGTGGATGCGCTGGTGAAGCTTCAATTCAGAGCTGCTTTTGAAGCTCTTCCCACACTCAGAGCACTTGTAGGGTCTCTCCTCTGTGTGTATATGCTGGTGCACCTTCAACACAGAACTGCTTTTGAAGCTCTTCCCGCACTCAGAGCACTTGTAGGGTCTCTCATCTGTATGGATGCGCTGGTGAAGCTTCAATTCAGAGCTGCTTTTGAAGCTCTTCCCACACTCAGAGCACTTGTAGGGTCTCTCCCCTGTGTGGATGCGCTGGTGTTGCTTCAATTCAGAACTGCTTTTGAAGCACTTCCCACACTCAGGACACTGAAATGGTCTCTCCCCTGTGTGGATGCGCTGGTGGCACTTCAAATCAGAACTTCTTTTGAAGCTCTTCCCACACTCAGGACACCAAAATGGTTTCTCTCCTGTGTGGATGCGTTGGTGGTAGGTGAGTTGGGATCTCCTTTTGAAGCTCTTCCCACACTCAGAGCACTTGTATGGACTCTTTCTTGAGCGTATGCACTGGTGGTTAATGATGCTGGAATCTTTTTCAAAGCTATTTCCACACTCGGTGCATGGATTCTGCTTTTTCTTCGGGCACACAACCTTGCTCCTGGGTTCTTCGGGCTCCTCTTGACCTATGCTGAAGTCCAGTGAGCTCCTTGATGTCTTCTGCAGACACTTTCCCTGTGGCTTCTCGATGTCCTCACCCTGACCTTGCTCCAGGCCTCCTTGGACATCCCTTCTGATTTCTTCCACACAAGCACTACCCCACAACCTTTCAGCCACACCACTTTCCTGCTGATCCTCCAATATATCTGCAATCCCAATTCCTGCTGGATGAAAGAGGAAATCCAGAAATAGCACACAGTGCCCAAAATAAAACACAAACAGAGATGGCTCTTCCTACCCCCAAACTCTTCCCTCCACCACCTCACCTGGGCTGAGGTCTCCTGGCACGGCGTCAGGGCTACGCACATCTGGGATCCAGGGCTCTTCTCCTCCTTCAAGCAGGGAGATCACCACGGGTCTGGGGGCTGCAAGTGGAGCTTCAGCGAGAGAAACAGGGGAGATGAGAACATTTCCATCCTTCTGGCACAGTGCCTGTTCAACAGCTCCACTCTGTGTCCCTCCCCAGGGAGAAACCACACTTTGGGCCTGAATGATACTGGCCCACAGCTTCCTTTCGAGCAAAGAATGCTTTCACAACTCTGAAAATTATGAAGGAATGTTTTCTTTAAAATTAAATTGTGAACGGCCTGTTTCTTTTCTGAAAATATATCAGTGACCAAGGCATCAAAATGCCTATGGCAACTGAATGCAAAAGCCTACATGGTAAAGGTCTAACCAGGGAGTCGTGTGTGAGCTGGAGCTGGTAGCACCGTGCAGCGCACCGACAGAAGGGCTGGTTTTCTCCCTCCTGGATGATGCCCGCGTGCCAGCACCGACCCTGAGGCGTTTATGAGTCTGCTGTGCATACTAACCCCTCCTGAAACTCATGCTTCTCAGTATTTCCTTTGTTGCTGTCGTAGTTATCAATATGTAACTGCACGGCGATTATTCTAGGCCCTGCCTGCAGAGGCTCATTCTGCAAGGCCAAAGGTGCCCTAACGAGGAGGAAAGGCAGCAAAGCCCTCACCCAGCGAGGCCACGCACTGGTACGTCTCCAGCATCACGTCCCGGTAGAGCGCTCGCTGCGCAGGGTCCAGCAGCGCCCACTCCTCCCTGCTGAAATACACGGCCACCTGCGCAAAGCTCACGGGCTCCTGCAAGCAAAGAGGCTCCTTGCTGGGAACAGCCAAGGCCCAGGGAAGCAGCTCGCACAGGACACAAACTCCCGTCCCAGCCGCTTCTCTGGCCCCAGCACACACCTGCTGCATGAGGGCACCTCCCTCTCCCCCGGCATTCGCATCCCTCGCCCCTCCGCCTCTCCTGCCTGCTGCCCCCAGCCCCTACCTGACATGGATGTGCTGTGGCCATCTGCTGCTCTCCTGCAGGTGAGATGATCACGGCCGGAAGGCAGAAGTCGAACTGGAGCCTGCAGGGACAAGAGAAATGGCAGGGGAGCTGTGAGGGAATGCAGCAGTCCCTGCCCCAGCCCAGCCCTCCACAGCCCAGCTGCAGGGCACTGCCTGGGGGATGGCACAGCAGGCCTTGCACAGGAACACAAGCAGCAACAGCACGGGCAGCACTCTAGCTACAGCTGATTACAAATCACACAGCTGACTCAAACTGGGGGGCAGAAAGAACTGACACCCGGTTCAACAGCTGAGGGTACATGGACTGTATGCCTAAAGGCAATGCATAGCAATGAGTCAGTCATCTTACCCCTAAATAGGGAGCAGCCCTAGTGCCCCTTGAGCCCTCCTGCACAGCACTGGGTGCACAACAGGAGCTCCCCACAATCAGGGATGTCTCTTGAGGTCACACCTGTACAGAGATCCCTCTCAGCTTGATGTCAAGACACCTTGCTGACACAGACCTTCTTTAAGAGACCCAACATTAGTTTGGAGCTTCGTGAGCTTCTCTAAGGGGTTGTGTTACAATGAATTTCTGAAGGTAATCATAGAATTATACAAGGGCCTGGGTTGAAAAGGACCACAGTGAGCACCTAGATTCAACCCCCTGCTGTGTGCAGGGTTGCCATCCATCAAACCGGGCTGCCCTGAGCCACATCCAGCGTGGCCACGAATGCATCGAGGGATGGGGCATCCACAACCTCCCTGGGCAACCTCTTCCCGTGTGTCACCACCCTCTGGGTGAAAAACTTCCTGCTAATATCCAACCTGAATCTCCCCTGTCTCAACTTAAAACCATTCCCTCTTGTCCCGTCACTATCCACCCGTGTAAGCAGTCGATCTTCCTCCAGTCTATGCGTTTCCCTCGAGTCCCGGAAGGCCACAATGAGGTCTTCCCGGAGCCTTCTCTTCTCCAAGCTGAACGAGCCCCGCTCCCTCCTTGCACCAAGAATGCCTCGGCGGCTGCATTTCCCACCCCCCCCCCCCCCCACGGGGGCGCTGCTTCCCATCCAGCTCAGCACGCACCCGGCGCTCGCTTCCAGGGCCCGTTCTCAGCACCGGGTGCCCTTTGCACGAGGCAGCCCGGGCTGCGCTTTGCTGACCTGCTGCTCGGGCGGTTCTCCACGCGTGCTCCAGTCAGCCCGCAGGCTGTCAGCTTTTCAGCGTCTATCACACGGCCCAGTGCCGGCGCTGGCGCCGATGCTGGACGTGCTCAGGGCCCGCAGCTGAGCGCTAAAGGCATCTGCGGCTGCCGGGACAGCCCGAAGAAAAGCCTCGGGAGGGGTTTGCACGAGTGCTGCAGCCCTCCCCAGTCCCTGCCTCGAAACGGCGTTCACCTGGAAGAGAAAAATGCCTGCAGCTCCTCTGCACGAGCCACGAGGGGCACCTACCTCGGGTGCAGAGCAGGCTGCTCCCACCTCTGGCGCAGGCAACCGGGCTCCTGGGAGTCGCTCCTGGGAGAGCAGAGGATGCCGAGTGCCCGCAGCCCGGAGCTGGCCGCAGGACGGCCTTGCTGCAGCTCCTGCCGCCGCGGTGCTGCCCGGATGGCTTCCAGCCAGGCTCTGGCCGCTTCGGCACAGCCTCAGGTGCCGGGCAGCAATTCCCACAGCGAGCACGCCCCGAGCCGGCTGCCAGGCCTTGGCAGTTTCGCAGCTCGTTCTCGTGGCACGTCTGCACCCGGGGGAGGGAGGGGGGATGGGGGCTGTGTGTTGTTACGCTAATGAAGCGTCGCTTTCTGCTGGGTCCCTTGCTGCCTTTGCTGGGGACATTCGCACATCCTTGCGGTCGCACATCCCCACGTTGCTGTCCTGGCGCTCCTTTAACTCCTCTCACCCGTGAGCAGGTCCCAGAAGAGGCAATCTCCGGCTGCCCTGCTCTCGAGGGCAGCATCTCCCTGCAGCTGGCTCACTTCCTCGCTGAGCGCTGCCCATGGCACTCATGGCACGTTTCTCCTCACTGAGCAAGTGACTTCTATTTCGAACAACTGCCTATCCTGCTTTCTCAATTCGGTCTTCTCTGCACGGCATGAGCATGGTTAAGCTCTCTGCTGTACCAGGGCCGGCTACACTAAAAACCCTGGAGACCCACACATGCACTGTGGGGCAGAGAAAGAGCCCTGGTACGGACCAGGTATGTTACAGGTACAGGGACCCGTCTGTCTTAAGGAGACATCCTATGTGGAGGTGAAGGAGCGAGGGTGCTCTCCTTGAGGGTGGATCCACAGCTATAGGTTGGGTGCTGGTGATCGGTGTGGGAGCACAACCCTCGGGAGCAGGGTCCCACTTGGGGTAGTGTGGGAATCAAATGTTGTTTCTGCATTAGAATTGGATTTTTTTTTTTTTATTTTTATTTTTTATTTCATGATCTCCGCTGTCATCTTTCTTTTTGGGTGTCGTTCTACCTTATTTGGGGAAGGTTTCTGATAGTTTCCATCATTATCCTCTAGAAGAACCTTCCCCAGAAATGCACGCTCTGTATATAGGTGTGTATATTTATATTTTGTCACACACATTACAAGAAGATCCTGCACGAGATTGATTAAACCAGAGAACAAGTGATGGCCAGAGGGCCTGTCTATAAGGGGGTCATTCCCCGCTTCACTCTTTTCCAAGAAGTTCTCTGTATCCCTGGAGGAGGAGCCGTTCCACTGAAGCACTAAGTCTCCTCCTGCATAATGTCCTTTCTAGTTCTCAGGAAGGGTCTTACATTGAGGCCTGTCTATAGCTGTACATTGAATTTAGGTCCTTTTTCCTATTGTTGCCATTTTATTTGCACACCTACGCCTACTTCCTGCCGCACCCCATAGTGTCCAGTTGGTGGAGAGAATCCCACACTGAGGGATTTCCATTCCTTTATCTCCTGGTAAGGCTGTACGTATCCAACAATCAGGGAGCTTTAGGCTAACTGCTATTCCTTTAGTGATGTTTAAATAGGCATTTTCACGCCAGGCTGAAGCAAGTCTTATATAACACGTGCAACGTATAAAACACATTCTAAACATATTGTCTCTTAATCCTTAGCTTCAATGCTCTGGTCTTCTTAATAGTCCACTGTGGTTGAGATGTCTTCTTAACTCACGATGTTTACTCCTTCACCTTCATCGCTATATATGATGTTCTGGAACCCCAAATCTTGGAATTATATCTTGTAACAATATTTTAGTTACTCCCTGCACCTTGTTGGTCCTGCAAGGGAAAAGCCTCTGGCCAGCCCGAAAAGGTGTCTGTTAATACCAGCGTACACCTATATATATTTTCTTGGGAATTCAGAGAAATCAATTCACCACTGTTGCCCAGGATAACGTCCCTTCCCTATTTGTCCCATGGCACCCTGGGGCCTGTTCTAGGATTATCCTGTAACCAAATCTCACATTGCTGTGTTACCTGCTTAGAGGCGGTGGATAAATTCCAAGCCACGATCTGTTGGCTCAACTATTTATACAGGGCCTCGGTTCCCCAGTGAGTTTTCCTGAGCTCAGCCATGATTATGGCCCATAACAGGGAGGCGGGAGCTATTATCTTGTTTTGAAGCCTGCACCTCTGTGTCCTCTGTTTCTGAATGCTCTCCAAGCCCCTCGATTAGTTTATCCAGGTCCTGTATTTTGTTTCCTTTAATCTCCTCTGAACCAGAAGAAAATAAAGACATTCTTGCTCTGATTCGCAAAAGACCCTTGGAGATATAGACAAGTTCAGCAGACATAGGGGGAAAAAACAAAAGATTGTAACTGTTTGTGCCAGACAGAACCTCTGGATGTGATCACGCGACATCTGGCTTGTACACCTGGCATGGGAGCGAGCAGATGCTATCAAGGTCAAGTTGACCAGTGGCAAACCTGAGGGGGCTGACGGAGGTGAGAGGCAAAGAACCACGGGTTCACGTGTGACAAAGGAGCAGATGGTGGACTGCCAAATGGTGGAAGAGTCCATCACTTCTACGTGGAAGTGCTTTACGTTGCCCCAGCCAGGAACAGATGGGGAAGACGACCTGCGCAGAAGGTCGAGCTGCATCTCACTCAGGAACGGTTCCACGGCAGGCTGGCAGCAGGGCGTGGAGAGCAGCACACTGCTGAGTGGCTGCTGACGGAGTACTGCACCGAGATGGGGGCCCTGATGCTCCTTCCTCGTCAGGGAGAGTGAGACTTACGTTGGGGACTACGTTCTGTCCTTCTGGCACAGTGAGAAGGTGCGGCACTGCCGCATCCACTGGCGGCAGGACGCCAGCATCCACAGGTTCTTTCTAACTGACAGCCTGGTGTTTGACAGCCTCTATGACCTCATCACCCACTATCGGGAGACGCCACTGAGGTACAGCAGACTTGGGATGAAGCTGACAGAGCCGGTGCCGCGGTCCAACACCCACAGCAACAAAGCCTGCGTGCCACAGGACAGCACAAGAGGGACGAGCCCAGCTCTAGTGCCACCTCCTTCAGGGCAGGATGGAAGATCCAGCACTGCCGCATGCAGCAGGAGGGTCACAATTCATAAGACACTTGACCAAGGGCATATTGCTCCAGTTCATTGTACACAATAAAAGTTTTTGTTCTGCACTAACAACAGAGTCTGTGTCTAATTGCCACAGCCTTCATCTGCTTTGCCTTCCTCAACTTGTATGACGACCTTTGGATAGGATTTAAAAAGGGCATAGAGAGTTTTTACCAGTATTCCATAGTTGTATATCCATATGCAACACCACCTTGTCATCCCTAGGAAAGTCCGGAGCGCCTTTGCTGCTTGAGGTTCCACAGTCTGGCAAATTGCTTCCTTCCTCGTTGTTCTCCAGGGCTTGGGATCCAGCAGCAATTTCGTAACCCAAACAGGTTACTTGTGGCCGTGCCATCTGGGCTTTCTGTGGAGAAACTCAGTAGTCGTTAAGTCTGAGAAAGTTTAGCAGACTAATTGTCCTTGCTGTGCATACCTCCTTTGTATTGGTAGCTATCAGAAGGTCATCCATGTACTGTAACAGGGCTCTGTTTCTAACGACTTCCTATCCTGCTTGCTCAGTTCGGTCCTCTCTGCACGGCATGAGCATGGTCAAGCTCTCTGCTGTACGAGGGCCGGCTATGCTAAAAGCTCTGGAGACCCACACATCCATTGTGGGGCAGAGAAAGAGCCCTGGTGCGGACCAGGTGCGTTACAGGTACAGGGACCCGTCTGTCTTAAGGAGACGTCCTATGTGGGGGTGAAGGAGCTGAGTAAGGAAAGGACAAGATAAGGATTAACTCTTGTTTAGGAATGTAGGTAAGCAGGATGTGTGGTCAGATAAGAAAAGGGCATCTGGAAACTGTTGACACAAGGAATGGGTCAGGATCGGATTACTTCTGTCAGAGACAATGGGTCTTCTCCCATGCAAAGGAGACCCCCACTGCTCATGGCAGGACTGTATGCTGATAAGTCAGGAATGTAATGAATATGCATGTGAATTCCACTGATTGTGTATTCGTTCGGCCTGTATCTGTACCAAGCTTCTTCCTTACGGGGTGCAAGTTTGGAGGAGCTATCCCCCTTGCACCCAGCTTGGTGCCAAATGCTGAATAAAACATACCTGCTTTATAACCTAACTCTGGGTTATAGAGTTTGATTCCGCGAGTCAGAGCGAGTGTGCTCCCCCTGAGGGTGGATCCACAGCTGTAGGTTGGGTGATGGTGATCAGTGTGGCAGCACAGCCCTCAGGATCAGGGTCCAACTTGGGGAGGTATCTCAGAATTCCGAGCACCTCACAGTGAAATCTTGCCAGGCACCCTGAGAGTGACGCTATAATGCGCTCGGGAATGTAAGCTTTGTAATACTTTGGAAAAATATCACAACAATAGATGTATTCAGGGGCATTTGCAGTTAGCTGCCAGGAAGGGGCCTGGTTGGACCATGTAACGTGTAAATGTTCAAATTGGTTTTTCATTGTCGTTATCTTTGTGATTGTTAAGTGTTTCTGTTATAGAATTATTGCTTGTGGAATTCCATTTACAACACAAGTGCTCTTGTTGCTGGGGAACATTGGTTATAGTCTTGCCCAGGGAATTTGGTGTTCCCATGCCCTGGGGAAGTAGGCAGACCCCATTACTCAGCAGCGGAGACTTCATAAGTGGCTGCTTTGAATGCTAAATATTGGATCGGAGGTGTGAGTGGTGTGAATGTGGGAATTGAGTTTAATTGGATATTTGTTTAACCCTGTATTTGTTGTCAGAGGCTTGAACTGTAGTACTGTGCAGGAATTACAGTGGAATAGAGGAAATTGGCATTTCGGTTGGCGTTGTGGGCTGGGGCTTAAAGAGGAGTATGTATTTGGTCACACTAACGTACAGCTATAAGGTGTGGGCTTGAGGAACAATAAAGAATCCGTGAAATTTAGTATGGAGGAGCGCGGGGAAAGGAAGTTCCCAGGCAAATTCCACTTGAGATATTGCTGGGGATCCTGGGGGCCTCGTGAGCAAGAAAACTTTAATTAAAAAATGTAATCAGTGGTGGTTGGAAGGTGATGAGCACTTAGCAGTGAATATTGTTTTTGCGAAGGCAGGAGATGAGATGCTGGGAGCGAATAGCCTTCATCTGCAGAGACCTGGGAAACTTGATATCCCAGTGTCAGCACGGGAAGCCTTAGGAGGGGAGGAGCTGAGAGCAGGGCTCTAGGACCCAGAGATCTCCTCAGGAAGAGCTGAAGGGGGAGAGCTGAAGGGCCCAGGAGGTTCTGCCCCGGTGGAATGGGAAAGCACTTAGTGTGAAAAGAGGCGCTGGATTTGGTAATAGATGCAATAACAGTTAAGGGTGGAGAAGATTAAGCTAAGGAAGAAATTGCTGCAAAGGGTGGTATTGTATTCGTAGAAGAGGCTGGAGCATCTAATTGGGTGTTAAATCCTTCTCTAACTCCATTAGGTGATGAATTTGTAACCGTAAGGGAAGCCACTGGCAAAAGTGAGGAGGTTTACTTTCTTAAGCCTTTACAACTTCGTATATGTAAACAGGTAGGGATACACAAATTTTTGAAGGTGCCAAATTCACCAAAGCCTTTACTAGGGCAAGATTTACTAGAACAACTGGAAGCTGAAATCAAGTTGAAAGGAGAATCGGAATTTAAGGTCAAAGAGGAACTGTTAATAGCAGTGCTTATTTAGCACTGATCACTACCCCTGCTGGGACAAGGATCCCAGACAAAGGAAGTGATCAAGTCTGTCCTGGGGTGTGGACAGACTCTTCCCCAGGAAGAGCTAAGAATGCAGCACCAATAGCAATCAGAATAAAGAAGGAAGCTCAGTCGGTTCGGATTAAACTGTACCCCCTCGAATTCGGAGACAGGAAAAGAATCCCACCAATTGACAGTTTTCAGAGATAGGGTTGTTATTGGAGTGTGAGTACAAGATTTAAGGGCCATCAATAGAATAGTGTAGGATTTATACCCATTGGTAGCATACCTATACATGCTGCTTACAAAATTATCAGGGGAATTGGCATGGTTTACCGTTCTCCACCTAGAAGATGCCATCTTTTGTCTACTGTTGAGTCCAGAGAATCAGCTCATGTTTACCTTTGAGTGGGAGAATCCTGATTTAGGAAGAACAACACAACCCAATATAACTTACATGAACAGTGCTTTTCCATGTGTTAAAAAAAAAAAAAAAAG
The DNA here is from genome assembly GCF_987193195.1 of Phasianus colchicus. Taxonomy (NCBI): domain Eukaryota; kingdom Metazoa; phylum Chordata; class Aves; order Galliformes; family Phasianidae; genus Phasianus; species Phasianus colchicus. The sequence continues at coordinate 808,264 of NC_143472.1, read as the reverse complement.
TCCCACTCTTTTCAGGAACCACTTGCCAAAGAGTGGAGCAATAGGTACGGACCCAGGACAAGGAGCCCTGTTACAGTACATGGATGACCTTCTGATAGCTACCAATACAAAGGAGGTATGCACAGCAAGGACAATTAGTCTGCTAAACTTTCTCAGACTTAACGACTACTGAGTTTCTCCACAGAAAGCCCAGATGGCACGGCCACAAGTAACCTGTTTGGGTTACGAAATTGCTGCTGGATCCCAAGCCCTGGAGAACAACGAGGAAGGAAGCAATTTGCCAGACTGTGGAACCTCAAGCAGCAAAGGCGCTCCGGACTTTCCTAGGGATGACAAGGTGGTGTTGCATATGGATATACAACTATGGAATACTGGTAAAAACTCTCTATGCCCTTTTTAAATCCTATCCAGAGGTCGTCATACAAGTTGAGGAAGGCAAAGCAGATGAAGGCTGTGGCAATTAGACACAGACTCTGTTGTTAGTGCAGAACAAAAACTTTTATTGTGTACAATGAACTGGAGCAATATGCCCTTGGTCAAGTGTCTTATGAATTGTGACCCTCCTGCTGCATGCGGCAGTGCTGGATCTTCCATCCTGCCCTGAAGGAGGTGGCACTAGAGCTGGGCTCGTCCCTCTTGTGCTGTCCTGTGGCACGCAGGCTTTGTTGCTGTGGGTGTTGGACCGCGGCACCGGCTCTGTCAGCTTCATCCCAAGTCTGCTGTACCTCAGTGGCGTCTCCCGATAGTGGGTGATGAGGTCATAGAGGCTGTCAAACACCAGGCTGTCAGTTAGAAAGAACCTGTGGATGCTGGCGTCCTGCCGCCAGTGGATGCGGCAGTGCCGCACCTTCTCACTGTGCCAGAAGGACAGAACGTAGTCCCCAACGTAAGTCTCACTCTCCCTGACGAGGAAGGAGCATCAGGGCCCCCATCTCGGTGCAGTACTCCGTCAGCAGCCACTCAGCAGTGTGCTGCTCTCCACGCCCTGCTGCCAGCCTGCCGTGGAACCGTTCCTGAGTGAGATGCAGCTCGACCTTCTGCGCAGGTCGTCTTCCCCATCTGTTCCTGGCTGGGGCAACGTAAAGCACTTCCACGTAGAAGTGATGGACTCTTCCACCATTTGGCAGTCCACCATCTGCTCCTTTGTCACACGTGAACCCGTGGTTCTTTGCCTCTCACCTCCGTCAGCCCCCTCAGGTTTGCCACTGGTCAACTTGACCTTGATAGCATCTGCTCGCTCCCATGCCAGGTGTACAAGCCAGATGTCGCGTGATCACATCCAGAGGTTCTGTCTGGCACAAACAGTTACAATCTTTTGTTTTTTCCCCCTATGTCTGCTGAACTTGTCTATATCTCCAAGGGTCTTTTGCGAATCAGAGCAAGAATGTCTTTATTTTCTTCTGGTTCAGAGGAGATTAAAGGAAACAAAATACAGGACCTGGATAAACTAATCGAGGGGCTTGGAGAGCATTCAGAAACAGAGGACACAGAGGTGCAGGCTTCAAAACAAGATAATAGCTCCCGCCTCCCTGTTATGGGCCATAATCATGGCTGAGCTCAGGAAAACTCACTGGGGAACCGAGGCCCTGTATAAATAGTTGAGCCAACAGATCGTGGCTTGGAATTTATCCACCGCCTCTAAGCAGGTAACACAGCAATGTGAGATTTGGTTACAGGATAATCCTAGAACAGGCCCCAGGGTGCCATGGGACAAATAGGGAAGGGACGTTATCCTGGGCAACAGTGGTGAATTGATTTCTCTGAATTCCCAAGAAAATATATATAGGTGTACGCTGGTATTAACAGACACCTTTTCGGGCTGGCCAGAGGCTTTTCCCTTGCAGGACCAACAAGGTGCAGGGAGTAACTAAAATATTGTTACAAGATATAATTCCAAGATTTGGGGTTCCAGAACATCATATATAGCGATGAAGGTGAAGGAGTAAACATCGTGAGTTAAGAAGACATCTCAACCACAGTGGACTATTAAGAAGACCAGAGCATTGAAGCTAAGGATTAAGAGACAATATGTTTAGAATGTGTTTTATACGTTGCACGTGTTATATAAGACTTGCTTCAGCCTGGCGTGAAAATGCCTATTTAAACATCACTAAAGGAATAGCAGTTAGCCTAAAGCTCCCTGATTGTTGGATACGTACAGCCTTACCAGGAGATAAAGGAATGGAAATCCCTCAGTGTGGGATTCTCTCCACCAACTGGACACTATGGGGTGCGGCAGGAAGTAGGCGTAGGTGTGCAAATAAAATGGCAACAATAGGAAAAAGGACCTAAATTCAATGTACAGCTATAGACAGGCCTCAATGTAAGACCCTTCCTGAGAACTAGAAAGGACATTATGCAGGAGGAGACTTAGTGCTTCAGTGGAACGGCTCCTCCTCCAGGGATACAGAGAACTTCTTGGAAAAGAGTGAAGCGGGGAATGACCCCCTTATAGACAGGCCCTCTGGCCATCACTTGTTCTCTGGTTTAATCAATCTCGTGCAGGATCTTCTTGTAATGTGTGTGACAAAATATAAATATACACACCTATATACAGAGCGTGCATTTCTGGGGAAGGTTCTTCTAGAGGATAATGATGGAAACTATCAGAAACCTTCCCCAAATAAGGTAGAACGACACCCAAAAAGAAAGATGACAGCGGAGATCATGAAATAAAAAATAAAAATAAAAAAAAAAAAATCCAATTCTAATGCAGAAACAACATTTGATTCCCACACTACCCCAAGTGGGACCCTGCTCCCGAGGGTTGTGCTCCCACACCGATCACCAGCACCCAACCTATAGCTGTGGATCCACCCTCAAGGAGAGCACCCTCGCTCCTTCACCTCCACATAGGATGTCTCCTTAAGACAGACGGGTCCCTGTACCTGTAACATACCTGGTCCGTACCAGGGCTCTTTCTCTGCCCCACAGTGCATGTGTGGGTCTCCAGGGTTTTTAGTGTAGCCGGCCCTGGTACAGCAGAGAGCTTAACCATGCTCATGCCGTGCAGAGAAGACCGAATTGAGAAAGCAGGATAGGCAGTTGTTCGAAATAGAAGTCACTTGCTCAGTGAGGAGAAACGTGCCATGAGTGCCATGGGCAGCGCTCAGCGAGGAAGTGAGCCAGCTGCAGGGAGATGCTGCCCTCGAGAGCAGGGCAGCCGGAGATTGCCTCTTCTGGGACCTGCTCACGGGTGAGAGGAGTTAAAGGAGCGCCAGGACAGCAACGTGGGGATGTGCGACCGCAAGGATGTGCGAATGTCCCCAGCAAAGGCAGCAAGGGACCCAGCAGAAAGCGACGCTTCATTAGCGTAACAACACACAGCCCCCATCCCCCCTCCCTCCCCCGGGTGCAGACGTGCCACGAGAACGAGCTGCGAAACTGCCAAGGCCTGGCAGCCGGCTCGGGGCGTGCTCGCTGTGGGAATTGCTGCCCGGCACCTGAGGCTGTGCCGAAGCGGCCAGAGCCTGGCTGGAAGCCATCCGGGCAGCACCGCGGCGGCAGGAGCTGCAGCAAGGCCGTCCTGCGGCCAGCTCCGGGCTGCGGGCACTCGGCATCCTCTGCTCTCCCAGGAGCGACTCCCAGGAGCCCGGTTGCCTGCGCCAGAGGTGGGAGCAGCCTGCTCTGCACCCGAGGTAGGTGCCCCTCGTGGCTCGTGCAGAGGAGCTGCAGGCATTTTTCTCTTCCAGGTGAACGCCGTTTCGAGGCAGGGACTGGGGAGGGCTGCAGCACTCGTGCAAACCCCTCCCGAGGCTTTTCTTCGGGCTGTCCCGGCAGCCGCAGATGCCTTTAGCGCTCAGCTGCGGGCCCTGAGCACGTCCAGCATCGGCGCCAGCGCCGGCACTGGGCCGTGTGATAGACGCTGAAAAGCTGACAGCCTGCGGGCTGACTGGAGCACGCGTGGAGAACCGCCCGAGCAGCAGGTCAGCAAAGCGCAGCCCGGGCTGCCTCGTGCAAAGGGCACCCGGTGCTGAGAACGGGCCCTGGAAGCGAGCGCCGGGTGCGTGCTGAGCTGGATGGGAAGCAGCGCCCCCGTGGGGGGGGGGGGGGTGGGAAATGCAGCCGCCGAGGCATTCTTGGTGCAAGGAGGGAGCGGGGCTCGTTCAGCTTGGAGAAGAGAAGGCTCCGGGAAGACCTCATTGTGGCCTTCCGGGACTCGAGGGAAACGCATAGACTGGAGGAAGATCGACTGCTTACACGGGTGGATAGTGACGGGACAAGAGGGAATGGTTTTAAGTTGAGACAGGGGAGATTCAGGTTGGATATTAGCAGGAAGTTTTTCACCCAGAGGGTGGTGACACACGGGAAGAGGTTGCCCAGGGAGGTTGTGGATGCCCCATCCCTCGATGCATTCGTGGCCACGCTGGATGTGGCTCAGGGCAGCCCGGTTTGATGGATGGCAACCCTGCACACAGCAGGGGGTTGAATCTAGGTGCTCACTGTGGTCCTTTTCAACCCAGGCCCTTGTATAATTCTATGATTACCTTCAGAAATTCATTGTAACACAACCCCTTAGAGAAGCTCACGAAGCTCCAAACTAATGTTGGGTCTCTTAAAGAAGGTCTGTGTCAGCAAGGTGTCTTGACATCAAGCTGAGAGGGATCTCTGTACAGGTGTGACCTCAAGAGACATCCCTGATTGTGGGGAGCTCCTGTTGTGCACCCAGTGCTGTGCAGGAGGGCTCAAGGGGCACTAGGGCTGCTCCCTATTTAGGGGTAAGATGACTGACTCATTGCTATGCATTGCCTTTAGGCATACAGTCCATGTACCCTCAGCTGTTGAACCGGGTGTCAGTTCTTTCTGCCCCCCAGTTTGAGTCAGCTGTGTGATTTGTAATCAGCTGTAGCTAGAGTGCTGCCCGTGCTGTTGCTGCTTGTGTTCCTGTGCAAGGCCTGCTGTGCCATCCCCCAGGCAGTGCCCTGCAGCTGGGCTGTGGAGGGCTGGGCTGGGGCAGGGACTGCTGCATTCCCTCACAGCTCCCCTGCCATTTCTCTTGTCCCTGCAGGCTCCAGTTCGACTTCTGCCTTCCGGCCGTGATCATCTCACCTGCAGGAGAGCAGCAGATGGCCACAGCACATCCATGTCAGGTAGGGGCTGGGGGCAGCAGGCAGGAGAGGCGGAGGGGCGAGGGATGCGAATGCCGGGGGAGAGGGAGGTGCCCTCATGCAGCAGGTGTGTGCTGGGGCCAGAGAAGCGGCTGGGACGGGAGTTTGTGTCCTGTGCGAGCTGCTTCCCTGGGCCTTGGCTGTTCCCAGCAAGGAGCCTCTTTGCTTGCAGGAGCCCGTGAGCTTTGCGCAGGTGGCCGTGTATTTCAGCAGGGAGGAGTGGGCGCTGCTGGACCCTGCGCAGCGAGCGCTCTACCGGGACGTGATGCTGGAGACGTACCAGTGCGTGGCCTCGCTGGGTGAGGGCTTTGCTGCCTTTCCTCCTCGTTAGGGCACCTTTGGCCTTGCAGAATGAGCCTCTGCAGGCAGGGCCTAGAATAATCGCCGTGCAGTTACATATTGATAACTACGACAGCAACAAAGGAAATACTGAGAAGCATGAGTTTCAGGAGGGGTTAGTATGCACAGCAGACTCATAAACGCCTCAGGGTCGGTGCTGGCACGCGGGCATCATCCAGGAGGGAGAAAACCAGCCCTTCTGTCGGTGCGCTGCACGGTGCTACCAGCTCCAGCTCACACACGACTCCCTGGTTAGACCTTTACCATGTAGGCTTTTGCATTCAGTTGCCATAGGCATTTTGATGCCTTGGTCACTGATATATTTTCAGAAAAGAAACAGGCCGTTCACAATTTAATTTTAAAGAAAACATTCCTTCATAATTTTCAGAGTTGTGAAAGCATTCTTTGCTCGAAAGGAAGCTGTGGGCCAGTATCATTCAGGCCCAAAGTGTGGTTTCTCCCTGGGGAGGGACACAGAGTGGAGCTGTTGAACAGGCACTGTGCCAGAAGGATGGAAATGTTCTCATCTCCCCTGTTTCTCTCGCTGAAGCTCCACTTGCAGCCCCCAGACCCGTGGTGATCTCCCTGCTTGAAGGAGGAGAAGAGCCCTGGATCCCAGATGTGCGTAGCCCTGACGCCGTGCCAGGAGACCTCAGCCCAGGTGAGGTGGTGGAGGGAAGAGTTTGGGGGTAGGAAGAGCCATCTCTGTTTGTGTTTTATTTTGGGCACTGTGTGCTATTTCTGGATTTCCTCTTTCATCCAGCAGGAATTGGGATTGCAGATATATTGGAGGATCAGCAGGAAAGTGGTGTGGCTGAAAGGTTGTGGGGTAGTGCTTGTGTGGAAGAAATCAGAAGGGATGTCCAAGGAGGCCTGGAGCAAGGTCAGGGTGAGGACATCGAGAAGCCACAGGGAAAGTGTCTGCAGAAGACATCAAGGAGCTCACTGGACTTCAGCATAGGTCAAGAGGAGCCCGAAGAACCCAGGAGCAAGGTTGTGTGCCCGAAGAAAAAGCAGAATCCATGCACCGAGTGTGGAAATAGCTTTGAAAAAGATTCCAGCATCATTAACCACCAGTGCATACGCTCAAGAAAGAGTCCATACAAGTGCTCTGAGTGTGGGAAGAGCTTCAAAAGGAGATCCCAACTCACCTACCACCAACGCATCCACACAGGAGAGAAACCATTTCGGTGTCCTGAGTGTGGGAAGAGCTTCAAAAGAAGTTCTGATTTGAAGTGCCACCAGCGCATCCACACAGGGGAGAGACCATTTCAGTGTCCTGAGTGTGGGAAGTGCTTCAAAAGCAGTTCTGAATTGAAGCAACACCAGCGCATCCACACAGGGGAGAGACCCTACAAGTGCTCTGAGTGTGGGAAGAGCTTCAAAAGCAGCTCTGAATTGAAGCTTCACCAGCGCATCCATACAGATGAGAGACCCTACAAGTGCTCTGAGTGCGGGAAGAGTGTAGCCTTCTATGATGTTGTCACTGGCTGGGTGGATGGGGGGAGAGCAGTGGATGTAGTCTACCTTGATTTCAGCAAGGCATTTGACACTGTCTCCCACGACATCCTTATAACGAAGCTGAGGAAGTGTGGGATAGATGAGTGGACACTGAGGTGGGTTGAGAACTGGCTGACTGGCAGAGCACAGAGGGTTGTCATTGGCGGTGCAGAGTCTGGTTGGAGACCTGTAACCAGCGGTGTTCCTCAGGGGTCGGTGCTGGGACCGGTCCTGTTCAACATCTTCATCAATGACCTTGATGAGGGGGTAGTGGCCACCCTCAGCAAGTTTGCTGATGATACGAAGTTGGGAGGATTGGCTGACACGCCCGAAGGCTGTGCTGCCATTCAGCGAGACCTGGACAGGCTGGAGAGCTGGGCAGTAAGGAACCAGATGAGGTTTAACAAAAGCAAGTGTAGAGTCTTGCACCTAGGGAGGAATAATTCCATGCACCGGTACAGGTTGGGGGATGACCTGCTGGAGAGGAGCTCTGCAGAGGGACCTGGGTGTCCTGGTGGACAACAGGTTGGCCATGAGCCAGCAGTGTGCCCTTGTGGCCAAAAAGGCCAATGGCATTCTGGGGTGCATTAAAAGGAGCGTGGCCAGCAGGTCGAGGGAGGTTATCCTCCCCCTCTACTCTGCCCTGGTAAGGCCTCATCTGGAGTACTGTGTCCAGTTCTGGGCTCCCCAGTACAAAAAAGACAGGGATCTCTTGGAAAGAGTCCAGCGGAGAGCCACAAAGATGGTGAAGGGCCTGGAGCATCTCCCCTATGAGGAAAGGCTGAGTGAGCTGGGTCTGTTTAGCCTTGAGAAAAGAAGACTGAGAGGGGACCTGATCCAGGTCTATAAATATCTAAGGTGTGGGGGGCAAAGTGGCGAGGCCAGACTCTTTTCAGCAGTGTGCGGAGACAGGACAAGGGGAAACGGCCAGAAGCTGGAGCATAGGAAGTTCCGCACCAGTGTGCGCAAGAACTTCTTTACGGTGAGGGTGACGGAGCACTGGAACAGGCTGCCCAGGGAGGTTGTGGAGTCTCCTTCTCTGGAGATATTCAAGACCCGCCTGGACGCCTACCTGTGCGACCTGGTGTAGGGATCCTGCTTTGGCAGGGGGGTTGGACTCGATGATCTCTGGAGGTCCCTTCCAACCCCTACGATTCTGTGATTCTGTGATTCTGTGATTCTGTGAAGAGCTTCAAAAGCAGTTCTGTGTTGAAGGTGCACCAGCATATACACACAGAGGAGAGACCCTACAAGTGCTCTGAGTGTGGGAAGAGCTTCAATAGCAGTTCCCACCTCATCTACCACCAGCGCTTCCACACAGGAGAGAGACCCTACAAGTGCTCTGAGTGTGGGAAGAGCTTCAGAAGCAGTTCTGAATTGAAGCAACACCAGCGCATCCACACAGGGGAGAGACCTTTTCAGTGTCCTGAGTGTGAGAAGAGCTATAAACGCAGATCTAGTCTCAACATCCACCAGCACATCTACAGCGCACGCAGGCTGTAGAAGCATCTCAAGACGCTGGGAACCTTCACAAGCAGTTGCAGTCTCGTTACCTACCAGCACAGCCACACAAGGTACAGAGCCTGCAGACACATGAACGTGGGAAGAGCTTCAGCCAGAGCCCCAGCTTGGTGACCAGCTATGGCTTTGTGTGGTGATGGACCTTACAAATCCCTTGAGTCGAGGAAGAGCTCTGTGGCCAAACTGAATCCTCTTTTCCTTCTTTGCATGAGAATTATGCATATTGCTCTCCTCCAGCTGCAGTTGCTTTGTTGAGTGGTCATACAAAGCAGAGTCCAGGGTGGGATGTGTCACAGCCACAGGAAATCCTCTGTCAGGTGGCACATTTCTGCCAGGGCTGTGTGCAAGGAGAGTCACCTCTTACCTTCCCTGTAGAAACTCCTCTGCTGTGGGGCAGCAGGTGAGGACCCAAAGGAGACCTCAGCTGGCCGATATGTCACCAGGAAGGAAGAAATCCTGTCTGCAGGGTGTTTGGGAAGAGCTTCGTCTGGAGCTCTACCATCAGTAGTCCCCAGAGAAGCAACCAGGGGAGTCCCTATGAGTGCCTTGACTGCAGGAAGAGGTCTGTCCAGAGCTGGGAGCTCAACACACACCAGTGTATCCACGTGAGGAACCCTACAAATGTGCAGCCTGCAAGAAGAGCTTTGGCCACAGCTGGAACCTGCTGAGGTTCCGGTGGAGTGTCTGCACTTGGGTGAAGTCCAATCCGTGCCTGCACCAGTGAGTTCACGTGGCTGGAAGCCTTAGAACTGCCTTGAGTGTGAGAAGGGCTTTGTGCAGAGGGCAGAGCTCCTCGCTGGCCCTGCAGGTGGTGTTTCTGGTGCATCACTGGCACCCTCTGCAGAAGGGACTTAAGCCAGGAGCTTCAGATGGCCTTTCCTTGCTGCCCTAAGCAGTTCTCTCACCATGCCCGCTTTCCTCTTCTGCTCTTCCTGCCAGCAGCTTTTTGATGCCGTTTCCTAAGGAGAAGCGGCAGTGTAGGGATGTTCTGTGTGTCTGTGCATGTGTTGCTCTCAGTGATTTGTGAGTGCTCTGATGAATCTGGGAGAAGGGTCAGGAGAGCAGTAATGTGACTCTTGGAGGTTTTCTGAGAACCATTTGTAGTGGAAAGGGAAGGGGGTGAATAAAGTAGCTGAGTTGTTCTGAAGCTTTCTTCACTGTAGTCTTGTTTTTGTTCTGAAAACAAATGTCAGCACGTGGAATGAAGAGAGGGAAAGGTGCAAGCAGGATTTGGTTTTGGTGCCTCCTCCAGCCCAGTGCTTGCTTTTGGGAAGGCATTTCTTTCACACAGCCCCATCATCCTTCCTAACCGTGCTGCACATTGGTTCTGCTGCTCTTCTCGAATGCTTTAATCAGCTGGTCAGAGCAGCTGTATGACACCAAGCCTTGTTTGTCTGCAATAAAACTCCAAAAAGCTGAGCTTGTTCTTCCTCAGTGCACCACCCCAAGTTTCTGGAGGTGGTGGGAGCAGAAGGCAATGCAAACCCACGCGGTGCAGAAGCTGCTCATCCCCAGAGCACAGAGATATCAGAGTGCTCTCCAGTACATGCCTGCCTTGCAAGTGATCCCTTTTGAGCTTGAAGGTTTTTGCTTTGTCCTTGGGAAGGTGTGTCTGACATCTCCTGCAGCAGGGCCTTCTCATTTGCTGGGCTCAGATAAAGCTTCTGTGCTTGGAATGCAGCTTGCAGGAATTGGAGTTGATTTTGGTGAGACAATGAAGCTGTTTTTCCATTATTTTATCCTGAACAAATCATCTTAATGGTGGATTTCCCCTCATGGTTTGTCACACGTCATGTTTAGTTGCATTAAGAGGGAACAACCAGCCCCCGGGTGCCCATGTGCAAGGCTGTTATTTGTTACTTGTTTTTCATGTTGGCATCCAGAGTTGGAGGATCTGTGTGCTGCAGCATCATCAGCATGAGTGAGACGTGGTGGGAATGGTGCTGTGAGGAGTGTGCTGTGTGTGATGGATGGCTCTGGGCTCTCCAGGGCAGAGATGCAGGGCAGGTGAGATGGGATGGGGTTGCTGTGTGTACTGGTGGGCTGGATGGAATGGAGCTTACAGTTAGTAATGAATGACATGGTTGAAAGCCTCTGGGTATGGATTGAGGGACAGGGAACTAAAGTGGGCATCACTGCGGGAGTCTACTTTAAGCCACTCAGCCTGGACTACGATACCAATTAATTATTCTTAATTCTTTTACGGAGTGTCTCAAGAACAGCCTTACTTGTGAATGGGTTACCAACTTCCCAGAAATTGAGGGCTGTGCCAGGATCTGATCTGCTCAGATTGACATGAGATATTTGTTTCATTTCTGCTCAGAGCTGAGTGCTGAGTGGTTCATACACAAGGCTAAGGTGCCTTTTCTGTGCTACAGGATTTCTTTTGTGGACCAGGAATGCCGATCACCTCGCCTCCGAGTGTACTGACAGAATTTACCCACACGAATGGGTACCTACTCTTCATTTGCACATTTCTCCTCGAAGCAGAGTGAGGCATCTGATCCCAACACCCACAGTGCCACAAACCCCTGCAGTGTCCCTGCTTGTTAGATTTGAGTTTCTCGGGCCAGAAACGGAACTGTCTGCCTAGAGAGGTTGTGGATGCCCCGTCCCTGGAGGTGTTCAAGGCCAGGTTGGATGGGGCCCTGGGCAGCCTGATCTAGTATGAAATGTGGAGGTTTGTGGCCATTCATGTGGCAGGGGGGTTGGAGATTGATGGTCCTTGAGGTCCCTTCCAACCCAGGCCATTTTGTGATTCTGTGTAACAGCACTGGCAATGCTGGAGGGCCCCGACAGAAAACCAAGGTCTTTGTCCTCTAGGCTGTGGCAGTTGTATCTGCTGCTGAGGCTCAAGAGGGCACGTGTTGTCCTCGTGCCACGGGGTCCTCCTTGCTGCCTTGCAGCCCTATGGGGAGCCCAGTAGTTGTCCTATCATTCTCCCTCACAGAACACTCCACACCCACATCCCACTGACCGTAAGAGAGCCTTGGGCCATCAGTGAGGGACAGGACCGCCCTTCCCAGAGGCTGCAGCGATGGCCCTACCCTTCTGTTGCATTAGACAAACCAAGGGCTTTCTCAACCTCAAAGCACCTGCACAGGGCCTTTGCCTGTGATCATGGCCTCCAATTGTCTGCTCTACCACAGCTATGGGGAGGCTTTGTAGGTAATGGCCCCACAGGGACCAATTAATACTCCAACACTCTCCAACATTTCTGGACAGCATTTTAAATGCACCTTCATCATTTGGTTACAGCAGTCTTCTCTCAGTGCCTGAAGTTCACGGACACCACACACGCTGTGGGGCTCACTACAGTGCAGAAAGACCTAACAAGCCATTTCCCTCAAGTCCTGAAGGCTTGAACTGTTCATTAGGGAGGTCACAGTGTTGCAGACAAAGTCTTCAAGGAGCACTGTCCAGAAAAGGGGTTGTCATATTTAAGGCTATTTTTCATTACAGCAGACACAGAGATGTCACTGAGTGCGGCACAACCCCTGTGACACAGATGGCAGCTCCGTCAGGGAGAGGGAGGTACAGCCAGCATGGGGCCAGCATTGTGGGGATCCAAGAGGGAAATGCAGTCAGTGAGAGCTGATAAGAGGATAGAGACTGCACCAGACAAGATGGGAATTAATGCAGATGGAGGAGAAAGAGGCCTGTGAAAGAGGAGGGATGATGGGGGCCCAGTTGCTTGTGGCCAAATGTGTGGTCAGTGCTGGTCTGGCTGGGTGTGTGGGAGGCACGGGAGGGAGCTGACTGCCCTCCAGGTCCCAGGGCTACGACCTCAGGATAAGATGCCTCAACTGATTCAGCTGAATCCCATCCCTATGGAAGCGTAAAGGGCTGTCCAGCAGAGCCAGGTAGCTGCAAGAAGATGTGTGGGGGAAGGAAGGAGCCCCCCAGCAGCACAGGGGCCTTCTGCTGCTAAGGGTGCTGCGTGGGGCTGGGGGCTCACAGCTGCACTGCACGCTCAGGACCCAGCAGAGGGGACTTATAAGAAGGAGGACCAAACATGGGACTTCATTTTCCTACCCTTAGGACAGGGATGACTGGAGAAATGGGAGAGAAGCTGTCTAAGCTGACACATTGCTGAGATTGTTGTACTGTAGCTCAGGAGGTGAACAGGTTTGTGAGCAGCATCCTCATGTTCCATCAGCCTTTCCTCACTCAGTGGACAGAATGAGCATCAGCTTTGTTGATCCCATTCAGGCTTTCTGATATGTCTGTTTATACCTGCAAAGATAGGCATGCACACAGGTACTGCCCTGCAAACAGGCAGTTTCCTGACAGGCAAAGATGGGTGCACTGACCTTGGGGTGGTGAATGTGAGTGCGGAAAGGAAAAGAAGGAAAATACACAAGACTTGTAAACAGCAGGCAGGGAAGACGATCTCCGGGCAGCTGGGCTGTAATCAGGGAATGAGAGGAAAGGAAAAACAGAAATGTTGTCAGGAGGGGCAACTCAAGAGACAACCACATAGGATTCCCTTCCAAGCTGGCTCCTTCTTCTGAGCAAGCCCCCGTGCATCCTCTCCCACCCAGAAATACCTCTGCCTTCATGGCAGTGGTGTCCAAGCATGAACCCCCTCGTCTGCAGCCAGAGCAAAGCAGAGCTGCATCTCTCCAGGCGTGAGCTCAGTTCCTTCTGCAGCACACGGGGGCTGAGAGCAGCTGCTCGGGGCTGTGGACAGCAAAGTCTGTGAGGCTGGGGAAAGAGCTGACATTCTTTTAATGAGATGCCATCATTAGGGCACTTGGCTCTCTCTCTAAGACAGATGCCTTTCCAAGCTGTGAGCTGCCCTGCAGGATGCCAATCTTTCCCTGAAAGCCTTACCTGTGTCGGAGCTCAGCGGAAGACAAACACACGACCACATAATTGATCAGAAAGTCTCAACTTTAATCAGGTTGCGTGCATTTATGTTGGCGCTAATGAAGCTCATACATATTGCAAAGCCCGAGCTCCTGATAGGCTCTTCAGCTACTTGTAGACCATGCTATTTGTCTTTCTCATTTCTACATTCTGCTCCCTTCTTTTCTCATTCTGTTACATTGCTCAAGGGCGCCGTGTCCTGGTCTTGTTTACTCTCGCCTCATCAGCTGAATACTGTCTATGTGGCCTTTCTCAGCAAGCCAGGTCTCAATCATGCTCTCCACATACCTGAAAGCCCAGGGAGATGAAGTGGGGAGATGCAAAGAGAGATGTCACATTCTACAAGGAAAACCAAGCACTCCTGCCTCTTAGCAAAGTACCCACCTGGGTGGGTGAGGATTGCTTTCTCAAGAGCCCACGGGCAGAAGCCTCTCCTCTTCCTTATGTATTCAAATTCATGAAAATAGTCTCAAGTCCTGGATCTGAACAATCATTTCCCTCAGAGAAAGAAAACGTATTGGATTATACAGCAGTGGGAAGGTCACCAAGGAATGGTACAGGTTGTTGCCAAGAGAAGTCTCACCTAACTTGCCCTTTGTTTCTCCTTTGATGATTACCCATGTCCAGGAGCAGCAGATGCCCATCAGCAGCTCCATCAGTGAGTTCCTCCTCCTGACGCTGGCAGACACGCGGCAGCTGCAGCTCCTGCACTTCTGGCTCTTGCTGGGCATCTACCTGGCTGCCCTCCTGGGCAACGGCCTCATCAGCACAGCCGTAGCCTGCCACCACCGCCTGCACGCCCCCATGGACTTCTTCCTCCTCAACCTCGCCCTCCTCGACCTGGGCTGCATCTCCACCACTCTCCCCAAAGCCATGGCCAATGCCCTCTGGGACACCAGGGCCATCTCCTACACTGCATTGCTGCCCAGGTCTGTCTGTTTTCATTCCTGTTGTCAGCCAAATTTTACCTTCTCACTGTCCTATGACCGCTACATTGCCATCTGCAAGCCCCTGCACTGCAGGATCCTCCTGGATGGCAGAGCTTGTGCCAGCATGGCAGCAGCTGCCTGGGGCACTGGGCTTCTCCATGCTCTGCTGCACACTGCCAATACCACTTCCACTCTGCCGAGGCAACACTGTGCACCAGTTCTTCTGTGAAATTCCTCACATTCTCAAGCTCTCTTGTTCATACTCCTACCTCAGGAATCTCAGTCTTATAACGTTTAGTGGTTCTTTCTTTTTTGGTTGTTTTGTTTTCATTCTGCTTTCTTATGTGCAGATCTTCAGTGCGTGCTGTGGATGCCCTCTGTGCAGGGACGGCACAAAGCCTTTTCCACGTGCGTCCCTCACCTGGCTGTGGTCTCCCTCTTTATCAGCACTGGCTTCTTTACCTCCCTGAAGCCCCAGTCCATCTCCTCCCCAGCCGTGGATGTGGTGGTGGCAATTCTGTACTCGGTGGTGCCTCCAGCAGTGAACCCCCTCATCTACAGCGTGAGGAACCAGGCACTGAGGGATGCCATTTGGAAACTGCTATTATGGATGTTTTTCAGTAACCGTAACGATCCCATCTCTCTCCCCAGGAGACCTCTAATGTGTCCCATTCTAAGGTTGTGCTTGGTTGTTTTCCATTAGTATGTTTTTTCCTTTAATACATCTGTAACATTTTCTAACTACTTGTGCTTCTTCTGTTCCCCTCCAATACTTTCCATTTGTCTCTTCTTTTCCCTCCTTGATTCTATGGAACTTGAGATTTCAGCATATGCCTCACTGTGTCAGAGATGAAACAGCAGCAATGAAAGTACATGGGCAGTGAGTGTTTTGGGGGGTCGTGAAATCTGTGTTTGACACAATGAGAAGATATTTTCTATTGCTCAGAGTTGTGGAAAGTGGATTCGGTCAGGGGTCCTGATGGATGAAGAGCTGGCCATGAGCCAGCACTGTGCTCTTGTGGCTTGGATGGCCAATGGTATCCTGCGTTGCACCAACACAGGGGTGTCCAGCAATGAGAGGGAGGTGATTTTCCCCTCTCCTCTGCCTTTGTAAGGTGCCATCTGGAGCACTAAAAAGCCAAAAGATCGTGAGGCCCCGCTTTCGCGGTCTGTATTTGTACTGAAAATCAAGATCAGGCCTGGAGTCCCTGCACAAGGAAGGCATGGAGCTGTTGGAGCGGGTACAGAGGAGTGCTACAAAGATTTTCAGAGGTCTGAAGTACCTCTCCTCTGATGAAAGGTTGAGGATGCTGGGATGGTTTAGCTTAGAGAAGGAAGGCTCCAGTGGACCTCATTGCAGTCTTCTAGGTTTTGAACAAAGAGGCTGGAGATAGACCAACTTTTTAGACATACAATTGGACAAGGGGGAATGGTTTTACACCAGAAGGCTTTTAGGTTAGCTGTGAGGACTAAATCCTTCACTGAGAGGGTGGTGAGACACCGCATCAGTCTGCCCAGAGAATTTGGTTTGGAACTGGATGATCTTTCTGATCTTGCCAACCAAAGCCATTCTGTGATTCTATGATTCAGTGGATATGACTTGGACTTAATAAATCTTATTTTTACAGAACTGTGCCTTTTGCTTTCCTTTGCTGTCAATTAGCCATACCCATCTGTGTCCTCACATAGTTCTTCTCCATGGAAGGAAGCTGGGAATTGGTGCCTCATGCTAACTAACCCATATACTAAACCTTTAATCTAACCCTAACCCTAACTCCTAACCCATAACTCAAACTCAAAATCTTAAAGTCTAACCTTAACCCATTCTTGTCCTAAAATTCAAACTAAACTCAAACTCTTTCTCCTAAATACCAACTCTTATCACATTCCTCAACCTAACACTAATTCAAGTGCTAGCACTTCACCTAACACTAAATCTAATCATCAGTGCTAGCCCCGGCCCTAACTCTAATATCCAACCTAACTCGAACACTGAACCCTATCCCTGACCCTCTGGTTGGCAGCTGGTATTCACATGGGGTAAATCAGGCGGCTGCTCTTCCAAGTCAGTTCCAAGACAAATGGAATTCTCAGCATGAGTACAACACAACATGCCTTACAAACAAACGTTTCATAAGAGCTGCTCATCAAGGCCCTGTCATACAGAAGATGTCTCACCATGAACTGTGGAGAATTCAGGAAGATCCTAATAAGCACTGGAAGATCCAGGAAGGTTTCTGAAGTGCGAGTGGTCCAGGAAGCAGCAGTTGGTACTACTTAAGTCTGGGAGAGAGGATTGGGGATATCTGTGAGAAGTGATGTCTGAAGGCCCTGGGTAGTCACTCTAACCATATGTGAGCCCAGAAATTGAGAGAAATATGCATCTAGATGTGAATAAGGAGGAAGAGGAACAAAGGATGTCCCGGTCAATGGCCGGGAAATGACAAGTTTCTATCAGGTGTGCATGGCTCTGCATGTGGGATGTGGGATATTTGCTGCGGGCAGTGGTTGTGCTCAGCCATGCCCCATCAGCTAGCTGACCTTGTTCTTCTCCTTTTTTTTCCCTCCCACCCTTCAGTGCACTTCCAGAAGCATTCATGACTGTGGAGGAAGCCTAATTCTCCTGCAGTGTTGGCTCATTGCTGCGATGGAAGAGGGAAGAGTTTGTGAGACACAGGGGAGTACTGGGCTATTGCTTGGCCATGCTGCTGAATGAAGCACAGCTGAATCAACCCCTGATTCAAAGTGTCAGGCAAAAGCCAAAACACATGTAGAAAATAGTCTCTGTGTAATAAATGTGTATGTAATAAATAACTCTTCAGAGTTTTGTGGACTGTCTATAAATCGTCATGATTTATTTTTCATCAGCCATGGACATGTAGCAGCAAGATAATGACTTTTACATTTTATCTCAACATAGACTTATTGTCACGGAATTAACTGGATCAGTTTATGCCCGTGACAGGGGGCAGTAGGCCCCTGCCCTCCCCACCCCCCACCTGGGCCCACAAAATGGGAAGGAAGGGGGAAAAGGAAAGAAACAGCGGCAACAATCTATGGAGGTAAACTTATTTTACTAACTATGATATCGGAATACAAAATAATACAATATAATACAATCTAATTGAAATTGAGACTAATGAATGAAATAAGATATGAGAGAGAGTTCCCGAGACCGAGTCAAACCTGAAAAAGCTTGGAACGGCTAGGAAAGCACCCTCCAGCACCCACTGCCAGGCAGTAAGAGACCGCCCCCCCGGAAGGGTCAGATCCCGTGACTTCCGCAATGTATAGGGATAGGTACGTAGAGTTAGAACATTAACACTTCCAGTACATGATGTTTTGATGTTGAATACTGAAAGTCAAATAAGCAAAAACCAAAACCATGACATTCCACCCCTTATTCTACATCACTACATCACGCTTAATATATATATATATATACACACATATGCAAACAAACAAAATGATTACAAATGCATCACACGCACATGTCTATATACATATACATGGAATTACTGTCTGCACTCCCCCAGCATCAAATTTCCTTGTGGTACACATTGAACATCCCCATTTTCCTGCATTACCCACCAAGTGGATCCAGGTCCCTGGGCAAAAACAGTACCGCGGAGAGGTTTGCCCTTTCCAGAAGCTGGAAGAACCCAAACTGCTTTTCCCAACATGCTCTTTACGTGTACAACAGGGACCTTATCTCCCTCTACGGTATGTAGAGAGCTGGATTGGGTAGGACCATCACGATTGATAGATCCTCTGGTATTGACTAACCAGGTGGCTTCTGCCAAATGCTTCTCCCAGTGCTTAAATGTTCCGCCACCCATTGCTTTCAGCATTGTTTTTAACAACCCATTGTATCGTTCGATTTTACCAGAAGCTGGTGCATGATAGGGAATATGGTAAATCCACTCAATGCCATGATCTTTGGCCCAAGTATTTACAAGAGAATTTTTGAAATGAGTCCCATTATCTGACTCAATTCTTTCTGGGGTGCCATGTCACCAAAGGACTTGTTTCTCAAGACCTAATATGGTGTTTCGGGCGGTAGCATGGGGTACTGCATATGTTTCAAGCCACCCAGTGGTCGCCTCTACCATGGTAAGCACATAACACTTACCACTGCGGGATCGTGGCAAGGTGATAGAATCAACCTGCCATGCCTCCCCATATTTATACTTTTGCCATCGCCCTTCCTCCCAGAGTGGTTTCATCTTCTTGGCTTGTTTGATTATGGCACATGTTTCACAGTCATGAATAACCTGTGCAATAGCATCCACAGTTAAGTCCACCCCTCGGTCTCTAGCCCACTTATATGTTGCATCTCTCCCCTGATGGCCCGAGGTCTCATGAGCCCACCGAGCTAGAAATAATTCACCCTTGTTCTGCCAGTCCAGGTCTATCTGAGCCACCTCAATTTTGGCAGCTCGGTCCACCTGGTGGTTATTTTGCTGTTCTTCAGTAGCCCGTCTTTTGGGCACATGAGCATCTACATGGCGCACCTTCACGACCATATTCTTTGTTCGGGCAGCAATATCTTTCCACAGTTCAGCAGCCCAAATAGGTTTACCCCTTCTTTGCCAGTTATTTTGCTCCCACTGCTGTAACCACCCCCACAAAGCATTTGCCACCATCCACGAGTCAGTGTAAAGATAAAGCATTGGCCACCTCTCCCGTTCAGCCACATCCAAGGCCAGTTGGACAGCCTTTACCTCTGCAAATTGGCTTGATTCTCCTTTCCCTTCAGTGGCCTCTGCAACTTGTCGTGTGGGGCTCCACACAGCAGATTTCCATCTGCGATGCTTTCCCACAATACGACACGATCCATCAGTGAACAGGGCATACTTTCTTTCATTTTCTGGTAATTCGTTGTATGGTGGGGCCTCTTTAGCTCGTGATACTTCTTCTGCTGGTGTTCCAAACTTTTTACCTTCAGGCCAGTCCATGATGACCTCTAGGATTCCTGGACGGCTGAGGTTCCCCATCCGCGCTCTTTGCATAATCAACGCAATCCACTTACTCCAAGTGGCATCAGTTGCGTGATGGGTAGGGGGAACCTTTCCTTTAAACATCCAGTTCAACACTGGTAGTCGAGGTGCTAGAAGGAGCTGTGTTTCAGTACCGACCACTTCAGAAGCAGCCCGAACCCCCTCATAAGCAGCTAAGATCTCCTTTTCAGTTGGAGTGTAGCCCTCTTCCGACCCCTTGTAGGCCCGACTCCAGAATCCCAGGGGTCGGCCTCGGGTCTCTCCTGAGGCTCTCTGCCACAAACTCCAAGTGGGACCTTTCTCTCCAGCAGCAGTGTAGAGGATGTTCTTTATATCCTGCCCTGTCCGTACTGGCCCTAAGGCCACGGCACGGGCTGTCTCCTGTTTAATCTGTTCAAAAGCCTGCTGCTGCTCAGGGCCCCATGTAAACTCATTCTTCATTCACGTCACATGATAAAGGGGGCTTACAATGAAGCTATAGTTTGGAACATGCATTCTCCAAAAGCCCACTACACCCAAAAAAGATTGTGTCTCTTTCTTACTAGTGGGTGGAGACATAGCGGTGATTTTGTTGATCACATCTGTCGGGATGTGACAACGGCCATCTTGCCACTTTATACCTAGGAACTGAATCTCCTGAGCAGGTCCTTTCACTTTGCTCCGCTTAACTGCAAAACCAGCACGCAGAAGAATCTGGATTATTCGCTCTCCTTTTGTGAAGACTTCTTCTGCTGTATCACCCCACACAACGATATCATCAACGTACTGCAAGTGCTCAGGGGCACTGCCCTGTTCTAATGCAGTTTGGATCAACCCATGGCAAATGGTTGGGCTGTGTTTCCACCCCTGGGGCAAACGGTTCCAAGTATACTGAACACCCCTCCAGGTGAAAGCGAACTGTGGCCTACATTCTTTGGCCAAAGGAATGGAGAAAAAGGCATTAGCAATGTCAATGGTGGCATACCATTTGGCTGCTTTTGATTCCAGTTCATACTGGAGTTCTAACATGTCCGGCACAGCAGCACTCAGTGGGGGTGTGACCTCATTCAGGCCACGATAGTCCACCGTCAGCCTCCATTCTCCGCTGGCTTTACGCACTGGCCATATGGGGCTGTTAAAAGGCGAGTGAGTTTTGCTGATCACTCCCTGACTCTCTAGTTGACGAATCAACTTATGAATGGGGAGCAAGGAATCCCTGTTGGTGCGGTACTGCCGTCTGTGCACCGTTTTTGTAGCAATTGGTACCTGTTGCTCTTTTACTTGTAGCAACCCCACAACAGACGGATCTTCTGACAGGCCAGGCAAAACAGACAGCTGCTTAATGTTGTTTGTGTCTATAGCAGCTATTCCAAAGGCCCATCGATACCCCTTAGGATCCTTGAAATGCCCCCTTCTGAGGTAATCAATACCAAGTATACATGGAGCCCCTGGACCAGTCACAATAGGGTGCTTTTGCCAGTTCCTACCAGTGAGGCTTATCTCGGCCTCCAACACAGTCAATTCTTGAGAGCCCCCAGTCACTCCAGAAATATGGATTGATTCTGTCCCTTCATAAGTCAAGGGCATCAGAGTGCACTGTGCACCGGTATCCACCAATGCCTTATATTTCAGTGGTTCTGATGTGCCAGGCCATCGGATCCACACAGTCCAATAAACTCTATTATCCCTTTCCCCCCCCGACTGAGGGCAGGGCCCCTCTATTCATTACCTGTGGTAACCGGAGCAACTGCACTGGCGGTTGATCTGCCTTGTAATTCTCTCACCCGTGCTCGTAGTACATGAGTAGCTTGGTCGTGCCACTTCCTCATGTCTTCTCCATGGTCACGTAAGTAACGCCACAAGGCAAGTCGCGATGTAGGATTCCTTCCTGGAGCTGGAGAGCGTTTGCCTCTAACAGCTGAGATTTTTGATTTTGCACCTGAGAAGGAGGGTTCATCGTCTTTAGTTAGTTCGATCCGTATTAGTTTCATCAGCTCCTTCAGTAGACTCTTTTGACTATTCTGATCTTCATCAAGCGTTTCTGATACTTCTACAGGTTTGTCACGATTCATCAGTGAAGACACTTGCTCTCGCATTTCATTCAGTTGCTCCGTCATTTGTGAGATGGCGGCGATGGCGGCGCGAGTTGGGGGTAGCTGTTGTTCATAGCTTTGGAGCATAAGAATCAATTCATAAACTAAGGGGCTTCTCTGTTGGTCCTGGTATCTGTCCGATGCTGCCAATAGTGCAGAGGCGTATCTGGCTGGTGCTGTTGATGTGAGTTGCTGCCACATTTCACGCGTTGTTCTCACTCTCTCAGGGTCATGGCCTTGTGGGTCGTTAAAAACACAGTTAGGATCATACAACATTTCCACCACGGCTATTTCCCTCAAATACTGGATACCCTGTTCAACTGTATCCCATCTTTTCGTCACAGGCTTCAAGCCACTTTTGAAGGGGTACCTTTCCTTCACGGCTGTTAATACTCGTTCCCAGAGGGAGGCAGCCCCATCCAGACATCGACTAATTCCTCTGTCAATAGCTGGATCTCTGGCAATGGCTCCTAGTTGGCGGGCTTCATTACCATCTAGAGACAAGCTACTGGCCCCATCGTCCCAACAGCGAACTAACCAGGAAACGATAGCTTCATTTGGGCGCCGTATAAATTCCTTTCTTGAGCCTTGGATTTCAGTCATCTTCAGAGGCCGACGAGTAGTAATAGAAACTTCCTCTTCATCGCTCTCTTCTGCATGTCTCTTAGTTTTTCCTTTTGCCTTTCTTGATGTTGGTGGTTTCGAGGAGGGCCCCTCACCTGGATCTTCCTCCACCTCCTCCTCCTCCTCTTCTTCTTTTTTCCGTTCTAGACGCGAGGACACTCGTTTCCATTTCTTGCCCTCCACAGGGGCAACTGATATTGTTACTGGTGTCTCCTGTAATTGATCAGATTTGACTTTCCCTTTGGCTTGAACCTCAGCTCGGAAACTCTCTCTCTCCAAAACAGTATTATATATGGCACGGTAAGCACAAGCCAAACCCCAAATAAGTTGTACCTCCTTAGATTTACCTAAGCCGCACTGCCCCTGTTCCAAATACTGGCTAAGTTTCTGGGGATCCCACAGGTGCTCAAGAGTGAAATCCCATGACATTGCGGGTCCCCATGCTTCTAAGATTTTTCCTAAACCTCTCCATATTCCCTGCCAGTCAGCATTCTCTGGTTCTGGAGGAGACTCCTTCTGCTTACTATTCCTGTATTGGAATACATTCAGGGAGAGTAATATTACGACCACAAGCATGAGAGTTAACTCAGCATTGGAAAAGCATCTGATAAACCAAAAGGAAAACCTGGAAACTGGTTTGAACATCGTGTGGTTTGTAAAATTAGCTATTCCATCTGGGATGTAGTTGCTTGTGAAATTAGCCATTCCATCCGGGATGCAAGTGTCAAAATTCGTATTAAACATTGCATATAGGTACCAAAATAGGTACCATACAGGCGTCTCCGTCAGTGCCCATATGTGGTTATATATGTACACAAGTCCACAACAAGTAATGATGACATTGATGATTCGCCAGTAGGTCGCGAGAAACACCATAGCTTTTAATCCCTTACTCAGCGCTCCCACGAAAAAGAGTGGGTTCATCGCTGGTTTCTGCTCAAAAAGGGTTAATGAATTGAAACTAACAAGAGGGGGGGGGGAAGGAAAAAAAAGGCACTACCCAGACTAAGCAGTGCTCAAAGTTTACAAATATTCCAGAATACTGGCAGTACGCCTGGTCTTTCAAGGTCAAGTTTCCCAGCACAAAACCTGAACTACTGATAATGCTCCCTAACGAAGCTCTCTAAGAGCAGAGAGCGAGATTCGTTCTAAGAGCCAAAAAGCAAAAACCAAAAAACCAAAAACAAAAGGCAGCTATGCCCGCATTCTCCACCAAAATCTGTCACGGAATTAACTGGATCAGTTTATGCCCGTGACAGGGGGCAGTAGGCCCCTGCCCTTTCCACCCCCCACCTGGGCCCACAAAATGGGAAGGAAGGGGGAAAAGGAAAGAAACAGCGGCAACAATCTATGGAGGTAAACTTATTTTACTAACTATGATATCGGAATACAAAATAATACAATATAATACAATCTAATTGAAATTGAGACTAATGAATGAAATAAGATATGAGAGAGAGTTCCCGAGACCGAGTCAAACCTGAAAAAGCTTGGAACGGCTAGGAAAGCACCCTCCAGCACCCACTGCCAGGCAGTAAGAGACCGCCCCCCCCGGAAGGGTCAGATCCCGTGACTTCCGCAATGTATAGGGATAGGTACGTAGAGTTAGAACATTAACACTTCCAGTACATGATGTTTTGATGTTGAATACTGAAAGTCAAATAAGCAAAAACCAAAACCATGACAACTTATACAAACTTTAAGAAATAAAAAAAATAAAATTCTTTTGTAAGTGACCTTCAGAGATCATGTAGTCCAACTGCCTGACCATTTCAGAACTAACGAAAGGGGAAAGCACGTTATGTAGGGCTTTGTCCAAATGTCTCTCGAGCACCTGCAGGCGTGGGTCAAGAAAGTTCAAAGGAAGCTTTTTACAGGGCCTATTTTGAATGTAGTAAGTTGGAAGATGAAAGAGAAGCAGAGGGTTTTTTTTGTCCTGACTCGAGAAAGAGACTGATGTAGGGGCTGCATGGATAAAGAATGAGGAGGATGAAAAAGTGGCTGAATGGCTCGCCAACTAGGAGCCATTTGCCATCCACCACATTGGTGTCAGCGAGCTGATGGACTGAGCGACCTGGGATTGGTCGCCATGCCGTTCCCGAACCAGGTCGCCACGACTACGATAGGCAACAAGTGGTGCTGAAACCCGGGATTGTCGCCTGGATGGGTGAACGGCGGCCGGAGCGGCAGGACCAGCCCGGCGGGGAGGACGCTCCCGGACCAACAAGGAGGATGGAAGTCCTTGTGAAGGTCGTATCACAGTTAGATAAGCGGTGGGGTATCGATTATAAGCCCAGAGATTTTACTCTCGTCATTGCGAGGCTTTTGCAAATGAGGGTCATTGACCAGCCGGTGGATATTCTCCACCCCGAAGTGTGGGGTAAGCGCACTAAAGCGTTAACTGAGGAGACGATGTCCTCGGGTTGTGGGAGAAGCCTAGAGTCGTGGGGGAGAGTCGTGCGAGCCCTGCGCAGGGCCATGCAGGAGCGAGAGACCTGGAGGGCGGCAGAGAGCCGTTTGTTGGCCACCCCGGGACTGGGAGTCGGGGCGGCCACGCGGACTTTGCACCCCTCTGACGATGACGATTACATGTCCTCTCAATTGAACCCCGACCCGCCCACGGAGGGACAGAAATGAGCGAAGTCCTTCTGGGGTGGGTTAATCGAGGAGGCCAGGGCTGCTGCGGAGAAATCAGAGCCCGAGGGAGTTTGGTCTCGACCGCCCCCCTATGCGCCCCAAGATGGCGCCGGGCCAGGAGTGGGAGGGTGGGGGGAAGATGCCCTTGGCAGGAACATCGAGGAGGTGTTAGATAAAGGCGGTGGGAGCGACCGGGAAGGTGAGGGGAGCGTGAGTGAAGGGTGGAAAGCCAATCAGAGCGGCCGTCTGAAGAAATGCCACTGTGGGGCGAACATCCCGCCGGGCAGAGGGCGGGACGAACCAAGAGGGAGGGAATGGCCTGCCCGCAAGGGAGGCGGGCGGGGCCGGAGCCTAACAAAGAGGTACGGGAAACCGGAAGTGGCCGATCAGTCGGGCTCTGACTCCGGATCAGACACTGGCTGGGACGAGTGGTTCGCAATTGACTTAAACTCAGAGGAGGAGGGAATGAATACGAACAGAGTTAAGAGCCGAAATATTCCCATCCAAATTAAAGAGAAACGGTGAGGGGGAGAAACCCCTCTTACAGACTGGAGGAAAATAAAGATTGCATGCGCCAACTGGGCCCCATCGGCCACACTAGCGTTCCCGGTCCGGGTGATGGATGGGGGACAGAGGGTCCACTTGCCAATAAACCCTAGGGATATACAAGCAATTGTTAAGGCAATTGCAGATAAAGGGCTTAACTCACTTATGGTCTCCACCCTTATAGATGGTGTTTTTGGGGGAGACGATATGCTCCCATTTGACATAAAACAAACCTGTAGACTAATTTTTGACGGAGCAGGGATGATTGTTAAGCCATCGCCATCGTCCACCATAAGACAAAATGAAAGTGAGAGCTTTACACAATTTGTTGATTGCCTCCAGGCAGCAGCCGACTCCTCGACCCTGCCTGCGGAAGCGAAAGGCCCGGTTGCCACCAAGGCGGCCCACAAGAGCGCGCCGGCCACAGGCGGCGTGACCAGCCCGGCACAGTGGTGCTGCACAAGATCCGCCGCTACCGGAAGTCTACGGAGCTGCTGATCCGCAAGCTGCCCTTCCAGCGCCTGGTGTGCGAGATCACGCAGGACTTCAAGACCGACCTGCGCTTCCAGAGCCCGGCCGTAGGCGAGCGAGGCCTACCTGGTGGGGCTCTTCAAGGACATCCAGCTCACCCGGCGCATCCGTGGGGAGCGCGCCTGAGGCCACAGCCCATCCCCCTTTCTCTTCCGATTAGAATGTTCTTGTTCAGAGCACCCTATGTTTTCTGTTCGAGTTTTCTATTGAAGATTGTTATCTATTGTTATATTTTACCTAATTTAATTGTGCATAGGGAGGGGGGAAATGTAGGTAGTGAGGCTCTGGCGCCCGGAAGATATCGCGTTGTACGGGAAGACAGGGTCCCTCTCCTGATAGCCAATAGCGTTCAGTGCCCAGGTTATATAAGGCTGTTTTTTCCCGCCAATAAACACCATTTGCTGTCCACCACATTGGTGCCAGCGAGCTGATGGACCGAGCGACCTGGGATTGGTTGCCATGCCGTTCCTGAACCAGGCCGCCATGCCTACGATAGGAAACAGTGGAGTAAATGGTAAAACCAGAGTAAGGTCTGAGTGCACCCAGAGTAGATTAGGAGTAACAACAGAGTAAAGAATGTGCAAGCATAGTGCAAAGTGTGAGTAAAACCCAGAGAAAATTGTGAGTAAATGCAGAATAAAGTGCGAGAAACCCAGAGTAAAGTGCGAGTAAACAAGGACTGAAGCGTGAGGTAACACCAAGTCAAGAGAGGGGAAATCTGGAATAAATAGTAAGGTAAACGTGGAGTAAATGGTGAGTAAAACCAGAGTAAGGTGTGAGTCCATCCGGAATACAGTAAGAGTAATCCCGGAGCAAAGAGTGTGCAAGCATAGTACAAAGTGTGTGTAAAACCCAGAGAAAACAGTGAATAAAGTTCGAGCAAATTGTGAGAAACACCTGGAGTAAAGAGAGGGTAGGCCCAGAAGGAAGAGTGAAAACGCATGGGGAAGAGTGTCAGTAAAGCCATGAGTAAAGTGTGAGTAAAACCAGGAGTAAAGTGTGAGTAAAGTTGGGGTTCAGCTCGAGTAAAGTGTGAGTCAAAAATGCTCCTAAATGAAGTGTGAGTGAGACTGAAGTAAAGAATGAGTAACCTTGGAGTTAAGCGTGGGGTAACACCAAGTCAAGTGAGGGGAAACCTGGACTAAATTGTAAGGTAAACGTGGTATAAATGGTGAGTAAAAGCAGAGTAAGGTGTGAGTCCACCTGGAGTAGGGAAAGAGTAATTGCAGAACAAACAGTGTGCAAGTGTAGTGCAAAGTGTGAGTAAAACCCAGAGAGTGAGTAAATGCAGAGTAAAGTGTGAGGAACACCCGGAGTACAGTGTGGTTAGGACCGGAACAGAGAGTGTACACAACCAGAGTAAGGTGTCAGTAAAACCAGGATAAAAGTGTGAGTAAACCAGGAGTAAAGTGTGAGTAAAGAAGGAGCAAAGTTGGAGTCCACCTTGAGTAAAGTGTGAGTCAAGCACACTCGAAAAGAAAAGTGAGTAAACCCGGAGTAAAGTGAGAGTAAACTTG
Organism: Phasianus colchicus; assembly: GCF_987193195.1. Classification (NCBI taxonomy): domain Eukaryota; kingdom Metazoa; phylum Chordata; class Aves; order Galliformes; family Phasianidae; genus Phasianus; species Phasianus colchicus. The sequence continues at coordinate 781,068 of NC_143472.1, read as the reverse complement.
GAGTAAAGTATGAGGTAACATTAAGTCAAGAGAGGGGAAACCTGGAGTAAATTGTAAGGTAAATGCAGAGTAAATGGTGAGTAAAAGCAGAGTAAGGTGTGAGCCCATCCGGTAGAGTAAGAGTAATCCAGGAGCAAAGAGTGTGCAAGCATAGAGCAAAGTGTGAGTAAAACGCGGTGAAAACAGTGAATAAACTCTGTAAATTTTGAGAAACACCCGTACTAAAGTGTGGGTAGGCCAGGAAGAAACAGCATACACAACAGGAGTAGGGTGTCAGTAAAACCAGGAGAAAAAGTGTGAGTAAATCAGGAGTAAAGTGTGAGTCAAGTTGGAGAAAATCTGGAGTTCAGATAGAGTACAGTGTGAGAAAAGCACACTCAAAAAAAAAGTGTACGTAAACCCACAGTATTGTGAGAGTAAACTTGGAGTTAAGCATGAGGTAACACTAAGTCAAGAGAGGAGAAACGTGGAGTAAATTGCAAGGTAAACGTGGAGTAAATGGTGAATAAAACCAGAGTAAGGTGTGAGTCCACCTGGATTAGAGTAAGAGTAATCCCAGAGCAAAGAGTGTGCAAGTGTAGTGGAAAGTGCGAGTAAAACCCGGAGAAAACAGTGAATAAACGCAGAGTAAATTGTGAGAAACACCTGGAGCAAAGTGTGAGAAACAACCAGAGAAAAGAGTGAGTGGGCAGGAAGAGAGCACGAACACACCCGGAGTAGGGTGTCAGTAAAACCAGGAGAAAACTGAGAATAAACCAGGAGTAAAATGTGAGTAATGTAGTAGCAAAGTTGGAGTCCAACTTGAGTAAAGTGGGATTCAAACACTCTCCAAAAAGAAGTGTGAGTAAACCCGGAGTAAAGTGTGAGTAAAGAAGAAGCAAAGTTGGAGTCCACCTTGAGTAAAGTGTGAGTCAAGGACACTCCAGAAAGAAGTGTGAGTAAATCCAGAGTATATTGTGAGTAAACATGGACTAAAGCGTGAGGTAACACCAAGTCAAGTAAGGGGAAACCTGGAATAAATTGTAAGGTAAACGTGGAGTAAATGGTGAGTAAAAGCAGAGTATGGTGTGAGTCCATCCAGAATATAGTAAGAGTAATTGCAGAACAAAGAGTGTGCAAGCGTAGTGCAAAGTGTGAGTTAAACCCAGATAAAACAGTGAATAAACTCAGAGGAAACTATGAGAAACACCCAGAGTAAAGTGTGAGAAACACCCGTGTCATGGTCTTGTGATTTTTGGTTTTCGGTATTCCACATCATAACATCATGTGGGGCAGTGGGAGTTTAACTGTTAATGCTCAAGCTCTGGGTACCTGCCTGGAAGAGAAGAAGAACTACATTCCCCAGGGGACTTTGCGGTCACAGAGAGTCTCGAGATACAACTCCTGGCAAGGTCACCTGATGCGCTCTTCTTAGCCTGCTCTTCGTCGGCTCTCCTCCTTTTTTCTCCCTGCTGCTCAACTGGACTGCGCATCTCACCTCAGCTCTCCGTGTTGTGGTGAGGCCTACCCACCTTTCGGACATTCTCTCTCTCATTATATTTGATTTATTAGTTTCAAATTTAATTATATTGTATTATAATGTGTTATCTTGCATTCCGATAATATATTTAGTAAATTAGTTTGTTTCTCCTCAGATCGTTGCTGCTGTTTTTAATTATTTTGGGGTCCCCTGTTCCCTTTTTCTGGAGGCGCGGATCTGCGGATCCCTCCGCCCCACTAGTCACGGAACTGGGCCGAACCAGCCCGTAAACCGTGAACAACCCGGAGTAAGGAGAGGCGAGGCCCGGAAGACAGAGCAAACACACTCGGAGAAGGGTGTCAGTAAAACCAGGATAAAAGTGTGAGTAAACCAGGAGTAAAGTGTGAGTAAAGTAGGAGCAAAGTTGGAGTCCACCTTGAGTAAAGTGTAAGTCAAAAACACACCAGAAAAGAAGTGTGAGTAAAACCAGAGTAAAGAACGAGTAACCTTGGAGTTAAGCATGAGGTAACACCAAGTCAAGTGAGGGGAAATCTGGAGTAAATTGTAAGGTAAACGTGGAGTAAATGGTGAGTAAAAGCAGAGTAAGGTGTGAGTCCACCTGGAGTAGGGAAAGAGTAATTGCAGAACAAAGAGTGTGCAAGTGTAGTGGAAAGTGTGAGTAAAACCCAGAGAAAACAGTGAATAAACGCAGAGTAAATTGTGAGAAACACCCGGAGTAAAAAGTGGGTAGGGCAGGAAGGAAGAGTGAAAACGCATGGGGAAGGGTGTCAGTAAAACCAGGAGAAAAGTGTGAGTAAAGCAGGAGTAAAGTGTGAGTAAAGTTGGAATTCAGCTCAAGTAAAGTGTGAGTCAAAAACACCCCCCCCAAAAAAGTGTGAGTAAAATTGGAGTAAAGAACGAGTAACCTTGGAGTTAACACCAAGTCAAGTGAGGGGAAACCCAGTTTAAAGTGTAAGGTAAACGTGGTATAAATGGTGAGTAAAAGCAGAGTAAGGTGTGAGTCCACCTGGAGTAGGGAAAGAGTAATTGCAGAACAAAGAGTGTGCAAGTGTAGTGGAAAGTGTGAGTAAAACCCGGAGAAAACAGTGAATAAACTCAGAGGAAACTATGAGAAACACCTGGAGTAAAGTGTGGGCAGGGCAGGAAGAGAGTGTGAACACATGGAGTAGGGTGTCAGTAAAACCAGGAGAAAAGTGTGAGTAAAGTAGGTGCAAAGTTGGAGTCCACCTTAAGTAAAGAGTGAGTCAAAGACACTCCAAAAAGAAGTGTAAGTAAACCTACAGTAATGTGCGAGTAAACATGGACTAAAGCGTGAGGTAACACCAAGTCAAGTGAGGGGAAACCTGGAATAAATTGTAAGGTAAACGTGGAGTAAATGGTGAGTAAAAGCAGAGTAAGGTGTGAGTCCATCCAGAGTAGAGTAAGAGAAATCCAGGAGCAAAGTGTGTGCAAGCCTAGTGCAAAGTGTGTGTAAAACCCGGAGAAAACAGTGAATAAATGCCATGGAAATTGTGAGAAACACACAGAGTAAAGTGTGAGAAACACCCGGAGTTAAGTGTGGGTAGGTGTATGGGAGCTGCTGAGTCACGGCCTGAACCTCTGATTGATCACCTGAGGCGAGCAATGAGTCAGCCATCGGAGGGGCTGCACGTCTCTGCACCTTTGGCTGCACCTCTCCTAGATCTATTTAAGAGCTGACTACCAATGGGGAAGGATCTCTTCTGGTGACTCACTCCGCTGGAGTTTCCTGAGTGAGCCCAGGATACAGGTAAGCATCCCATTTGTTCCCTTTGTCTTGCTTTGCCTAACTCTCCTGTTTATTTCATTATTATAACATCTTAATATTCTTTGATTATACACTATCTTAATATTCTTTGATTATACACTTGGCGAGCCAGGCAAGTCAAATATACTAAAATTTACATCATGTCCTTTCTCTGGAATTTCTATAAATGGGTCAAGGTGGAAAATGCTACCCCCCTAGATAAAATGATTCCAGGGCAAATTCCAGGATTTGTGGGATCTCCCTATTATGTACTAGTAGTTATCATTGAAAAATGGGGTCCCCAACCTGTTGTGGGAAACATCTCCCCATAGTCACGCATGCGCCATCGCCGCGGGGACGGCTGCGTGCGCTGCAAGGAGGGAGGGCGTGCCGTCGCCATGGCGACGCCATTTAATGGCCCCGCTCCTGCGGGAGCTGCGTTGAGACCTGCGGTGTCTCCGGCTTCCCCAGAGTTACTTTCTCCAGGCTGATCCCGAGCTCCCGGCACTTCTTGAAAGCCGAGCGCGCATCTCTGCCCGGTTTTCTCACGGCTCCTGCGGCGGCATCTCTGGCGGCTTTCTCCTCCAAGGAAGAGCCGAGCGGTGGCCCGGCCGGGCTCGGTGCGTGGGATGTGAGAAGGGCACAGCCCGGAGCAGGACCTGAAGAACAAGCTCAGCTCACCGCTGGCACGTGTTCTGTAGTCCCCCGGGTCCTGCAGAGCTGCGCTGGACTCACTGAGCAGCACGGCGTGGTGCAGGGGTGTAAGAGAACACAGGTGCTCGGTAGACTTGCAGGGGCAGGAAGCTCTCATGAACACTAAACTCGCTGAAACTAAGTTGCTCTAATCGTGCTTGAAGTGTTGCAGTGAATTCCCTCTCTTTGGACTCTGAGGACTCAGCTAACACACGTGCTCGATGGGCTCAGTTTAGCCACGCCGTGGTGCCGTTCCTTCCTTTTCAGGCAGGCCGTCACAAGTGTGCAAAGCCATCTGATGTCTGTCCTTGCCTGCACTGCCTGCACCTGGAAAAAGCGGGGTTTTCCAGATTTCGGGACGCGTGCCTGAAACAAATCATGCTTCTCTAAGCAGAGCTGCTGGACAGACCTGTCAGTACTGGAAATTCAGCACGGCAGTGAAATGAGGCCAGTGATGCGTTCATGTAAGAGCAAGAGGTGCTTTGGAATGCCTTTACTGCTGCACAGCTCCTCGGGAAGCAGTTACACCTGCCGGCTCAATAAGAGCTGTCCCTTAGATGCTGTGCTGTACAGCTGTGGAGCTTTGCTTGCCTGCACTGCATCTTTTAGATGCGTCGTTGAGAGGAATTGAACCAGCAAGACTTCAGAGCTGAGCTCTAAGAATGGAACACCCTCAGCTGTTTGAGAGAGACCGGGTTTCTAAGGTCTTAAGACCTGGAGCTGGCAGGGCACACCCCTCTTGTGCCTTTCCCCCGACTGGTTTTTGGCAGACAGCAGACAGACACCCCTACAACAAGTCTCAGAGTGTTTCCTTCTGACGCTCTTATTATGGAAGTAAGAATACGTTCCTGGCTCCATTTTGCTCCTGTGTCACAAGACAGAGATTTAAACTATGTAAAGGCACTTTTCCACAACCGTTCCCATAGAAAGAAGGCATCCAACATCTTTCTGTAGCTGCGGAGACTCTGACTCCTCAACTCTTTCCATGCATATTTTACTGCCTCTTTCCAAATTTAGAAACAGCAACTGTGCAGAAAAATGTGCCATAAATCCTGCAGTGTGGGCCAGCAGGGAGTTTTACCCCGTCTCCTCCCTGATGTCAATCTGAAGTGATCTCCTTTAGTCCTCAGTATAACAAACACATCCTGTGACCGTGCTTGAAGACAGTCTCCCTTGAGCGTTTTAGCTGAGCTTGGTTAGCGCTCTTAAAACCAGCTGTGCAAGTGCTGCTCTCCTCCCCACTGTGAGGGATTGCTGTCAGGAGCCAACCAGTTATGCCAGGCACATCCAGCAAGGAGCTGCTGTGGCACGATGGGCGTGTGGAGCGGCTGTCTTCCAACCTGTCCTCTGCAGCAGTCAGCATTCTGCGGGTTACTCTTCCCCAGTTTGCAGAACGAGTATCAGAAGTTGATGCTCTTTTGTGAAAGAGTAAATGTGGGTTGAAAAAAAGGCAGTGTGACATTCCTGACTGCAGGTGAACAGCAGCACAGATGCTGCCAGCCCCGCTGTAAAAGCTGGACTTGCTAATGAAGCAGCTTATCCATCTGTGTCGGGCTGTGGTATCGGGGCATTGCTCTTCAGATCTTTGTTTTCCTTCTGAGGATTTTGTCCCAGCAGGGTTAGTGCCCCAGGATGGCACAAACAAGTTTGAGCCCTGATGGCAATGACGTGGTGATGGCAGGCTTACTTTTGCTGTTTTCTCCTTGTCAGAATACTCTGACTTTTGAAGGAAGCAGCTTCTTCCTTCCTTCCTTCCTTCCTTCCTTCCTTCCTTCCTCCCTCCCTCCCTCCCTCCCTCCCTTCCTTCCTTCCTCCCTCCCTCCCTCCCTCCCTCCCTTCCTTCCTTCCTTTCTTCCTTCCTTCTCTCCCTCCCTCCCTCCCTCCCTCCTTCCCTCCTTCCCTCCTTCCTCCCTCTCCCTCTCCCTCTCCCTCTCTTTTTAATTTTAATTCATTTGGAATATCTATATTCCATATAGATGCTTTGAATGTCATCGTTTGTAGTGCTGAGAACCTTTTCAGAAAACAGTTATATTCAGTTTCAAAGGTATAATAAGGATGTTAAAGAAAGAACCCTCTGTGGCGTTGACCAGGGATGAACACAGAAACATCTCCCAGTTAATGTACAGGCAGCTGATGTGACTGCCCCTGTCCTCAGCAGCTTGCTCAGAGGAAAACTTGCACAAAGCATTTCAGCGCTGGGCTGCTGAGGGAAGCTGTCGGAACAGGAGCACTGTGTCCTCTTGCAGAGGACCGGGATGCTTTTACAGCTGACTGACTGACGGCTGCTTTGGTTGTGGCCACAGCTCCTGAGGAGTGCAGCAGTGCTGAGAGCTGAGAGGAAACAGGGGAACGTTGCACTCCCTGGAGGATGCTGAGAAATCAGTGGCCTAGGGCAGGTGCTGGAGAGGAGCTGCAGGGTGCTATCGTGGCAGCTGGGCACTGCTGGTAGCACAACGGACTGTGCCTCTGCTAAGGCGACTGCAGTCACAGAGCGAGCAGTGACAGCAGGCATACGAGGCTTGCAGCACTGCCTTCCTCCCGTCTCTCTCCACTTCCAGATTCTCGGCCCGGCCCACAAAGCGAAATGAAGTAGAGGAGGGAGAAAACGTGCTCATAGTTCTGGCTTGGTTCCTATTGCAGAGCGAATGATTGCCTGCTAGTCAGAGCAGGACGGCGCCTGCTGTCCGGTAAAGCTCACGCAGAAGCGCTGGCGCTTTGGCATAAATGAACTGCCACCCTTGTCCCCTGCCCGAGACGGGACGTAGGGCACCCACAGCCCCTGGGCAGCCCGGGCCAGGGCCTCGCTGCCTCTGGGGGAGGGATTTCCTCTACACATCTACCTCAATTGCCACTTCTTGAGTGCCTTTCCCACTCGTATTATCGCTGTCTGTCAACGCCAAGGGACACACAAGGTCCGGCAGTGGGTCAGGTAATGACATGACAACAGTATGTGGGCAGCTGTGGTGTTATTTTCTGTTTATTGGTACTGTGGAGCCGGGTAAGCTCTGGTACATGACAGCAGTGGTTCTGTAGATGTTAGATGGTGTCCCAAAGCCACTACTTTCTATTTAATGGTACAGCAGAGCCCGGAAAACTCCGTTTGATGCCAGCAGTGGATGTGTGGATGTCAGACGGTGTCTGCAAACCCACGTGCTGGGGCTGCTCCCACCTCCTGATGGATAGCGGAGAGGAGCGGTAGGGCAGATGCTGTGCTTGGGGCTGCTGGGGGCTGCTGGACCAGGTCTGTTTCCCCCTGGCAGTGGAATTCCAGTTTTCTGAGGAAGCCCCTGAGTTGACATTCCTAGGGAGCCACTCCCACCGCCTGAAAGATGGCTGAGGGGACGGGGAGGATGGTACCCGGGGAGGCTGTGGGCTGCTGGACCGCTCACGCTTTCTCCAGGCGGCAGTTGCAGGTCTGCTGGATAACTGCCCCAGGCCAAGACCCTGGGGGTGCTGCTCCCACCTCCTAAAAGATGGTGGGGAGGAGGGGGAGGGCAGCGGTGAGGCCTGGGGGGACCTGGGGCGGCCAGGCCTGTCATGCTGGGGCAGCCACGGCCGTCCTTTGAAAGATGGTGCAGGGAAGGAGGAGGGCAGTGGGGGTGCCTGAGGAGGCAACTCCCGTCCCCTGAAAGATCGTGGAGGGGAACGGGAAGGTGGTGACCGTGCCTGGCGAGGCGGGGGGCTGCCGGGCCGGTGGCGCTTCCCCCAGGCAGCGGCTGTCCTGTCGGACAGTTTCCCCGAGTCTGCACTCTGTGGGGATTTCTGCCACCCTCTGACAGATGGTGGAGGGGAGGGGGAAGGCAAAGGTGGTGCTGGGAGGGGCTGGGGGCTGCTGCGCCTGGTCTGTTTCCCCGTGGCAGCGGTTTTCCAGGTGTCTGATGATGCCCCCGAGCTGCCACCCTGGGGGGGCTGCTCCCGCCTCCTAAGGGATGCTGGAGAAGAGGGGGAGGGCAGTCGGGGTGCCTGAGGGGACCACTCCCGTCCCCTGAAGGATCGTGGAGGGGAACGGGAAGGTGGTGACCGTGCCTGGCGAGGCGGGGGGCTGCCGGGCCGGTGGCGCTTCCCCCAGGCAGCGGCTGTCCTGTCGGACAGTTTCCCCGAGTCTGCACTCTGCGGGGATCGCTTCCATTCCCTGACCGATGGTGGAGGGGACGGCAGAGGTGGGGCCGGGGGGGGCTGGGGGCTGCTGGACCTGGACTGTTTCCCCGTGGCTGTGGTTTTCCAGGTGTCTGATGATGCCCCCGAGCTGCCACCTTGGGGGGGTTGCTCCCACCTCCTAAAGGATGGCGGAGAGGAGGGGGAGGGCAGAGGTGGTGCTGGGGGGGGCTGGGGGCTGCCGGGCCTCTCAGGCTTCCCCGAGGCAGCGGCTGTCCGGGTGCCGGACGATGCCCCCGAGCCGACACGCTGAGGGGACCGCTCCCGTCCCCTGAAGGATGGTGGTGGGGGACGGGGGGGCGGCGTCGATGCCCGCTGGGACCGGGGGCTGCTGGGCCTGTCGCTCATCTGCCAGGGAGCAATTGTTTGGGTGCCGGCCGATGACCGCAAGCCTCCGCCCCGGGCGGGTTCCTTCTGCCCCTTGAAGGATGGTGGAGGAGGACGGGGGGGCGGCGTCGATGCCCGCTGGGGCCGGGGGCCGCTGGGCCCGTCGCTCATCCCCCGGGATGCGGAGCCCAGGCCGGTGGGCCGCGGGGGCCGAGGCGGGGGTAGCTGAGCCCGGCGGCTGTCCAGCCTGGCAGGGGCCGCTCCGGTGCTGCCCTGCGGCAGGCGGGCAGGTTGTTCCCGCACAGGTGGTTGGCGATGGCTCTGCCTGTCGGGCCACTCGACGTCAGCAGCCTGTTCGTCTGACTGCGAGCTGGAGCTGCTGCTATCGTCCTGCGCTTCATCAGCTGCAGCCAGGCGCCTGCGGAGAGAGGAACGTGCTGAGGGCACAGGAGAGCCCCTGCTCTCCTTCCTCAATGGCAAAGAGCCGCCCTCGGCTCCCAGCCTGTCTCGGGCCCAGAAGGAAGAATGGGCCAAAGCTGCTTTCACTAGAAATGCCTCCTGGCTCACGGCAGCCCTACAGTAAAGAGTTGGGCCGGATGAGGGTGGGGGTGAACAACAACTCACTGCTTTCTCTTCCTGCACCACCAGAAAAGAAGACAGCACAGAATCATCGCTAGCAATAGGGAAACCGGGACAGATGCGGCAAGTTCCAGGTACAACTTCTGTGCATCTTTAACTTGCTCGGCGTTTGCACGTCCTTCACCATCCACACCTGGAGGAATAAAGTGGTCGTTGCTGTGTCTTGTGCCATAGCGGCAATCTCACAGGAGCTCTGACATTGCCACAACATGCTCTTTTTCATTTTGTTGGCCTCCTGGAACAAGGGAAAATCCCCAGGCTGCAATGCTTTCCCTGATTCCAGGGAATTCCCAGAGGCGCTGCACAGCAATGCACTCTGGAGGCTCTTTTGCCTCTCAGCTTTGTTTACACTCTGGCTCTGCCACGGTCCAGCCCTTCCTGGGCCACGGGATTGCTCCTTCTTCTGCATCGTGCTCTAAGACTCCTTTTGCACTCGCCCACCCTCGCCTCGTGAGGCTGGGCAGTGCTGCTGCAGGCAGGCACACTGTGACCCTTTGGGGCACGTTGTCTGACTAAGCAAATCTCATTAGAGCAGAAGGAGAGCGCGTGGATCTGTTTAACCAAGTGCTGCTATGAGTGACATGGACAAGAACAATTGCTGTGTCGGGCAGGGAGTGCTGCCCTGAGCTCCCCCCTCCCACTCGGAACCCACTCCTCGGGGGCAGAGTCAGGCCCTCTCCGCAGGCACCTGAACCTGCCTCTCCCTTTTTGCCTTTCCCCCGGCATGGGCACAACTTGCACGCTCCTACTTTTCTCCCCCTTACGAACTCCTGCCTGATCGTTGCTTACCTGGATTCTTCAGAAAAAAACCATAGATCCAGTTGTGTTGGGCTTTCCCGGGCTCTGACAGCTCTGTGAAGAACGAGAGAAAGGCCAAGTCTCAGCACGGTGCAGGCAAAGAGGAGGCAGGACGGGAGGCTCCCTCTGTGCCACTGCCCCATCTATGAGTCAGTGCATCCCTCTGGACCTCAGCTTGCAGGAGGGATCCTGCTCCAGGCTGCTGGTGTGCCAGGCGCCTCAGGGGAGGCACACCAAGCTCTGGAATGCAGCGACTGTGGCAGGGAGGTACGTTGGAGGGTCCTATTTCCTCTCCTCATCTGCTGAATGTGCTTCCCCTGGCCTTGTTCCCAAAAGGACAAAGTTCCTAAGTCCCTGGGAGCTGGGGAGAGCTGGGGAGAGGGGAGCAACCTCTAACCACGGCCACGGAGCTCTATGAGCGAGGAGCTCGACGAGGGGCTTTACCTGGAGCGCCAGTCGTGTGCTTGGCCTCTGCTTCCCCTGCAGGGACGTGCAGTGTGCGACGGCTGCCTTGCTGAAATGCATCCCTGTGCACAGGCTCTCCGTCTGTCTCTTTAGAAAGGAGGGAAGAGAGCGGGGCTGTAAGTAACTGCTTCTCACCAGGAAGATGGTATCTTCGGGAGGCACCGGTTCTCTAGGCACAGCAGTCAAGTTTAGGAACGAAGCCTGGGCTTTTTGTGGTGCGCCTCATTCCTAGTCCAAACTGCGTGCCGTTCTGTGAGACAAACTGAAGTGCTGCACACTTTCCAGTCTGCGAGCACAGACAGCAAGACCTGTCCTGCTGGGAGACCAGCAGGTTGCAGGCAGGCTTCTTATTCACGGTGCACCTTGTGCGATTCTGGCAAGTTGCAAGATGATGCTACAAGGCAGTTCAGACACAGAGGCGTCACCACCGCAGGACTCTGATCCATCCTTTCCTGCTGTGCACGCTACACTTTCTCCATGTATCTACCTAGAAACTCAGTTTCCCGCGTCTTTCAGAGAACAGACAGAAAGACACCCACCATGTGCTGCCTTCTCCTTCATCATTTTCTTCAGGACATGGGAGAGCCTCTGCGGATATTTTCCAGTTTTTGATGCCTCTTTCCATTCCTCAGGACCTTAACAGAAAGCATGAAAATACATTTCAGACAAAGTACTGAACTGAATGGTCTTTTTGGTGAAGTCAATAAAGACAAGAGCCACCCTGGGACACCTGTGGGGCTCCAGCACAGGAGGCAGCCAAGGGTTTTTGCCCGGCCTTCCCTGGAGGCACTTCTGCACCCAAAGGATGAGGAGAACTTTCCATCACGCTGCAATCTACACAGCTGCATTACAGAGTTACGCAAGTTGCAGAGGTGCCGGGTGGGCAGTTGGCTGGCACTCAGCAGCTTTCTGGATACTCTCTCCGCGCCATGTGAAACAATCCTGAGACAGTGTGGAAGAACATTTGGGTTTTCTTACCGGACAGATCTCTGATGTACAGAGACAAAGCCAGCAGGACACTGGGAGCACGCAGCACCCAAGAAACAGTGACTACCCAGGCTTCTCGTGGAGCAGAAATCACCAGGCAGTGAAAAGCTGAACCCTTCCTGAACTACCACAACCACATATGAGCAGAGAGCGTGAGATGAAGGCTGGTGACTTACCTCTGGCATCCAGCCCAGGCTCAGGAACAGGACTCCCTTCTGGTAATCCACCAACAGGGCCTGCAAGCACAAATGTGATCAGACACAGGTGAGGACAGCTTCCACTGCACCTGGGGGCCTGGTTCTTTTTTCCGCAGTGACCTGCAAGGACTGACGGCAGGTCGGGGAATGACACGGCCCAGAAGGCAAACGGACAGGTTCTCTCCTCCAAAGAGTGGCAAGGGCTGCCTTCCCACAGATATGTGACAACTCTCCAAATAAAGAAATACTCAGGACTGATCTGTGTACAGCCTTCGAGGCACAAAGAGACTTGAAAGACCCCTGGAGTTTCCTGACTACCCAAATAATCTATGACAGCGCTCACTTTTCTGCCTTCAAGGAAGCAGGCACAACTTACCTCTGGGTTCCCCCTGAGGCACAAAAGCAGTCATCACCCAATCATCTGGATACGGAGCACCATCATCTAGAAGCAAGAACAGAAGAGGGATGTTCCCATGGCATGTTGTGATCTCCTCCCTCAGTGATGGGGGAGGGCTCAGCTAATGGATGGCAGACTCAGGCCGTGACTGCCAAAGCTACAGGGTGATCTGGAGCCTGGCACTGGGCAGCTTTCCGAAGCTCTCCAGGCCACGTGCAACACCCCTCCGGGACTGTGTGGACGAGCACACCAAGAAAAGACACCTAGAGCAAACTGGGCTCCAGCCGGGGGTCTCTGCTGGGAACCAGGATTCATCTATGGGGAGCACCAGGAAGCCGGAGCAGAAATGCTCCCGCTTTTCCCAGCACACATCTTCTGAGCTCCCCCTAGGTCAGCCCCGGCCAAAGAGCGTGCTCAGCCAGCAGCAGAGCCACGGCCCGGCACGGCTGGAGCCAGCCCTGCAGAGCACTGCTTCCTCACGCCCTCGCCTGGCTCCTGCGCTGCTGCCCGTCCCCCCCATCCCAACACCCCCACGGAAGGCAGCCCCAGGGCAGCGCGGCACACGGGGACAAGAGCCCGGAGCTCTCGCCCTCGCTGCCACTCGGTTGTGGCCCTGTCTCTGCCCACCCACCTGCTGCTGGCGCTCGCCACGGAGCGGCACAAGTCTCCTGGGAACACGTGGCCGTCAGGAGGAGGAGGAGAGCAAGGCGGGCGGGGGCCGTGGCCCCCCACACTCGTGCCATGCTGCCACCACCACCGCTGCAGCCACAGCGAGTGCTGCTGGGCGGCACAGAACGCCTGGGGCACACGCTGAGCATTGTGAGCTCACGGCACCAGGCGGGGCGTTGTGACCCCACGTCCCCACGATGACATCTGTTCCGCCACCAGGGCCAGCTTCCCCCTGGGCTTGCTGTGTGCGCTGTCGTGCTGGGGGAGGATTCCCAGGCATCTAGAGCAGCAGGAGACCACTGATGTCACATGGACAGCACGGAAGTGTGGAATGGCTCGGCTGGGAAGCGACATTAAAGAGACAGAGACGCTGTCAAAGGAGAAAGAAAATCACTTCAGTGTTGTTTTTACTGCTTTGTGCAAATCTAGAGATTCACTTTTCTCTTTTAATGCCAAAACAGAAGCCGGTTCTTCAGTGACATTTCCCCTTCAACCCTCCCACCCCACAGCCCTACCTCTCATTTTCTCCTACCTCCCCTCTCCTCCCTTCCTTCCCCTCCCCTCCGCTCCCCTCCCCTCCCCTCCCCTCCCCTCCCCTTCCCCCTCTTTTCTCCTTTTCCCCTCCCCTTCCCCCTTGCCTTATGCCAAACTTACCTTTCCTGCTCTTCACTGAACTCTTCTGGATTCTCCTGCCTTTTGCTGCTCCTCTTGCCTTGCTTTCCTTTGCAATGCTATGCATTGCTCTCTCCATATTTCTTGCCAGCCATTCTTTTCTTAGCTCTTATTCTTCACTTTTTACTTGGCTTTTTTCTTCTATTCTCTTTGCCTTTCTTCTCTTTTCATATATTATTTTCTAGCTCTTCTTTTCTTTCTGCTTTTATTTTTTTCTATTTCATTCTTCTTTTTGCTCTTTTTTTCCATTAATTTCGTTTTTTGCTCTTTTTTCATTTTTTTTCTGTTTTCAACTTTTTTTTCTTATTTTTATTATATATTTTTTCTCTATTTTGTTTCTTTCTTTTTCCTTTTTTTCTTTTTTCCATGTTTTCATCCTTTTTTCTTTTCTTTATTCTTTCTTGTTTATTCTTTCTTTTTTTTCCCTCTTTTTCTCATGTAATCTTTTTTTTCCTCTCTTTATTCCTCATTTTTTTCTCTTTTTTCTTTTTCTGTCTTTTTTTGTCTGATTTTGATCATAGGTTTTCCTTTACCCCCCTTTAACCTAGCCCACAGCCCTCATCTCTTGAGGAGACAGCAAGGTGGCCTGGAGCTACCCACAGCTCCTCCTGGGCAGGTCTGCTTCAAGCCCACAACCCAAAGGACCAAACCCCTCTTACCTTTGGGCCCAGCTTCTTCTCCTTCCGCGCTGCTCCCGTGGCAAGCAGGGGCTCAGCTCTTCCCACATTCCTCCATTCCTACAAGGTTGCAATTTTTCACTCTTTGCCTTGCTTTGCTTTGCTGTGCTATGGTTAGCTTTCCTACTTGTTTTCTCTACATTTACATGCATTGCTTTTTACTTTTTATTCTTCCTTTCCTCTTTCTTTCTATTTTCCTTACAACCCTCCCCGTTTCTTTTTTGTCACTTGTTTGTTTCTTGGTTGGTTTTTCTTTTTTATTCTTTTATCTTATCTTACTTCTTATTTTATTACTTTTTCTTTCAGCCCCCTGATGTTACTTTATATCCATCTGTTGGCCCCCTTTATCCCCCTTATCGTTTTTGTATCTGGGCCTCCTCTTCTTACGTGGGCCTCCTCTCCCCACACTACCCTATAGCCTCCCCGTAGCCCCATATTCCCCTATACTTTACTATAGCCTACGCAAGCCCCCTAGAGCTCCCCTACGGACTTCTATAACCTCACATCTCCCTATGTCCCACCTACACCCCTCCACAGACCCCTATCGCGCCTGTTTCTCCATATCACACCCATCGCCCTGCTCCCTCTAGCCCCATATGGAGCAGATTGTCTTGAGGGAGATCATGTAGCATGTGCGGGATGAGCGGGGGATCAGGCCTAGCCAGCATGGGTTCATGAAGGACAGGTCCTGTTTGACCAACCTGATCTCTTTCTACGATCTAGTGGCCCATCTGGTGGATGAGGGAAAGGCTGTTGATGTAGTCTACCTAGACTTCAGCAAAGCCTTTGACACTGCCTCCCACAGCATTCTCCTGCAGAAGCTGCAGCCTGAGGCTTGGATGGCTACACTCTGGGCTGGGTGAGGAGCTGGCTGGAGGGCCGGGCTCAGAGAGTGGTGGTCAATGGAGTTAAATCCAGCTGGTGACCGGTCACGAGTGGTGTTCCCCAGGGGTCGGTGCTGGGGCCTGTCTTCTTCAAGAACTTTCTTGATGACCTGGATGACGGCATTGAGTGCACCCTCAGTAAGTTTGCGTATGACACCAAATTGGCTGGAAGTGTGGATCTGCCTGGGGGTAGCGAGGCCATACAGAGGGATCTGGACAGGCTGGGGAGCTGGGCTGAAGCCAATGGGATGAGGTTCAACAAGACCAAAGGCCAGGTCCTGCACTTCGGCTACAACAACCCCAGGTGACGCTACAGGCTTGGGGCAGAGTGGCTGGAGGACTGCATAGAGGAAATGGACCTGGGGGTACTGACTGATGCTCGGCTGAACATGAGCCCACAGTGTGGCCAGGTGGCCAAGAGGGCCAACAGCATCCTGGCTTACATCAGAAACGGTGTTGCCAGCAGGAGCAGAGAGGTGATTGCTCCCCTGTACTCAGCACTGGTGAGGCCACACCTCGAGTACTGTGTCCAGTTTTGGGCCCCTCACTGCAAGAAAGACATTGAGGCCCTGGAACGTGTTCAGAGGAGGGCAACAAAGCTGGTGAGGGGTCTGGAACACAGGCCATATGAGGAAAGGCTGAAGGAGCTGGGAACGTTCAGCCTGGAGAAGAGGAGGCTCAGGGGAGACCTCATTGCTCTCTATAACTTCCTGAAGGGAGCTTTTAGTGAGCTGGGGGTCGGCCTCTTCTCTCGTGTCATTAGTGACAGGAGCAGAGGGAATGGTTTCAAGCTACGGCAGGGGAGATTCAAGCTGGACATTAGGAAGTATTACTTTTCAGAAAGGGTGGTCAGGCACTGGAATGGACTGCCCAGGGAGGTGGTGGAGTCGCCGACCCTGGGGGTGTTCAAGGAAAGACGAGGGACATGGTTTAGTAGGAGCTATTGGTAATAGGTGAACGGTTGGGCTGGATGATCTTTTAGGCCTTTTCCAACCTTGGTGAGTCTATGGTTCTATATCCCCTTCTAGCCCACCTATTTGCCCCCTGCAGACATCTGTACAACCACATCCTCATATATCCTCCCCCAGCCCCACCCGGCATCTGGAGCCCCTTCCCAAACCCCCCCCAATGCTCCCTATGGCACTGTATCCCCCCATAAGCTCCTCACAGCCCTCTATTGCCCCAAATCCCCCTAGACCCACCCCTAGAGCCCCATATACCCCAAACCCCTAGCACAGCCCACTCTAGCCCCGTGTGCCTCCCTATATCCCAACAGCCTTCCGTAGCCCCCTGCCCCCCCACAGCCCTCCCCAGGGGCGGGACAGAGCTGCACCGGACCAATGAGAGACGGGGGGTGGTGCGAAGGCTAGGGGGTGGATCTGATGGATATGGGATGGGCTATGGATATAGGATGGGATACGGAATGGGATAAAGTCATGGGAAATGGATATGGGATGGCTATGGGGTGGATCTGATGGGTATGGGATGGGATGGCTATGAGATGGGGCTCTATTGGTTATGGGGCCAGAGGGGCTATGGGGCCAGGATGCTGCAGTGACCTTTGTCCCCAAAGATCTCCCTCCAATGTGAGATGTGGAGCCCCACAGCTGCTCCTCTGCCCTTTATTATTTACATGGGGGTGTGTGGGGGGCATCCCCCAATCCCCCATTATCAAAAAAATAAATCCTAATTACAAAAGTAAGGGGTGTCACCCCCGCCCCCTGGGAACAATGTGGTCTGTGGGGGTGGACTGTGAGTCACGGTGACACTTGAGTGACGGTGACACCAGAAGACACTGACACTCAGTGACACCCAATGGCATCCGGTGAAGGTGACACCCAACGATGGTGACACCAGCGACCCTGTGTCACACCCACCCATGCCAGACCCCACATGTCCCCGACTGTCCCCAGCCCCCCTCCCTGTACCCCTCCTCGTCACCTCTTCAAAGAGGATGGCACTGTGCTGCACTTGTGCCACCATGGCAGGGGAGACAGCGTGGGACACTCATGGACAGCCAGGGTGACAGCATCCAGGAGCTGGAGGACGCTGATGGGGCTCTCGAGGTACGTTGGTACAGCCCCAGGTTCCATGGTTACAGTGACAATAAAATTGACCTAGTATTTATTTTAATACAAACAGACATTTTTGGGGGTGATCCCAAGGGGACACAGCAGAGCGAGAACGTGTCACTATGTGAGGTTGTCCTCAGAATCCCCACTGGAGACCTCTAGAGTAGTCCAGGAACCTCTGGGGACCCCCTGGACACCCCCAAGACCCCTCCAGAACATCCCCAGACCCTTCTGAATGACTCCAAGGACCTCCTGGACCCACCTGGGGACCAACTGGATGCCCCAAACCCCTCTAGGACATTTCCACATTTTTCTGCATGACTCCAGGGGTGGATAGGGGAGGTGGTGGGAGGAAACAAGGGGTTAATGAGGCTTCCATGCTGTGGAAAAGAAGTTGGAGGAGACTTTAGGGGGACAGTGGGGGAAGGGGGGGAACAGGGTCTCAATGTTGAATGAGAGTCTGGGGGGGGAACTCAGTGGGTTGTGTTGGGGAAAGAGGTGAACACAGTCTCTACAAGGCAGAAAGGACATCTGGCGGCAGACGGAGGAGGGGAGAGGAGAGCCAGGGGTTGTGGGGGACTTCTATGGGGCAGAAAAGGTGTCCAGTTATGGGGGGATTGGAAGTCAAAATGGGGGAACTGACTCCAGGGGTCAGATGGAGGAGCGCATGGGGGGGGGGGGTACAAGGGACTCTAGGGGTCAAAAAAGGGGTGAGGAGGTGGAGGGAGAAGGGGGGACAAGGACCCTGGGGGTCAAATAGAGGGGAATGGGGCATGGTAGGAGACTCTAGGGATCAGAATGGGGGAAATTGAGTGGGGGCACTTGGGAGGAGGAGAGGGGATTCTGGGGGTCAGATAGAGGGGACTGGGAAAAGGGGGGGGGGACCCTACGGGACAGAATGGGAGACACGTGGGCAGGGGGGGACACTAGGGATCAGAACGGGGCACTGGGAAGGGATGAGGGGCCGGGGGGGGAGGGGACAGACAGGGGGACCCTGGGAGTCAGAATGGGGGAGGCACAGAGGGGAGGGGTGGAAAAGGACTACAGTGATCAGAATGGAGGAAATGGAGGGGGGGAACAGGGAGAGGGCGTATACCCGGGAGTGACACAGAGAGACTGGGGGGGTGTGGGCGATCAGCGGCAGCGGGAGAGGGGGGGAGGGCAGCGAAAGACACGGGGTGGGGGAGGCGGCGAGACGCAGGGCAGCCGCCCCCGCCGAGCGGAAGCCCCGAGAACCGCAGAGACCCCGCGGGGCCGAGGCAGAGCCGCACGCGGCCCCCAACCCCCTTAACTCAGCCCCCGCCGCGGTGCTCCCCAACACCCACCTGGAGGAGCCGAGGCGGCGTCGGAGCGGTGCGGGACACGGCACGACTTCCGCACGGCCAACTCCTCGGGTCGCAGCGTGATGACGTCTCTCGGCGGGGACGGCGCGTGCGCGCTCAGGCGCTGTCGCCATGGGGACGCCGTCACGCATGCGCCGTCGTCGCGGGGACGGCTGCGCGCGCCGCAAGGTGGGAGTGCGCGGTGTTGCCATGGCAACGCAGCCCGCACGCACGGCCTGAAGCCCGAGTGCAGCTCCAGGGGCAGCGGGGGGCGAAGAGGACGGGAGGGGGGGGAACGGAGAGCCCTCAGGGATCTACTCGGGAGGTGGGGGAGGGGTCAGGGGCAGAGCTCCGGGGAGGGCGGTGCTGAGTGGGCTGAGAGGAGACCCCGGCGGCTCCGAGCTCGGGGCCAACGGCCGCTCCCGCGCGCTGCATCTCAGCCAATCGGAGCCGGTGGCGCTGCCGCTGGCCAATGCGAGCCCGGGGGCGGGACGGCGCTGCACCGGACCAATGAGAGGCCGGGGGCGGGAGGAACTGCACCGGACCAATGAGAGCAAAGCACACCGGGTTCCGCCTGGCCTGCTCCGAGCCCCAGGCCTACCAGGCGCACCGCGGAACGTAGGCTGCTCCGCAAAGCGGGGCTGGACATCCGCACACAAGAAGGTCATCGGACCAAATTCAGAGCTGGCAAGCTTTTCCCAGAAGCTCTCTGCCGTCAGCTCAGCCATCGTGTTTCATTCCCTCCTCACCTCAATTGTTGGCCACATCTGCCGGCAGGCGTTACCTCCGACCTTGTCACTGGTCAGGGCTTCAACAGCACCGAGTTTCCTTCTGGTGACGTACGGAAAATCAAACCCTATGGCGTGTATGGATATAGAGAAGGTATGTTTTATTGGCAGTTGTGCAATAGCCCTGGTGCAAGGGGGATAATTCCTCCAAGCTTGCACACCATCTGGAAAAATCGTGCTGCACATATTGAGTAAGGAAAGGACAAGATAAGGATTAACTCTTGTTTAGGAATGTAGGTAAGCAGGATGTGTGGCCAGATAAGAAAAGGGCATCTGGAAACTGTTGACACAAGGAATGGGTCAGGATCGGATTACTTCTGTCAGAGACAATGGGTCTTCTCCCATGCAAAGGAGACCCCCACTGCTCATGGCGGGACCAAATGTTGATACGTCAGGAATGTAATGAATATGCATGTGAATTCCACTGATTGTGTATTCGTTCGGCCTATATCTGTACCAAGCTTCTTCCTTACGGGGTGCAAGTTTGGAGGAGCTATCCCCCTTGCACCCAGCTTGGCGCCAAATGCTGAATAAAACATACCTGCTTTATAACCTAACTCTGGGTTATAGAGTTTGATTCCGCAAATCAATTTGGCGACCCAGATGGGACAATCTCTGTTCGGCTGCAGGACCAGTTGAGGAGGGGGACGCCTTTGGCGCACCCTGAGAATTCTTGGAAGGACTCTCCCTTCTCATCCGATCACTGCGGGGATAGACAAGGACCATCTGGCAGCGGACCAGGTACGTTTAAAGGGAAGGCTCCGTAAGGCGTACGCAGGAGCAGGGGACTCCGTAAGACGTGCGGGGGCGCCCCACGCGGGAGGGTTTTACCCTGAGGATGGACTAGTCCAGAGGTATGGAACGGGAAGGTAATTACCAGAGGGGCAAGTATCGTAAAGCACTATATCTGATTCCAGGGATTGTGGGTTCGAGTCCCACCTCTGGCTAGCACTTGGAAGCTAGACTAATGATTGGGCATTAGTAATCACGAGTTCATAACAATCTGGAACTCACGCTAATTCTAGAGATTGTGGGTTAGAGTCCCACCCGGGGTTAGCGAGGTATAGTGCTGATACTTGTCAAATGATAACCTACATTATTGTAGCCGCGGTGGTAGGAATGGTAATCTGCGCAGTTGTTGTCATCTGCTGTAAATGTCCAGTACTGTGTATTTGAATAACTGTCATTGATATTTTGGGATATCCTTTAAACATATGAACTAAGGTGGTACCTGAGCTAGCAAACCTAAGTGTCGGGATGAGTGTGGTGTGATTGAGACGTAGCTAAGCTACGGAGCGAGAGCGGAGTCCCCGATCCGCGGTTCCGTGCTCCCGCGAGGGAAACGGCCGGAGACGGACGAAGCAAAAGTTGTCTTTTTCTGTTGTTTGTCCGTCCGTACGGGTTTTCTGTTTATGGATTGTGATGGTGATGGGAATTTATACTTTATAAATTGGGAAGAGGGGCCTGAGGAAAGGTGTGCATTCCACCCTGAAAACGAGTGTTGCCCCATTTATATTATATGTTGTCTAGTGTGTGAAGAAATATATCGGGGTTGGTGGCGTCATTTGTGTCCAGAGTGCCACCGTGAGTGGTGGACCGAGCATCACGGACTGGCGTGGGGAAATTTTAGAGTATTGAAAGTTACTTGTGGAAACCTTAGGGCAATAACAAACCAGTGAGACAACATGATGGGAGGGTCACAGGGAAAGGAAATACCTAAAAGAACACCCCTTGGATGTATTCTGGCACATTGGCGAGATACTGCAGGGGGACCTGGGGGCACTCTAAGTAAGAAAACTCTGATAAAATATTGTAATCAATGATGGTTAATGTATAAATTGGATGATGGGGAAAAGTGGCCCCTAAATGGGACGTTGAACTACAATACCATTCTGCAACCAATGCTATTTTTAAAACAGGAAGGTAAATGGGATGAAGCAGCATACGCTGATATGTTCTTTACCCTCAGGAATCATCCTGAATGGCAAAGAGAATGTGGGATGCGGGCACCACAAGATCCTCTAGTGTATGAATGGGGAATGAATATCAACTCATTTATGTAATATTGTGTTCCGTTTGCAAGGAGATGTGTGAGGGAGGTGGGTCAATCAGTGCTGTTTCTGTGGTGAGGTGTTTATAACCAAATGACACAGATTGTTAAGGGAAAGTTATATGGTATTAAGGGTATTTATGGAAACTGAAGAACTATATGGTTAGATTTGTGCATTTCGAAGGGAATGAGACAAACTGTTTTGATGATATAAGAAAGTGTAATTGTTAATGGTATAGAATTGAGTGTAACTGCAAGTGTAAATGAGGGTACTAAGAGTGGAACAAAGGAAAAAGGGTTAAAGAGAAAGTGAGTTAATCCTTGCTGGCGTGAGAGCAACCCCTGCACCGTTCCCCCGCGAGCAGTACTTGGTGTGAGAGAGAGCCGGGACGGAGACTGCTGTACTTGTGAAGGGGGAAGTCAGAATAGCCTCTGTAGAGGTCTGGGAAACCCGAAATCCCAGTGTTAGCACTGGAAGCCTCTGGAGAGGAGGAGGTAAAACTGAAATATGATGTTAGTAGTTTATGTAATGATGAGAGTTTGGAAAGTGAAAAGTTTGGGAAGGACACAGGCTGAGGAAGGCAAGGATGAGCAGGGTGTGACAGGGATGTAGAGGTGAGAGATATGAAGGAAAAACAAACAAACAAAAACTGATTGAGAAACAGAGATAGTAAGGAAATTGGGAATAACAGCAGCTGTTGCTGTCGCAGCACTAGAGTAGGGCGTAGGACCCAGGGATCCACTCAGAGAGAGGGGGAAGGGGGGGGCTGGAAGAGCCCAGGGAGGGCTCCGCCCCACTGCAATGAAAGTAATGTGTGAATTACTGAGAAAGAGGGAACCGCCTCTGGTTGCAAAAATGAAGGATGGGAATTTGGGAAGTTTACCCTAGCAGATCCACTGGTTAAATTACAGCTAGGGAAGCAGAATAAAGAGGTAAAGAGATTAAATTCAGTAGAGAAAATTGGAGCTAAGTATCAAGCACCAATTAATGGAAAATTTTAAGTTTGGCTTTAACACAAACTGGGAAAAGCAATGTTGTACCCATAGAAGTTAGGTAAATCCTAAATCAGGTATACACAGGATTGCAGGCATCAGAAATGCCTGGCAGAGCCAAAATGCAGCCCAATAAAAGTTAAGTTAAAGACGGGAGCCAGCCCAACCAGGGTAAAGCAGTGCCCTTTGAGGATACAAGACTGTAGGAGGATAAAAGAAATAATAGATAACTTTATGAATTTTGGATTATTAATTGGATAGAAATCCAAATAGGACACCCCGATCTTGCAAATGAAAAATTGGATGGCAAGAGTTATAGTTTGGTACAAGATTTGAGGGCAATTAATAGAAATGTTGAACCAAGTTAAGGAATAAGTAGGTGGGGTTTACCGTTCTGGATTTGAAGTACACCTTTTTCTGCCTGGTTTTGCCAAAGAAAGTCTACAGTATGTGGATACTACAGTAACAAAGGAGGACTGTGTACAGTGGACTGTGAGTTTGCTGAATTTCTTGACTTAAATGGCTATCAAGTTTCTCAACAGAAAGCAGAACTGATCAAAGAGAAGGAAACAGTTTGCTGAACACCCAGAACACCAATGCAGAGCTACCTCCAAGCCAGCAGTGTGCTCTGCAGGGAGACTATTTATGCCAGTTGGTCAGACCTACAGGAGGAACTGCTGGACGACACTGAGGACGGAAGCAGCTTTGTGAGACAAGGAAACTGTAAGGCAGGACATGCAGTAACTGCTACTGACAAGGTAATTGAAGCAAAACCATTACCTGTGGGGACTTCTGCTCAGAAGGCTGAAATAACTGCCTTGACAAGAACTAAATATGTTTTTGGGGTGGTATCCACTCCATGGTACCATCTGCAAAGGGCGAGGTTTTCTTACACACATGGAAAACAAATTCAGTATGATGAAAATCTCCCAAAGAGCGGCGTGGCTGTTATACATTCTAAAGGACATCAGAAGAGTGACACTGTACAGGCAACTGGGAATATGATGGTGGATCAGGTGGCAAAACAGGCAGCTGAAGGAAAAGAAATTGGTGAACTGGCTTTAATTCCAGACGGTAAACTTAAAATATCTGAACCTTAATCAGAACCTATAAGGTATTATAGACAGGATAGGAATTTATTGATTTAAAAGGGAAGAGAGCAAACTGACAGGTGGGTGCATACCCAGATGGACACATTATTGTGCCCTTTATTATTTTATAGAAATTGGTTCTAAGGGAACATAATAAAACATATGGGGGTACAGACATCAGAAAGTAACTGTACAATCCTAGTACCAGGAACAGGGTGCAAGTGGGGCTTGTTGGGAAAGGGAATCTTTTAGGACAATTGTAAATTGATTTTTTTTCAGAACTGCCAGGAAAAAGGAGGGTTTCAGTATATGCTAGTTCTAACAAATACCCTTTTCAGGGTGACCAGAAGCATTCCCTTGCAGGACCAATAAAGCCAAAGAAATAACCAAGGTATTGCTGCAGGAGATTATACCAAGGTTTGGATGTCCTGCAGCAATACCCTTCAACCAGGGAAATCACTTTATTGCAGAGATGGTCCAATAGGTCAGTAAGCATTGGGAATACATTGGAATTAAATCACAGGTTGTAAAACTGGCCCAGGAAGCTGGACTATCCTGGCCACAGTTGTTGCCTTTGGCTCTCCTTAGGAAACCTAGAGCCAAAGAGGGGTTAAGTCCTTCAAAATACTGTACAAAAGGCCTTATCTCTACCCAGGTAGGGAGTGAAATACTGAGTAATCTACAAGAAAAGCTTCGGGAAATAGAGAAACTGGTTCTAGGAACTAGAGCCCAAGGCCTTGACGGCTTGATCCCTCAAGTACAATGGGAACTGAAGCCAGCTGGACCCTTAAAATTGTGAATCTTATCCCTATCCCTACACCCTACCTGGTGTAGGGATCCTGCTTTGGCAGGGGGGTTGGACTCGATGATCTCTGGAGGTCCCTTCCAACCCCTACGATTCTGTGATTCTGTGATTCTGTGAATCCAAAGACAGTAATATGGGCTCTTATAATTGTTAGAAATGTTAATTTGATTAAGTGCAGCATTTGATGTAAATGCTTATATATCTCTTGTGGAAAACATCATTGCAGTAATTGTTTGGTATGTGGGCTCTGTACATAGGTGTATATATATATATTTTGTCATACACGTTGCAAGAAGATCCTGCACAAGATCAAACCAGAGAACAAGGCATGGCATGCCCGAGGAAGCGCCTGAAGAAGACGGTCCGACCACAGTGGACTGTGAGGAGAAAGGACCCCTCCGACTAACAATTAAGAAAAATGTATAAACTATGCATTGTAATTAACCTTATAAGATTTGCTTTAGCCTGGGAAGGTAATAGCTACTCGGGCAGTGGCCCAAAATTTTAACCTAACAAATTGTTGGATATGTATGGCCCTCCCCAGAGCAGGGGGGGTGCAAGTCTATGGGGTAGTAGCGCTTAATTGGACAATTCCAAATTTGGGTGGAACACAAGGAATGTAAGTATGGAATAGAGGATAAATTACAAAAGGGCCCCAAGTTTGATCTGTTGATTATTAATTCCTCTAAATCTGTCTTCGTGGATAAGGAAAATGATAGCAAAATTAGTATGAAAGTCGGGTGGTAAAATTTAACAGGTATAGGATGTAGTTGGGAATATGGGAATTCGGGAACAGTATCAGGACTCAACGAAACTACAAGGTGGAAGCAGGGCATAGTGTGCGATCCTAGAACAAGTAAAAATTCATCTTGGCCTATAGATAAGAATGTACTTGGAATTGTGGGAATGGGAACATCTTTTACCCAACAAGAGGGTACGTCTAATCCATGACCTTATGGATACTGGTGGTTATGTGGGGATGGGCAGGCACAAAAAGCACTGCCTCCAAATTGATGGGAACAAAATAGAATGGCATTGGATCTCCTAACAGCCAAAGAGGGAGGGGTTTGTGTGATAATTAATCAGAGTTGTTGTGCTTATACTCAAAGGATAGAAACTGATCTACAGGCAATATGGGAGCACACTAAATTACTTCATCAGGTAACGATGGATGACACCTCATTAGGATTCACAGAATTGTGGGCAAAACTTACCAGCTGGTCACCTAACTCTATGTGGCTAAAGCAACTCTTTGTGGCTTGTATTATTATAATCATCTTGCTCATTTTTATGTTGTTGTGATGAGATGTGCATTATGGATATGTAAAACTTCTGGGGATAGTTATGAGGAATGGAAAAAGCACAAGCTAAGGCAGAAAGTGGAAAGTGGGAGTTATTTCAAAACTTCCCTTTTACTGAATGGAGCAATTTAGCAAAAGAATTTGCTAGGTTCAAGAAAAAGGGGGGAATTGAGTAAGGAAAGGACAAGATAAGGATTAACTCTTGTTTAGGAATGTAGGTAAGCAGGATGTGTGGCCAGATAAGAAAAGGGCATCTGGAAACTGTTGACACAAGGAATGGGTCAGGATAGGATTACTTCTGTCAGAAACAATGGGTCTTCTCCCATGCAAAGGAGACCCCCACTGCTCATGGCGGGACCAAATGTTGATACGTCAGGAATGTAATGAATATGCATGTGAATTCCACTGATTGTGTATTCGTTCGGCCTATATCTGTACCAAGCTTCTTCCTTACGGGGTGCAAGTTTGGAGGAGCTATCCCCCTTGCACCCAGCTTGGCGCCAAATGCTGAATAAAACATACCTGCTTTATAACCTAACTCTGGGTTATAGAGTTTGATTCCGCAAATCAATATAGGACGAACTAATACATAATCAGTAGTTTCCCGGAATTCAGATGCATATTCATTATACCCCAAAAGCATGCAGGCCCTCCCCTGTTACGCGTGCATAGTGGGTCGTG
The DNA here is from genome assembly GCF_987193195.1 of Phasianus colchicus. Lineage (NCBI taxonomy): Eukaryota > Metazoa > Chordata > Aves > Galliformes > Phasianidae > Phasianus > Phasianus colchicus. The sequence goes on along the minus strand of NC_143472.1, from coordinate 755,160 downwards.
GGTTGAAGAATTTGTTGTCTTTTTCGGGAAGGCTTCTGACCTTCCTCGCCATAAACTCCCGACAGAGAAGGAGGGGCATCCCCCAAACTAGTTTCGTCTTGCTCTGTGGACATCTAATCACCTTCCTGCCAGATGTCTCTGGGTTGTTCTCAAACCTTATCAGCATGGCCTCCATCCCCCTCATTATCTCAGATCCAGTGTCTGCTGTCCCCCCTTCTCTAGCGAGCTCTACATTCCTGCTTCTATAAATTATCTCTAACTATCCTCCTCTATCCCCCCCTATTTTCAGTTACTGTGAAACCTTCTTTCTGCCTTTTACTTTTTCTTATGGGGCCCTTTTTCCACCTTTCAATTCCCCCCCTTTTCTTCAATCTAGAAGGATTTCTATCTGCTAGATTATTCTTTCTTAACTTGTGAAATAAGCCCCACTTTCTACCTTTTGCCTTAACTCGTGTTTTTTCCAGACTTCATACTTTTTTCTTGTATTCTGGCACAGGCACATAGAACACCTCATTACCACACAGGTAAGGCCTACCAATAGTACCAGTATGATGCATACCAAGAAAAGTTGTCTTAACCATCTTAGATTTGGTAACCAGTTAGTAAGTGAGTCCCATAGGTCTGTTTCCCAGCTTGTGTCATCCATGCTTGCCTTATAGAGAACCTTTGTCTGCTCCCAGATTTTTCTTAAGTCTGTTTCAATTCCCAAATTCTCATTTATATAAGCACAGCAACTCTGATTTATTATTGTGCATACCCCTCCTTCCTTAGCTGTTAACAGATCTAATGCCATCCTGTTTTGAAGTACCACTTTGGATAGGGAGGATACCTCCTCTTGGATTGCTTATAATGCATCCGTTGTGGCATTTTCTATTATTTCCAGAGTTGCAGAGATATTTACTGTAGCCTTTTCCAGCTGCGCTACTCCTAGTGCTGGGATTAGGGCTCTCAGAAAGCTATGGAACCCTGTATTATACCTAGCTAGGGGGTTGTACATGCGCTTAGTTCGAATCCAAGGGGTTCTCAAGAGTCCCCTTGGGGTCTTCATGCACCGTAGTTTGAGATATTAAATATTCTGTAGTGCATGTCCCTGTCCAGTTTAATGGTAATGCCTTTCGTGCCTGGCCATCTCCATATAGCCACTAGTAGCCATGAGGTAACTTGCATGGCCTGTTTATGTTTTCCTGGTGGGTGAAAGATGTTCCCATCCCTACAATTCCAAGTATGTTTTTATCTGAGGCCCATTGTGATGCTTCATCAGTTCTAGGATCACATCCCTCACCTTGCTTCCACCTCCCAGTTTCACTAGTTCCTGATACTGCTTTAGAGTTCTCATATTCCCAACTACACCCTATGCCTGTCAAATTTCACCATCCTACCCCCACCCCACCTTTACTATCATGTTTCCTATCTCTAAAGATAGATCTAGTAGAGTTAACAACTAATAAGTCAAACTTAGGACCCTTATACAACTTATCTTCTACCCCAAATTTGCATTTCCCATGTTCCACCCAATTTGGAATTGTCCAGTTTAAGGCAACTATCCCATAAACTGGTATTCTTCCCTCCCCTCTAGGGTGGGCTGTACATATCCAACACGATCGATTGAGAGCTTGACCAATTTTCTCAGTCATTCTCAAGTAACTATTCTCCTGCTACGCTGTGACCACTACCACTAATATACTGAATATAATCAAATGCTTATTCATGCTTTGATTCCTGATCTTCAGTCGTCCTTTTTTCGTCTGCGGCCTAGGTGCTTTCTTCAGGCGGGTATGATGTATCCACCATGTCAGTCCCTCTAGTTTCACAGCAGTGTGGGTTGCCAGAAGTACTTGGTAGGGTCCTTCCCACTTTGGTCTCAAAGGTGAATCTGAGAGGGATTTAACATAGACATAGTTGCCCGGTAATATATCATGTACAGGACCATCAAGGCCTCGTGTCTTGGTGTCAAATAGTTTTCTCGACTTTCTTTAACTGTTTTGCCAGGCTAATTATATATTCACTTAACACCTCGTCCCCCACCTGTGTGGATATCCCTTTTTGTACAGCATAAGGTCGCCCATAAAGAATTTCATTTGGGCTTAATCCCTTCTTGGTTCGGGGTTTAGTTTGAATTCTTAAAAGTGCTAGAGGCAGTGCCTGTGGCCATGAAATTCCAGCTTCTTGGCCCAATTTTACTATTTGTAATTTGATCAGATGATTCATTTTCTCCACCTGGCCACTTGACTGTGGCTTATATGGTGTATGTAATTGCCAATCAGTTCCCAATAATGTGCTAGTTTGCTGAACCACCTTATCGATAAAATGAGGTCCTCAATCTGATGAGATCATTGCAGGAACCCTGAACGTCGGAATTATTTCATATAACAGTGCTTTTGTTACTTCCCACGCCTTATTGGTTCTCTGGCCATCCTGAAAAGATATCAGTTAATACCAGCATGTACCTGTACCCCCCTTTTCTTGGCAGTTCTGAGAAATCAATTTCCCATTGTTGTCCTGAATAGTTTCCTTTCCCTATCTGCCCTAACAAGATTTTATATTTTATGTCTAAATTTGGGATTGTTCTGCAGACAAATTTCACATTGTTGAGTACTTGTTTAACAGTGGAGTATAAATTTCGGGCTACTATCTGCTGGGCCAAATACTTATACAGTGCCTCAGTTCCCCAGTGTGTTTTTCTATGTTCAGCCCTCACTACCGCCCATAATAAGGCTGTGGGGATAACTATTTTACCTGGTGGGAGTAGTGACCCATCCTCCCTCTCTTACTTGTCCTTCCAGATCCTTTATAAGAACTTTATCTTCCTTTGAATACCTGGGTTCACTATCAATTTGGATTTTACTGCCTGGAACTAGAGGATGCAACTCTATTGGAACTTCCTCTGCTGCCTTTTTAGCCTCCTGGTCTGTGAAAGCATTACTTATCTCATCTGATGTTTTCCCTTTTTGATACACTCTGCAGTGCATAATGGCCACCTTTTTAGGTAGCTGTACTGTTTCTAGAAGTTTGAGAATTTCATTGGCGTGTTTGATGCCTTTTCCTTAGGTTGATAATAGTCCTCTTTCTCTCCATATCGCTCCATGGGCGTGGACCACGCCAAAAGCATATTTTGAGTCAGTCCATATATTGATCTTTTTCCCTTCTGCTAGCTCTAATGCTCGAGTTAGAGCTATGGTTTCTGCCTTTTGTGCCGAGGTGTTTGGAGCTAGGGCCTTGAATTCTACTACTTTGCTATCAGTTGTCACAGCATACCCAGCTTTACGCACTCCTTGATGCACAAAGCTACTACCGTCAGTGTACCATGAGTCCTCGGCATCCTCTAGAGGTTCTTCCTTCAGGTCCGGTCGGCTGGAATACACTGCTTCGATGGTTTCTAGACAGTCATGTGTCACAGGTTCTCCTGAGGTCCCACTGAGGAATGATGCTAGGTTGATAATATTGGTTACTACTATCTCTACATCGTCTTGTTCCACCAGAATAACTTGATATTTAAGGAACCTTTGTGGTGAAAGCTAGTGTTCCCCTTTCACCTCCAGCACCACTGAAACCGTATGTGATATGAATACCGTAATTTTCTGGCCCAGAGTAAATTTACGCGCTTCCTGGATATTTAATATAGCGCAGCCACTGCTCTCAGGCAGGGAGGCCATCCTTTGCTTACTTTGTCCAACTGTTTGGAGAAATATGCTACTGCCCTACGATAGGGCCCCAGGTTTTGGGCCTAAAGCTATTCCGTTTCTCATATGAAAATAAGCAGAAAGGTTTCATTGTATCTGGCAACCCCAAAGTGGGAGCCTGCATAAGTTCATGTTTTAGCTGTTTAAAGGCTCTGCTGGTTTCCCCATCCCATGTGAGGATGTTGGGGTTAGTTTTTAAGAGTGTGAAGAGCGGTTTTACTGGTAGTCCATAGTTATGAATCCAAAGCCGACACCAGCCTGTCATTCCCAGGAATGTGCATAATTCTGCAGCTATTCATGGCTCAGGAGTCTGACAGATAACTTCTTTTCTTGCTGTCCCAAGTATCCTTTGTCTGGCGGTGATTTCATAGCCTAAATAGACTACTCGTTGTTTGGCCACCTGGGCTTTCTGTGGGAAAACTCGATATCCATTAAGTCCCCCCAAATTAAGCAAGCTTACTGTCCAAGTTATGCATGTTTCTTTTGTTTTTGTAGCTATTAAAAGACCATCTACATATTGCAATAGAACTCCTTTTTCTGTGGGTCACTCCTACTGTTCCAAATCTGTGGCTAGCTGATTCCCAAAGATTGTTGGGCTGTTCTTGAACCCTTGGGGAAGCACTGTCCATGTAAGTTGTGTTCTCCTTCCTGATTTGGGATTTTCCCATTCAAATGCAAATAGCAATTGACTTTAAGGCCTCAAAGGTAGACAGAAAAATGCATCCTTTAGATCCATTACTCTTATTCAGAGTTCCTCCTAGTTCCCCAGCTATATCTTTCCAATGTGCTAATGTACATCCCAAAGGAGATTTCCTCAGTATTTCTTTTCCCTGCGCTCCCCCCATCTTACTCTAATCACACTTAAACCACGGCTGTTTCTACAATATCGGCAAACCAAACCCCCCTTCTGGCAAGGTTTTCCCTTTCCCAATCCACTTAGGTATTTTACAACTACTAAGATAATAACAACAGTTAACAAGACAATCATCAACAGATAAAAAGATAAAGACAAACTTTCACTTCATCCATCCCCGGCTGTTTCCCTCACGAGAGAACGGAAGCGCGGGTCAGGACTCCACTCTCGCCCTGTAGCTTTGCTATGTCTCACTCACACCAGATTCACTCAGGACATACAAGACCTGTCTTAACCAAGTTCAAAATTCCTTAGAAGATATTTGGTGGTACTAGTACAATAGTACAATAGTTCAAATACACGGTACCGAATATAACAATAGAAGGTAAAAGAGCATGCAAACCCAAATCTCCTGCTATCACAGCAAGGAGAGCCCAGGCAACCTTTTGACAGAATACCCACTATATCCTGTCACCAACCAACCCAGCCTAAGGGGGAGCAAAAAGCTCTCTTCCTCGTGTATGACTTAAAGGTCCCCTTTCCCAATCACATACCTAGTCCGCTGATGGTCCTTGTCTCCTCCCACAGTGATTGGATGATGAAAGGGAGTCCTTCCGAGAAATCTCGGGATGCACCAAAGGCATCCCCTTTCTCAGCCGGTCCTGCAGCCAAACAGCGGGTCCCATCTGGGTTGCCAAACTGATGTGCGGAAAATCAAACCCTATGGCCTGTAAGGATATAGAGAAGGTATGTTTTATTGGCAGTTGTGCAATAGCCCTGGTGCAAGGGGGATAATTCCTCCAAGCTTGCACACCATCTGGAAAAATTGTGCTGTACATATAGGACGAACTAATACATAATCAGTAGTTTCCCGGAATTCAGATGCATATTCATTATACCCCAAAAGCATGCAGGCCCTCCCCTGTTACGCGTGCATAGTGGGTCGTGGGTTGAAGAATTTGTTGTCTTTTTCGGGAAGGCTTCTGACCTTCCTCGCCATAAACTCCCGACAGAGAAGGAGGGGCATCCCCCAAACTAGTTTCGTCTTGCTCTGTGGACATCTAATCACCTTCCTGCCAGATGTCTCTGGGTTGTTCTCAAACCTTATCAGCATGGCCTCCATCCCCCTCACTATCTCAGATCCAGTGTCTGCTGTCCCCCCTTCTCTAACGAGCTCTACATTCCTGCTTCTATAAATTATCTCTAACTATCCTCCTCTATCCCCCCCTATTTTCAGTTACTGTGAAACCTTCTTTCTGCCTTTTACTTTTTCTTATGGGGCCCCTTTTCTACCTTTCACTGGGGTCCTCATTCACCTCGCTGTGTTAACACTCAAATGTTCTTCTTTCCTCCTCCAAATAAAATGTTTCTCAGACTAGAGGAATAGAAGTCTGAATTTGGGACACCCACAGTCTGCAAAATAGTCTGCCACATGGAAACAGCATTCGAGGTCTGTGCCAAGGGGTGCAGCTGCAAGCCACAAGAGAAATACCACCTTGCAGCCCTTCTCCTTTAAAGCAGAAGGGAACACCTTAGGAAGATGGAGCACACTTCATAAGCTCAAAATCCAGCACGTGAAGTTGGCAAGAGAGGATTCTGAACTGCTGCTTTGCGGAATCAAACTCTCAAACTCTCTAACCCACGTAAGGTTATAAGAGCAGATACATCTTTATTTCAGTGCTGCGCCACACACTGGGTGCAAGGGGGATCACTCCTAGCTTGCACACCAGAGAATAGGATCCCAATACATTTATAAGCCAAGCCCATACATATTCAACAATATTTCCCAAGACCTATTGAAATATTCATTACTTTTCCGGGAATTCATTTACATACAGTTCCTCCCCCTTGTGCATGCGCAGTAGCTTCCATTGGATGAAGGCTCGATGTCTTCCTCTTCACCTGGTGGTCATCTCTGGATGAATTCAGACATCTTCCTCGCCATGTCCTTCCGACCTTTGTCCTAGTTCTGAGCTCTTCTCCCACCCTGCGTGCCTCAGCAACTTCTTGTCTTGTTTGTCATCCCTTTCCATTGTTTTCTCATTGGCCCCTTTCTGCTGACTTGAGAAGACCTCCTTTTGAGAATGTGCTTGGGCAAAGAAAAGTTAAACCAAGCAATTCCTTCTGAGTTAGCAAAAGTTAAACTAAGCAAATTCCTTTTGAGTTAGCAAAGCCAAGCAGTGTTATGGACCCCTTACACCTCATTAGCGCTGGGCTGATGGCTCAGCTGGGGTTGTGCAACCCCCTCCTGAGGCTTTTGTTCAGGCTGTCCCGGCAGCCACAGATGCCTTTAGCGCACAGCTGCGGCCCTGAGCACGTCCAGCATCTGCACCAGCTCTGGCACTGGGCTGTGTAATAGACGCTGAAAAGCTGACAGCCTGTGGGCTGACTGGAGCACACGTGGAGAACGCGCCCGAGCAGCAGGTCAGTAAAGCGCAGCCCAGGCTGCCTCGTGCAGAGGGCACCCGGTGCTGAGTACGGGCCCTGGAAGTGAGCGCAGGGTGCGTGCTGAGCTGGATGGGAAGCAGAGCCGCCTGGTGGCGTAGGAGGTAAATGCAGCTGCCGAGGCATTCTTGGTGCAATGGGGGGACCTGGGCTCGTTCAGCTTGGAGAAGTGAAGGCTCCGGGTAGACCTCATTGTGGCCTTCCAGTACTTGAAGGAAACGTATAAAGTGTAGGGGGAACGGCTGTTTACGAGGGTGGATAGTGATGGGTCAAGAGGGAATGGTTTTAAATTGAAACAGGAGGAAGTTTTTCACTCAGAGGGTGGTGACGCCCACCACCTCTTGCCCAGAGAGGTCATGGATGCCCCATCCCTGGATGCATTTGAGGCCAGGCTAAATGTGACTCAGGGCAGACTGGTCTGGTGAATGGTGACTGTGCACACAGCAGGGGGTTGGAACTAGATGATCTTTGAGTTCCTTTTCAACTCAGGCCAATCTTACGATTCTGTAATAACCTACAGATCTTCACTCTTACACATCATCTTAGACAAGCTCACAAAACTCCAAAGTAATCATGAGTCTATTACGGAAGATCTATATTGAGTAGGAGTCTTGACATCAAGGTGCCAGGGATCTCTGTGCAGGTGTGACCTCAAGAGACATCACTGCTTGAGGAGAGATCCTGCCATGCAGCCTGCTCCTGTGCAGGAAGGCTCAAGGGCGCTTGGGCTGCTCTCTGTTTTGGGGTAAGATGACTGACTCCTTGCCATGCATTGTCTTAAGTCCCAGGCTCAGTAGGCCCTCAGCTGTTGTACTGAAATGTCAGCTATCAGTTCTTTCAGCCCCCGAGTTTTAGACAGCTTTGTGATGGTTAATCAGATTTAGCCAGAGTGCTACCAGTGCTGATGCTGATTGTCTTCCTGTGCAAGGCCTGCTGTGCCATCCCCCAGGCAGTGCCCTGCAGCTGGGCTGTGGAGGGCTGGGCTGGGACAGGGACTGCTGCGTTCCCTCACAGCTCCCCTGCCATTTCTCTTGTCCCTGCAGGCTCCAGTTCGACTTCTGCCTTCCGGCCGTGATCATCTCACCTGCAGGAGAGCAGCAGATGGCCACAGCACATCCATGTCAGGTAGGGGCTGGGGGCAGCAGGCAGGAGAGGTGGAGGGGCGAGGGATGCAAATGCCGGGGGAGAGGGAGGTGCCCTCATGCAGCACGTGTGTGCTGGGGCCAGAGAAGCGGCTGGGACGGGAGTTTGTGTCCTGTGCGAGCTGCTTCCCTGGGCCTTGGCTGTTCCCAGCAAGGAGCCTCTTTGCTTGCAGGAGCCCGTGAGCTTTGCGCAGGTGGCCGTGTATTTCAGCAGGGAGGAGTGGGCGCTGCTGGACCCTGCGCAGCGAGCGCTCTACCGGGACGTGATGCTGGAGACGTACCAGTGCGTGGCCTCGCTGGGTGAGGGCTTTGCTGCCTTTCCTCCTCGTTAGGGCACCTTTGGCCTTGCAGAATGAGCCTCTGCAGGCAGGGCCTAGAATAATCGCCGTGCAGTTACATATTGATAACTACGACAGCAACAAAGGAAATACTGAGAAGCGTGAGTTTCAGGAGGGGTTAGTATGCACAGCAGACTCATAAACGCCTCAGGGTCGGTGCTGGCACGCGGGCATCATCCAGGAGGGAGAAAACCAGCCCTTCTGTCGGTGCGCTGCACGGTGCTACCAGCTCCAGCTCACACACGACTCCCTGGTTACTCCTTTACATGTAGGCTTTTGCATTCAGTTGCCATAGACATTTTGATGCCTTAGTCATTGATATATTGTCAGAAAATAAACAAGGTGTTCATTCATAATTTTCAGAGTTGTGAAAGCATTCTTTGCTTGAAAGGAAGCTGTGGGCCAGTATCATTCAGGCCCAAAGTGTGGTTCTTCCCTGGTGTGGGACACAGAGTGGAGCTGTTGAACAGGCACTGTGCCAGAAGGATGGAAATGTTCTCATCTCCCCTGTTTCTCTCATTGAAGCTCCACTTGCAGCCCCCAGACCCGTGGTGATCGCCATAGACTTACTTGTACACCAACACCTCAGTGACGGTAAGAAAAGGAACACAGAGAATCATGAGACTGAGAGTGGCTTAGAGTGCTCAGCACTCTGATAAAAGCCCCAGAATCATTGCTGGCAAGCTGGCATCAGCCAGGAGGAGGAAGGCCATCTCCCTGCAAACAGCTTTTGTGCTGTTGCACTGCATGATGCTGCCAGCTGCAGCATACAGATCACTCCCAAGTTACTCCTTTAGCATTTATTGGCTTTCTGTTCCATTCCCATGTACATTTTTGAAGCCTCAAACACAGAGCAGTTGGGAAAAAAATGATGGAAACATTCAAATGGGGATGTGTTTGCACAGTGTCATTCAGAGGCTAATTGTCGTTTCACCATGGGAAGGACACAGATTGGAGTAGTTGGAGAAACAGCTGTGTCAGAATGATGAAAATACTCTCATCTCCCCTCTTTCTCTCACTGAAGCTCCACTTCCAGCCCCCAAACCCATGATGATCTCCTTGCTTGAAGGAGGGGAAGACCCTTGGATCCCAGATGTGTGTAGCCCTGAGGCCATGCCAGGAGACCTCAACCCAGGTGAGGTGGTAGAGGGCAGGAAGAAGTTGGGGCTGGAAGAGCCATCTCTGTCTTGGTTTAATTTTGGGCACTCTGTGCTATTTCTGGATTTCCTCTTTCATCCAGCAGGAACTGGGATTACAGATTGTCACGGAGTTAATTAGAGCAATCTATGCTGGTGACAGGGGGCTGTAGGTCCCTGCCCCCCCACCCCCCCGGCCCCACAAAATGGGAAGGAAGGAAGGAAGGGAGGGAAAAAAAAACCAGCAGCAACAATCTATAGAGGAAGACTTATTTTACTAACTATGATATCGGAATGCAAGATAACACAATATAATACAATCTAATTGAAATTGAGACTAATAAATCAAAGCAGAAAGGAGAGAGAGAGTTCCTGAGACCGTGTCAAACCTGAAAAACTTGGAACGGCTAGGAAAGCACCCTCCAGAACCCACTGCCAGGCAGTAAGAGACCGCCCCACCTGGAAGGGTCAGATCGTCCGTAATGTACAGGGGACAGGTAGCTGGAATTGGAGCATTAACACTTTAACTCCCAGTGCACTACATGATGTTATGATGCAGAATACTGTAAACCAAAAAACATAAAACCAAGACACAGATATAATGGAGGACCTGCAGGAAAGTGGTGTGGCTGAAAAGCAGTTGAGTGGCATCTCCATGGAAGAAATCAGAAGGGATGTCCTACAAGACCTGGCGCAAGGTCAAGGTGAGCACATCAGGAAACCACTGGGAAAGCATCTTGGACAGATGTCAGTGAGCCCACTGGACTTCAACATAGGCCAAAAGCAGCCTAAAGAACCCAGGAGCAAGGATGTGTGCCAGAAGAAAAAGCAGAAGCCATGTACAGAGTGTGGGAAAAGTTATAAAATAGATTCCAGCGTCATTAACCACCAGTGCATAAACTCAAGAAAGAGCATGTACAAGTGCTCTGATTGTGTGAAGAGCTTCAAAAGGAGATCCCATCTAACCGCCACCAGCCTGTCGATACAGGAGACAGACCTTTTCAGTGCTCGGACTGTGGGAAGTGCATCAAACAGAGATCCGACCTCACTGGTCATCAGCGCATCCATACAGGAGAGAAACACTTTAAGTGCTCTGAGTGTGGGAAGAGTTTCAAAAGCAGTTCCGACCTCAACTGTCACCAATGCAACCACACAGGAGAGAGACCCTACAAGTGCTCTGAGTGTGGGAACAGTTTCAAAACAAGTTCCCACCTCACCTACTGCCAACGCAACCACACAGGAGAGTGACTATTTTGGTGCCATCAGTGTGGGAAGAGCTTCAAAAGCAGTTCTGAATTGAAGCGCCACCAGTGCATCCACACAGGACAGAGACCCTATAAGTGTCCTGAGTGTGAGAAGAGCTTTAAATGCAGATCTAATCTCAACACCCACAAGCACATCCGCAGCACACAGAGGCTGTAGAACCATCCCAAGATACAGGGAACCTTCAAAAGCAGTTCCAGCCTCATTGCCTACCAGCACAGCCGTACAAGGTACAGAGCCTGCGGAGCCCCAGATATGGGAAGAGCTTCAGCCAGAGCCCTAGCCTGGTCACCACCTGTGGCTTTGTGTGGTGATGAACCTTACAAATCCCTTGAGTAGAGGAAGAGCTCTGCGGCCAAACTAAACCCTCTTCCTCCTTCTTTGCATGAGAATTATGCATATTGCTCTCCTTCAGCTGCAGTTGTTGTGTTGAGTGGCCATGCAAAGCAGAGTATAGATGTGGTTTCGTGATTTTTTGTTGTCGGTATTCCACATCAGAACATCATGTGGACCAGTGGGAGTTAACGAGTTAATGTTCTGGTTCCGTTTACTGCTGTGGACTCTTTGAGCATCCTGATGGGAGGGGAGGGGGCAGCATCCCCGGAGGAGCTGGCAGAGGCAGTGTGGTGGAGCTGCGGACAGGATCCGGAGCGGCTGCCTCTCCCTGTCTGGCCCGGCTCAGCCGTCTCAGCTCGCCGCGGAGAAAGCACGTGCTTTCCCTCGCACTATCGTGGTTTGACTCTCGTGTTTTGGTACTCTCGTCTCTCTCGTTTTGTTTGATTGAGTTAGATTCAGTAGATTACCCTTCCTCCTCAGATTGCTGCCATTGTGTTTTCTCTCGGTTCAAACTATCTGCTAGCTCTCTGCCCTTCCCCCTCTCCCGGAGCACATGTGGCCCGGGGCCAGCCGGCTAGCGGCAAACCGTTGGTATCTTTTTTTTTCTCCTCTGTTCTTCCCGGGGCCTGTGCCCCCCTGTCACGGACTTATATAAGGATAACCCTGTACAGGAGGTGAGGTGATCCTGCATTCCTGGTCCACAAAAGAAATCCTGTAGCACAGAGAAGGCACCTTAGCCTTGTGCATGAACCACTCAGCACTCATCTCTGTGCGGAAATGAAACAAGTATCTTGTGTCACTCTGAGCAAATCAGATCTTAGCACACCAAGCTAAAGAACCCAGACTGTGCAACAACAGCAGTAACATCATTAGAGATTCTGATGACAGCATTTCCATTTGCAATCCCATGTGATGCTGTTAGAAAACAGAGAATCACCTTGGTGGTGGATTCTGAACAGTTTACCCCGTTCACTGAGTTAGGGGATGAAGGGTAAACATGGGCCGGCTGTAAAGGAAGCCAAGAATGTAACAAGCAGGATGAGATAATAAGCTGAAGAACACAAGATGTAAGGGGTCCGTAACATCGCCTGGTTTTACTAACTCAAAAGAAATTCACAAATAGCATCGCTTAATTTAACCTCTTGCTAGCTCAAGGGGCACTTATTGCTTAACCTTCTGCTAGCCCAGACACATTCTCAAAAGGGAGCCTTCTCCAGTCAGCAGGAAAGGGCCCCTAAGAAAGCAAGGGAGAGGAAAGATAAGCAGAATTAGAAATTGCTGAGGTGTGCAGGGCAGGAGAAGAGCTCAAAACTGGGACAAAGGTCGGAAGGACATGGTGAAGAAGACGTCTGACTTCATCCCGGAACGACCACCAGAGGGGGAGGAAGACGTCGAGCCTTCATCCAATAGAAGCTACTGTGCATGCACTGGGGAGGGGGACAGTATGTAAATGAATTCCCAGAAAAGTAATGAATATGTTAATGGGTCTTGAGTAACACTTCTGAATACGTATGGATTGCCTTATAAATGTATTGGGATTCTATTCTCTGGTGTGCAAGTTAGGAGGAGCGATCCCCCTTGCACCCGGCGTGTTGCGCAGCGCTGAAATAAAGACGTACCTGCTCTTATAACCTTATGTGGGTTAGAGAGTTTGATTCCGCAAATCATCATGATGCCCTGATTTTTCTGTTCAGCCCCACTACTACAGTTAAGTGGCTACAAACTTTAGTTAAAGATCATGAGCACGGCATGAATAGATGGTAGTCTGACAATCACACCTGGTATGACTGTAATGTTGTTAGGCATTCTCTCAGTTGCAGAAGCACTAAGATGAGTTCGTAACAGTCAACCTTTTGCTCTTGCTACTGCCACATTTGATGGAGAGTAGTAAGGGACATCAAAGAGTCATTCAATTCCTTCTCATTTGGCTCAGTTTTGCATTTCCTCACTCTTAGAATGTGAGCCATTGTTACTGTAGATAACATCATCAGTAGGAAGATATGAGAAGCAAAATGATCATCCTCACACTGCATTTTGCCCCCTGACTGATACTCAGTCCCCTAAGGAAGCCAGAGAATACTACTGCTCCTGTGTGGATGTGTGAGTACCTCCCAGATGACTTCAACAGTCCTATATGATCAGTTGGCCATGAAAACCACAGAGCTCACTGGCTGTGTGCTACTCTCCCCCTCAATATCTGGGATGCTGTTGACCCATTAGGACAAGAGAGGCTGATCTTGAGATACTCCTATAAAGAATTAAGAATAATTAACTGGTATCATCATCCAGGCTGAGTGGCATATAGTAAACACCCACAGTGACGTCCACTTTAGTTCCTTGTCCCTCAATCCATACCCAGAGGCTTTCAACCATGTCATTACCAATTGTAAGCTCCATTCTATCCAGCCCACCAGTACTTACAGCAACCCCATCCCATCTCACCTGCCCTGCTTCTCTGCCCTGGAGAGCCCAGAGCCATCCATCACACACAGCACACCCATCACAAGACCATTCCCACTATGTCTCACTCATGCTGATGATGCTGAAGCACCCAGGGAAATTTGGATGCCAACACGAAAAACCAATAACACATAACAGCCTTGCACATGGGCACCTGGGGGGCTGGTTGTTCCCTTGGAAGCTCTGTCTGTGGCTGTGTTGATTTCATGAGTGCAGAGGTGACCTGTGACACAGAGGGCACAGCCTTCTGCAGAGCTGATGTAACTACTGGTAGAATTCACCAAGACAAAGCCTCCCAAGTGAACATCCACCCTGAGAATGGAAGTCCCCATCCTCCATGCCCACCATTCCACCACCACAGGGAGTAAGAACCAGCGTAGCATCTGAAATGCTCCTGTTCCTCCAGACGGGGCAGTGCAGTCACAACTCTGCAGGATCTCGTGCACAACAGAAGGAATTTTCTCAGAGGGAAAGATGGGAAGTTCAGAGGCAGACAAAAAAAACTGAGTTTTCTAACTCCTAATCCAACTAAACACGACGTGTGACAAAACACTGGGGGGAAACCTACCATTATATTGATTCTTTTAAGAAATAAAAATAGAAAAACAGCTTCACTAGCTCACCAAAAACAACCTCCGCTTCCTGCAATCTGCATTCCAAGCACAGCAGCTTTAGCTGAGCCCAGCAAATGTGAAGGCCCTGCTGCAGGAGATCTCAGATACACCTTCCCAAGGTCAAAGGAAAAACCTTCACGCTCAAAAGGGATCACTTGCAAGGCAAACATGCACTGGAGAGAACTCCGATATCTTTGTGCTGTGCGGATGAGCAGCTTGTGCACCCTGTGGGTTTGCACTGCTTTCTGCTCCTACCACCTCCTGAAACTTGGGATGGTGCATTTTGGAAGAACAAGCGTTTTGTAGTTTTATTGGAGACAGCCAAGGCTTGGTGTCATACAGCTGCTCTGACCAGCTGATTGAAGCATTTGAGAAGAGCAGTAGAACCAATGTGCAGCACAGTTAGGCAGGATGATAGGGTTGTGTGAAAGAAATGCCTTCCCAAGAAGGAAGCAGTGGGCTGGAGGAGGCACCAAAGCCAAATCCTGCTTGCACCTTTCCCTCTCCTCATTGCACATGCTGACATTTATTTTAAGAACAAAAAACAAGACTACAGTGAAGAAAGTTTCAGCACAACTCAGCTACTTTATTCATCCCCTTCCCTTTCCTCTACAGATGATTCGCAGAAAACCTCCAAGAGCCACATTACTGCTCTCCTGACCCTTCTCCCAGATTCATCAGAGCACTCACAAATCACTGAGAGCAACACATGCACAGACACACAGAACATCCCTACACTGCCACTTTTCCTTAGGAAACGGCATCAAAAAGCTGCTGTCAGGAAGAGCAGAAGAAGAAACCAGGCATGGTGAGAGAACTGCTCTGGGTAGCAAGGAAAGGCCATCTGAAGCTCCTGGCTTAAGTTCCTTCTGCAGAGGGTGCCAGTGGTGCCATCTCCTTTGCAAGCTCCTCCAGTTTGGGGAGAAGCATCTGGGTCTCCCTCATCCTTGGGCTCACCAACATCCTCAAGGTCTCTCTGCTGTGGATTTTCCCATTAGAAAGGAGGTGCCAGCCTGGAGAGAAGCTTCATGCACCAGAGACACTTGCAGGTCCTCTTTATCACATGTACTGGACAATGTTTAATGAGGATCGAGCTCTGGATGAAGCTCTTCCCACACATGGGACATTTGTAGCACTTTCTGCCATGAATGCCATTTCCTGTGAATGAGGAGCTCTGCATTCTGCACAAAGCCCTTCTCACACTTGAGACATTTCTAAGGCTTCCTGCCACATGAACTTCACTGCATTCTCACCAGTGGCCGCCCCTAAAAATCCTTGTCTCCTATGGACAGCAGTGTACAGAGTCCTACTAACCCATCTCTGCCAAGCAAGCTAAACTGAAGTGCCATGACGTAAGGGCGAATCAGACTCCTATGCCATTCCCCTTCCAGCCCTACAGCAATTGGAGGAATGCTTCGTACTGCTGTGGCAACACCACCAACTCCCACCAAACCCACCAGGGTAGATCAAGTAGGTCAGTCTGGTGGCCAATCCTTGCTGGCAATCACCATAACGTCTGCTCCTGTGTCTACTAGCATATTCAACAGGAGTTTGCATGAGGACCACTGACTGGCTCCAACCAAGTGCAGACAAGAGGTCGCTGATCTCCTTCTACTGACAGCATGAGTCCAACAAGTGGGACCCCTGAAGGTATCTCGATTGGCAGGCCCAACAGCTGCGCCAATACCGCCACATCCAGAGCAGATGGCGTCAATTTTACCATTTGAGGTGGAATATCTAAGCCTCTATCAAGTGCCCCAGCTCCATAAATGAGAGCACTCCCCGAAGTTCCTTTATCACAGCCCACCTGCAATCCCACCCTTGTTCCGTTATGCGAGTGGGCGTTGCCGTCCTTAGTCACCCTCCTGGTCAGGCCCCAGCCAGGGTCCTGCCCATGCTGCAACTGCTGGGGCTGGGGAGCTGGCAGGACTCCCCCCTCCAACATCCTGCCTTTGCTGTTTCCCTGTTGCTGCTGATTCGCCGAGCCTGATCGACTGCCCTTATTAGGACAATTTTTTGCTAGATGCCGGCCACCGCAGACTATCCTTATTTGGTTTGCTAGCTTTGCAGTCCCTCTAGATCTGACCAACCACCCCCTCCCCCCGCAGCCAAAGCACCTAGCACCTCTTGTCACTGCCTGCTGCAACTGCCTCCCCATCTCAGCCATCGTGGCAACTGGCGGCACACTGGTCTGATGCCGCTCAAAGTCCAACGCGGACATTAACATGTCATGTAAGGTGCAACTCAGAGGCAAACAAACAAAAACAGGCTTAAATTCTGGTCGGCAGTTTGTCCTAAGCATATCCTTCATAACTGGGTCGTGCGCTTCGGGCAGAAGCACACTCTGACTAATCGCCACAGCCACCGCATCGGCAAATTCACCAAACGGTTGACCAGGTTTCTGCTTCACCAGCGCAAAGGCAGGCAAACTTGTCAGATACTTAGTAATTGCCTGGAATGCTGTCTTGGAAGCAGTTGCAGCCACTACAAGAACCCCTAGAGGCAGCCCCACCTGCACCTGTGGATATAGGAATGGACCCATACCTGTTAGCTGTTCCAAAGTCACCCCTGCCAATGGGTGACCGAGTTGGTGTGATGCCAGCACTAACTTCTCACACTCGGCAGTGAACAATGACTGCCACAGAACATACTGATTTGAGGTAAAAATGCCTTTTGCTAACTGCTTATAGTGAAAAGGCAGTAAGCCCTGGTTGAAAAAACATTCTAACATCAATTGTGCACCACCACCCGAAAATCCACCCTCTCTAATCTCCTTCCAGAGGGCTAAGATCATTTTTGCGTCAAGAGGATGCCATTCCATTGCCCCATGGGCCCCCTGAAACACCAGGTAAGTAGTGGAACCCATTGGGTGCTGGGCAGGCACCAACTTACAGTCTTCAAAAGCACATTCTTTGGCCACTATTTGCCAAGTGCCTTCTCTCCCAAGCTCATCAATTTTCTCCCCCAACAAAATTACCCGTTCCATTTTCCTGAGCAAGCACTCTAGCCTGGAAAGCAGGGGAGGTGGGGACTCTGGAGCCACAGAAGCCTTATTCTGCTTAGATCTTATTGCTGGTGGGCTGTAACACAGGCATTGAATCGACGTGCATGGATTGATCCCAAGAGTCCATGGGAAGAGGAGGTGCTGACGCAGCCGAAGGCACCACGTCCTCCTCCATCCTTTCGTAATCCAGGGGAGGAGAAACAAAGGATGGAGCTCAGTCCATCCTCTGTTCCACCATCGGGTACCCTGTGACTACATGCCCTTGTTCTGTCACTCCGATCAGAAAAGCTACCCCTGCAACCCCTGGGTCATGTGTGACGAACGCTGGTGGGGGGCAAGAGGACTCTATTCTTTCCTTCCCCATGACTGCTGCAGACTCTGAGGATGGCTGCGTCGTGGTCTCCTCAGTCAAACCACCCTGCACTGCCTGTGACGCCACCACATATGCCTGATGATTCTCTTTCACTTTCTTTAATACCTGCTTCAGCAAACCCCAAGTAGCTATTAGCTCTCTGGCACCAGACCCACCACCCGAAGCAAAATCATATTAATCCTTCCCCACTTCTATGAAAATCGATGGGACCATAATGTCCCCCAGCTTTTGCAAAAAAGCACGTCGCTCCCCTCATTGAAGAAGCACGTCAGGGCTGGTGGTTCTTCAATTCACAACTCCTTCTGAAGCTCTTCCCACACTCTGGACACTTATAGGGTCTTTCTCCTGTGTGGATGCGCTGGTGCAGCTTCAATTCAGAACGGGTTTTGAAGCTTTTTGCACACTCAGGACACTTATAGGGCGTCTCCTCTGTGTGGATGCGCTGGTGGCGCTTCAATTCAGAGCTGCTTTTGAAGCTCTTCCCACACTCAGAGCACTTGTAAGGTCTCTCCCCTGTGTGGAAGCGCTGGTGGTAGATGAGGTGGGAACGGCTTCTTACGGTCTTCCCACACTCAGAGCACTTGTAGGGTCTCTCCCCTGTGTGGAAACGCTCGTGTTGCTTCACTTGAGAACTGCTTCTGAAGCTCTTCCCACACACAGAGCACTTGTAGGGTCTCTCTCCCGTGTGGAAGCGCTGGTGGTAGATGAGGTAGGAACGGTTTTTTATGTTCTTCCCACACTCGGGGCACTTGTAGGACGTCTTCTCTTTCTGTATGCACTGGTGCTCCTTCAATTCAGAACTGGTTATAAAACTCTTCTCACACTCAGGACACCTATAGGGTCTCTCCCCTGTGTGGATGCGCTGGTGGCGCTTCAACTCAGAACTTCTTTTGAAGCTCTTCCCACACTTGGAACACTTGTAAGGTCTCTCACCTGTGTGGATGCGCTGATGCTTCTTCAAATCAGAACTCATTTTGAAGCTCTTTCCACACTCAGGACACTTAAAGGGTCTCTCTCCTGTGTGGCTGCGTTGGTGGTAGGTGAGTTGGGATCTCCTTTTAAAGCTCTTCCCACAATCAGAGCACTTGTATGGACTCTTTGTTGAGTGTATGCACTGGTGGTTAACAATGCTGGAATCTTTTTCAAAGCTATTTCCACACTCGGTGCATGGATTCTGCTTTTTCTTCTGGCACACATTCTTGCTCCTGCAGTCTACAGGCTGCTTTTGACATACACTGGAGCCCAGTGGGCTGCTTCCTGTCTTTTGCAGACGCTTTCCCTGTGGCTTCTTGACGTGCTCACCCTGACCTTGCTCCTGTTGTAGTGAGGGTCTGGCGCCCGGAAGATATCGCGTTGTACGGGAAGACAGGGTCCCCCTCCCGATAGCCAATAGCGTTCAGTGCCCAGGTTATATAAGGCTGTTTCTCCCGCCAATAAACGCCATTTGCCGTCCACCACATTGGTGTCAGCGAGCCGATGGACCGAGCGACCTGGGATTGGTCGCCGTGCCGTTCCCGAACCAGGTCGCCACGCCTACGATAGGCAACAAGTGGTGCCGAAACCCGGGATTGTCGCCTGGACGGGTGAACGGCGGCCGGAGCGGCAGGACCAGCCCGGCGGGGAGGACGCTCCCGGACCAACAAGGAGGATGGAAGTCCTTGTGAAGGTCGTATCGCAGTTAGATAAGCAGTGGGGTATCGATTGTAAGCCCAAAGATTTTATTCTCGCTATTGCGAGGCTTTTGCGAATTGGGGTCATTGACCAGCCGGTGGATATTCTCCACCCCGAAGTGTGGGATAAATGCACTAAAGCGTTAACTGAGGAGACGATGTCCTCGGGCTGTGGGAGAAGCCTAGAGTCGTGGGGGAGAGTCGCGCGGGCCCTGCGCAGGGCCATGCGGGAGCGGGAGAGCTGGAGGGCGGCAGAGAGCCGTTTGTCGGCCGCCCCGGGACTGGGAGTCGGGGCGGCCACGCGGAGTTTGCACCCCTCTGACGATGACGTGTCCTCTCAATCGAACCCCGACCCGCCCACGGAGGGACAGAAACGTGCTAAATCCTTCTGGGGTGGGTTAATCGAGGAGGCCAGGGCTGCCGCGGAGAAATCGGAGCCCGAGGAAATTTGGGCTCGACCGCCCCCCTATGCGCCCCAAGATGGCGCCGAGCCAGGAGAGGGAGGGCGGGGGGAAGGCGCCCTTGGCGGGAACGTCGAGGAGGTGTTAGATAAAGGCGGTGGGAGCAACCGGGAAGGTGAGGGGAGCGTGAGTGAAGGGTGGAAAGCCAATCAGAGCGGCCGTCCGAAGAAAAGCCGCTGTGGGGCGAACATCCCGCCGGGCGGAGGGCGGGACGAACCAAGAGGGAGGGAACGGCCTGCCCGCAAGGGAGGCGGGCGGGGCCGGAGCCTAACAAAAAGGTACGAGAAACCGGAAGTGGCCGATCAGTCGGGCTCTGACTCCGGGTCAGACACTAGCTGCGACGAGTGGTTCGCAGTTGACTTAAACTCGGAGGAGGAGGGAACGAATACGAACAGAGTTAAGAGCCGAAATATTCCCATCCAAATTAAAGAGAAACCGCGAGGGGGAGAAATCCCTCTTACAGACTGGAGGAAAATAAAGATTGCATGTGCTGACTGGGCCCCATCGGCCAAACTAGCATTCCCAGTCCGGGTGATGGATGGGGGACAGAGGGTCCACTCGCCGATAAACCCTAGGGATATACAAGCAATTGTTAAGGCAATTGCAGATAAAGGGCTTAACTCAGCTATGGTCTCCACCCTTATAGATGGTGTTTTTGGGGGAGACAATATGCTCCCATTTGACGGAGCAGGGATGATTGTTTTTAAACAAGAATGGGAAGATAACTGTGCAAGACAACTAGCTCAAGTAACTGGGGCGGATCACCCGCTACATGGTTCCAGCCTGCAGCGGCTGATGGGTACAGACCCAACAATGATTACCCCCCAAGCACAGGCCCTGGGCCTCCAGGCCCATGAAGTTATGACAATTACTTGTGCAGCCAGGGATGCTATTTGCACAGCCTCTAAAGTTATTGTTAAGCCATTGCCATGGTCCACCATAAGACAAAATGGAAGCGAGAGCTTTACACAATTTGTAAATTGCCTCCAGGCAGCAGTCGACTCCTCGACCCTGCCTGCGGAAGTGAAAGGCCCGGTTGCCACCAAGGTGGCCCACAAGAGCGTGCTGGCCACAGGCGGCGTGACCAGCCCGGCACAGTGGTGCTGCACAAGATCCGCCGCTACCAGAAGTCCACGGAGCTGCTGATCTGCAAGCTGCCCTTCCAGTGCCTGGTGTGCGAGATCACGCAGGACTTCAAGACCGACCTGCGCTTCCAGAGCCCAGCTGTAGGCGAGCGAGGCCTACCTGGTGAGGCTCTTCGAGGACATCCAGCTTACCTGGCACATCCATGGGGAGTGCACCTGAGGCCACAGCCCATTCGCTTTTTTCTTCCGATTAACATCATGTTGGTAGAGCACCAACAACTGTTATAAGAATGTTCTTGTTCAGAGCACCTTATGTTTTCTATTCGAGTTTTCTATTGAAGATTGTTCTATTTGAGTTTTCTATTGAAGATTGTTATATATTGTTATATTTTACCTAATTTAATTGTGCATAGGGAGGGGGGATATGTTGTAGTGAGGGTCTGGCGCCCGGAAGATATCGCGTTGTACGGGAAGACAGGGTCCCCCTCCCGATAGCCAATAGCGTTCAGTGCCCAGGTTATATAAGGCTGTTTCTCCCGCCAATAAACGCCATTTGCCGTCCACCACATTGGTGTCAGCGAGCCGATGGACCGAGCGACCTGGGATTGGTCGCCGTGCCGTTCCCGAACCAGGTCGCCACGCCTACGATAGGCAACAGCTCCAGGCCTCCTTGGACATCCCTTCTGATTTCTTTCGCACAGATACTACCCCACTGCCTTTCGGCCACACCACTTTCCTGCAGGTCCTCCAGTATATCTGTAATCCCAGTTCCTACTGGATGAAAGAGGAAATCCAGAAGTAGCACACAGTGCCCAAAATAAAACACAGAGATGACTCTTCCAGCCCCAACCTCTTCCTTCCCTCCACCACCTCACCTGGGCTGAGGTTTCCTGGCATGGCCTCAGAACTATGCACATCTGGGTTCCAGGGGTCTTCCTCTCCTTCAAGCAGGGAAATCAGCACAGGTTTGGGGGCTTGAAATGGAGCTTCAATGAGAGAAACAGGGGAGATAAGAGTGTTTCCCTGAATCTGGCACAGCCGCTTGTTCAGCAACTTTGTAGTACGTCCATCACCGTGGTGAAAACAAGATTAGGGCCAGAATAACAGTGGGCAATCACATACCCATTAGAATGTTTCATTTAGAAATCACATACCCATTAGAATATTTTCCAAACTGCTCAATGCCCAAGGCTTCAAAAATATTCATGGGAATGGAATAGAGAGGCAATAAATGCCGAAGTAACAACCTGGAAGTGGTCTGGCTGCTGGCCCTGGTGGCACCATGCAATGCAGCAACACAAGGGCTGTTTGCAGGGAGCTGGTTCTCCCGCTCTTGGCTAATGCCAGCTCACCAGCACAGACACAGGTGCTTTTCTAAGTCTGCTGTGCATACTAACCCCTCCTGAAACTCATGCTTCTCAGTATTTCCTTTGTTGCTGTCATAGTTATCAATATGTAACTGCACGGCGATTATTCTAGGCCCTGCCTGCAGAGGCTCATTCTGCAAGGCCAAAGGTGCCCTAACGAGGAGGAAAGGCAGCAAAGCCCTCACCCAGCGAGGCCACGCACTGGTACGTCTCCAGCATCACGTCCCGGTAGAGCGCTCGCTGCGCAGGGTCCAGCAGCGCCCACTCCTCCCTGCTGAAATACACGGCCACCTGCGCAAAGCTCACGGGCTCCTGCAAGCAAAGAGGCTCCTTGCTGGGAACAGCCAAGGCCCAGGGAAGCAGCTCGCACAGGACACAAACTCCCGTCCCAGCCGCTTCTCTGGCCCCAGCACACACGTGCTGCATGAGGGCACCTCCCTCTCCCCCGGCATTCGCATCCCTCGCCCCTCCGCCTCTCCTGCCTGCTGCCCCCAGCCCCTACCTGACACGGATGTGCTGTGGCCATCTGCTGCTCTCCTGCAGGTGAGATGATCACGGCCGGAAGGCAGAAGTCGAACTGGAGCCTGCAGGGACAAGAGAAATGGCAGGGGAGCTGTGAGGGAACGCAGCAGTCCCTGTCCCAGCCCAGCCCTCCACAGCCCAGCTGCAGGGCACTGCCTGGGGGATGGCACAGCAGGCCTTGCACAGGAACACAAGCAGCAACAGCACGGGCAGCACTCTAGCTACAGCTGATTACAAATCACACAGCTGACTCAAACTGGGGGGCAGAAAGAACTGATACCTAGTTCAACAGCTGAGGGTACATGGACTGTATGCCTAAAGACAATGCATAGCAATGAGTCAGTCATCTTACCCCAAAACAGGGAGCAGCCCAAGCGCCCCTTGAGCCCTCCTGCACAGCAACGGGCTGCACGACAGGACTGCCCACAGTCAGGGATGTCTCTCAAGGTCACACCTGTACAGAGATCCCTCTCAGCTTGACGTCAAGACACCTTGCTGACACAGATCTTCTGAAAGAGACACAGGGTTAGTTTGGAAATTCGTGAGCTTCTCTAAGGTCATGTGTTACAGGGAAGATCTCAAGGTAATCACAAAGTCATGAAATGGCCTAGGTTGAGAAGAACCACAATGACCATCGAGTTTCAACCCCTCTGCTATGTGCAGAGACACCATGCACCAGGCCAGACTGCCTTGAACCACATCCAGCCTCTCCTCAAATACCCCATAGGACTGGGGCATCCACGTCCTCTACGGGCTACATGTTAATATGCCTCACGGCCCTCTGAGTGAAAAACCTCCTCCTAATACTTAAAATAAATCTCCCTTGTCTCAATTTAAAACCATTCCCCTTGTCCCATCAATATCAACCCGAGAAAACAGCCATTCCCCACCAGGTTATACGTTTCCTTCAAGTCCCGGAAGGCCACAATGAGGTCTACCCGGAGCCTTCTCTTCTCCAACCTAAACAAGCCCAGGTCCCCCATTGCACCAAGAATGCCTCGGCGGCTGCATTTCCCTCCTACGCCAACAGGCGGCGCTGCTTCCCATCCAGCTCAGCACGCGCCCTGCGCTCACTTCCAGGGCCCGTACTCAGCACCGGGTGCCCTCTGCACGAGGCAGCCCGGGCTGCACTTTACTGACCTGCTGCTCGGGCGCGTTCTCCACGCGTGCTCCAGTCAGCCCACAGGCTGTCAGCTTTTCAGCGTCTATTACACAGCCCAGTGCCGGAGCTGGTGCAGATGCTGGACGTGCTCAGGGCCCGCAGCTGAGCGCTAAAGGCATCTGCGGCTGCCGGGACAGCCCGAACAGAAGCCTTGGGAGGGGGTTGCACAACCCCAGCGGAGCCATCAGCACAGCGCTAAGCGCACAAAAGGTAGCGCTGAAAGGGCCGCTAGAGGCAGATGGTGCCTGCTGGGTCCCCGAGGGGAAACTGCGGGCTGCCGGGGAGGGGGAGTGGAGCGGAAATTCCCGCCTTGGAGGCTTCACATTCAGACACTCAAAAGGAGGCATCGGGAGTTGAAAGCTCCCATCAGTCCATGCGTGCGGAGCTGCGGAGCGAGGTCATCTCGTGTCTGCCGTGGCCCAGAGGGAGAAACGCACTCCCGGCTGGGCTGTGTTACAGAGAGCCAACCGGGCAGCAGAGCACGCTCAGCTCCTCTGCTCACTCCCTCGCTGTCCCAGCTCCAACCCCTTCCTGTGCCCCTCGGAGCCCAAGCCGGGCTGCAACACGCCTGGCAACCGCTGCTCCCCTCGTTGCAGCCCGTCTGGCCCAGCAAACCTGCCGTGCTGGGCAGGAGCTGGAGCCGGGACCGGGCTCCCGCCTGGGCTACAGCAGTGCCGGTTCCGCCCCACCCGGTGCCGCTCCCCGCTCCCCTCCCGCTGCTGCTGGCGGGGGGCAGCAAGCGTGCGCTCCTCTGCACGAGCCACCAAGGGCACCTACCTTGGGTGCGGAGCAGGCTGCTCCCACCTCTGGCGCAGGCAACCGGGCTCCTGGGAGTCGCTCCTGGGAGAGCAGGGGATGCCGAGTGCCCGCAGCCCGGAGCTGGCCGCACGACGGCCTTGCTGCACCTCCTGCCGCCGCGGTGCTGCCCGGATGGCTTCCAGCCAGGCTCTGGCCGCTTCGGCACAGCCTCAGGTGCCGGGCAGCAATTCCCACAGCGAGCACGCCCCGAGCCGGCTCCAGGCCTTGGCAGTTTCGCAGCTCGTTCTCATGGCACGTCTGCACCCGGGGGAGGGAGGGGGGATGGGGGCTGTGTGTCGTTACGCTAATGAAGCGTCGCTTTCTGCTGGGTCCCTTGCTGCCTTTGCTGGGGACATTCGCACATCCTTGCGGTCGCACATCCCCACGTTGCTGTCCTGGCGCTCCTTTAACTCCTCTCACCCGTGAGCAGGTCCCAGAAGAGGCAATCTCCGGCTGCCCTGCTCTCGAGGGCAGCATCTCCCTGCAGCTGGCTCACTTCCTCGCTGAGCGCTGCCCATGGCACTCATGGCACGTTTCTCCTCACTGAGCAAGTGACTTCTATTTCGAACAACTGCCTATCCTGCTTTCTCAATTCGGTCTTCTCTGCACGGCATGAGCATGGTTAAGCTCTCTGCTGTACCAGGGCCGGCTACACTAAAAACCCTGGAGACCCACACATGCACTGTGGGGCAGAGAAAGAGCCCTGGTACGGACCAGGTATGTTACAGGTACAGGGACCCGTCTGTCTTAAGGAGACATCCTATGTGGAGGTGAAGGAGCGAGGGTGCTCTCCTTGAGGGTGGATCCACAGCTATAGGTTGGGTGCTGGTAATCGGTGTGGGAGCACAACCCTCGGGAGCAGGGTCCCACTTGGGGTAGTGTGGGAATCAAATGTTGTTTCTGCATTAGAATTGGATTTAGAATTGGGGGGGGGGGGGAGGGGATGCCAGGCCTTCTGATGTCTCTTCAGGCGCTTCCTCGGGCATGCCATCACTTGTTCTCTGGTTTAATCAATCTCGTGCAGGATCTTCTTGTAATGTGTGTGACAAAATATAAATATACACACCTATATACAGAGCGTGCATTTCTGGGGAAGGTTCTTCTAGAGGATAATGATGGAAACTCTCAGAAACCTTCCCCAAATAAGGTAGAACGACACCCAAAAAGAAAGATGACAGCGGAGATCATGAAATAAAAAATAAAAATTAAAAAAAAAAAAATCCAATTCTAATGCAGAAACAACATTTGATTCCCACACTACCCCAAGTGGGACCCTGCTCCCGAGGGTTGTGCTCCCACACCGATCACCAGCACCCAACCTATAGCTGTGGATCCACCCTCAAGGAGAGCACCCTCGCTCCTTCACCTCCACATAGGATGTCTCCTTAAGACAGACGGGTCCCTGTACCTGTAACATACCTGGTCCGTACCAGGGCTCTTTCTCTGCCCCACAGTGCATGTGTGGGTCTCCAGGGTTTTTAGTGTAGCCGGCCCTGGTACAGCAGAGAGCTTAACCATGCTCATGCCGTGCAGAGAAGACCGAATTGAGAAAGCAGGATAGGCAGTTGTTCGAAATAGAAGTCACTTGCTCAGTGAGGAGAAACGTGCCATGAGTGCCATGGGCAGCGCTCAGCGAGGAAGTGAGCCAGCTGCAGGGAGATGCTGCCCTCGAGAGCAGGGCAGCCGGAGATTGCCTCTTCTGGGACCTGCTCACGGGTGAGAGGAGTTAAAGGAGCGCCAGGACAGCAACGTGGGGATGTGCGACCGCAAGGATGTGCGAATGTCCCCAGCAAAGGCAGCAAGGGACCCAGCAGAAAGCGACGCTTCATTAGCGTAACAACACACAGCCCCCATCCCCCCTCCCTCCCCCGGGTGCAGACGTGCCATGAGAACGAGCTGCGAAACTGCCAAGGCCTGGAGCCGGCTCGGGGCGTGCTCGCTGTGGGAATTGCTGCCCGGCACCTGAGGCTGTGCCGAAGCGGCCAGAGCCTGGCTGGAAGCCATCCGGGCAGCACCGCGGCGGCAGGAGGTGCAGCAAGGCCGTCGTGCGGCCAGCTCCGGGCTGCGGGCACTCGGCATCCCCTGCTCTCCCAGGAGCGACTCCCAGGAGCCCGGTTGCCTGCGCCAGAGGTGGGAGCAGCCTGCTCCGCACCCAAGGTAGGTGCCCTTGGTGGCTCGTGCAGAGGAGCGCACGCTTGCTGCCCCCCGCCAGCAGCAGCGGGAGGGGAGCGGGGAGCGGCACCGGGTGGGGCGGAACCGGCACTGCTGTAGCCCAGGCGGGAGCCCGGTCCCGGCTCCAGCTCCTGCCCAGCACGGCAGGTTTGCTGGGCCAGACGGGCTGCAACGAGGGGAGCAGCGGTTGCCAGGCGTGTTGCAGCCCGGCTTGGGCTCCGAGGGGCACAGGAAGGGGTTGGAGCTGGGACAGCGAGGGAGTGAGCAGAGGAGCTGAGCGTGCTCTGCTGCCCGGTTGGCTCTCTGTAACACAGCCCAGCCGGGAGTGCGTTTCTCCCTCTGGGCCACGGCAGACACGAGATGACCTCGCTCCGCAGCTCCGCACGCATGGACTGATGGGAGCTTTCAACTCCCGATGCCTCCTTTTGAGTGTCTGAATGTGAAGCCTCCAAGGCGGGAATTTCCGCTCCACTCCCCCTCCCCGGCAGCCCGCAGTTTCCCCTCGGGGACCCAGCAGGCACCATCTGCCTCTAGCGGCCCTTTCAGCGCTACCTTTTGTGCGCTTAGCGCTGTGCTGATGGCTCCGCTGGGGTTGTGCAACCCCCTCCCAAGGCTTCTGTTCGGGCTGTCCCGGCAGCCGCAGATGCCTTTAGCGCTCAGCTGCGGGCCCTGAGCACGTCCAGCATCTGCACCAGCTCCGGCACTGGGCTGTGTAATAGACGCTGAAAAGCTGACAGCCTGTGGGCTGACTGGAGCACGCGTGGAGAACGCGCCCGAGCAGCAGGTCAGTAAAGTGCAGCCCGGGCTGCCTCGTGCAGAGGGCACCCGGTGCTGAGTACGGGCCCTGGAAGTGAGCGCAGGGCGCGTGCTGAGCTGGATGGGAAGCAGCGCCGCCTGTTGGCGTAGGAGGGAAATGCAGCCGCCGAGGCATTCTTGGTGCAATGGGGGACCTGGGCTTGTTTAGGTTGGAGAAGAGAAGGCTCCGGGTAGACCTCATTGTGGCCTTCCGGGACTTGAAGGAAACGTATAACCTGGTGGGGAATGGCTGTTTTCTCGGGTTGATATTGATGGGACAAGGGGAATGGTTTTAAATTGAGACAAGGGAGATTTATTTTAAGTATTAGGAGGAGGTTTTTCACTCAGAGGGCCGTGAGGCATATTAACATGTAGCCCGTAGAGGACGTGGATGCCCCAGTCCTATGGGGTATTTGAGGAGAGGCTGGATGTGGTTCAAGGCAGTCTGGCCTGGTGCATGGTGTCTCTGCACATAGCAGAGGGGTTGAAACTCGATGGTCATTGTGGTTCTTCTCAACCTAGGCCATTTCATGACTTTGTGATTACCTTGAGATCTTCCCTGTAACACATGACCTTAGAGAAGCTCACGAATTTCCAAACTAACCCTGTGTCTCTTTCAGAAGATCTGTGTCAGCAAGGTGTCTTGACGTCAAGCTGAGAGGGATCTCTGTACAGGTGTGACCTTGAGAGACATCCCTGACTGTGGGCAGTCCTGTCGTGCAGCCCGTTGCTGTGCAGGAGGGCTCAAGGGGCGCTTGGGCTGCTCCCTGTTTTGGGGTAAGATGACTGACTCATTGCTATGCATTGTCTTTAGGCATACAGTCCATGTACCCTCAGCTGTTGAACTAGGTATCAGTTCTTTCTGCCCCCCAGTTTGAGTCAGCTGTGTGATTTGTAATCAGCTGTAGCTAGAGTGCTGCCCGTGCTGTTGCTGCTTGTGTTCCTGTGCAAGGCCTGCTGTGCCATCCCCCAGGCAGTGCCCTGCAGCTGGGCTGTGGAGGGCTGGGCTGGGACAGGGACTGCTGCGTTCCCTCACAGCTCCCCTGCCATTTCTCTTGTCCCTGCAGGCTCCAGTTCGACTTCTGCCTTCCGGCCGTGATCATCTCACCTGCAGGAGAGCAGCAGATGGCCACAGCACATCCGTGTCAGGTAGGGGCTGGGGGCAGCAGGCAGGAGAGGCGGAGGGGCGAGGGATGCGAATGCCGGGGGAGAGGGAGGTGCCCTCATGCAGCACGTGTGTGCTGGGGCCAGAGAAGCGGCTGGGACGGGAGTTTGTGTCCTGTGCGAGCTGCTTCCCTGGGCCTTGGCTGTTCCCAGCAAGGAGCCTCTTTGCTTGCAGGAGCCCGTGAGCTTTGCGCAGGTGGCCGTGTATTTCAGCAGGGAGGAGTGGGCGCTGCTGGACCCTGCGCAGCGAGCGCTCTACCGGGACGTGATGCTGGAGACGTACCAGTGCGTGGCCTCGCTGGGTGAGGGCTTTGCTGCCTTTCCTCCTCGTTAGGGCACCTTTGGCCTTGCAGAATGAGCCTCTGCAGGCAGGGCCTAGAATAATCGCCGTGCAGTTACATATTGATAACTACGACAGCAACAAAGGAAATACTGAGAAGCATGAGTTTCAGGAGGGGTTAGTATGCACAGCAGACTCATAAACGCCTCAGGGTCGGTGCTGGCACGCGGGCATCATCCAGGAGGGAGAAAACCAGCCCTTCTGTCGGTGTGCTGCATGGTGCCACCAGCTCCAGCTCACACACGACTCCCTGGTTACTCCTTTACATGTAGGCTTTTGCATTCAGTTGCCATAGACATTTTGATGCCTTAGTCATTGATATATTGTCAGAAAATAAACAAGGTGTTCATTCATAATTTTCAGAGTTGTGAAAGCATTCTTTGCTTGAAAGGAAGCTGTGGGCCAGTATCATTCAGGCCCAAAGTGTGGTTCTTCCCTGGTGTGGGACACAGAGTGGAGCTGTTGAACAGGCACTGTGCCAGAAGGATGGAAATGTTCTCATCTCCCCTGTTTCTCTCATTGAAGCTCCACTTGCAGCCCCCAGACCCGTGGTGATCTCCCTGCTTGAAGGAGGAGAAGAGCCCTGGATCCCAGATGTGCGTAGCCCTGAGGTCGTGCCAGGAGACCTCAGCCCAGGTGAGGTGGTGGAGGGAAGAGTTTGGGGGCAGGAAGAGCCATCTCTGTTTGTGTTTTATTTTGGGCACTGTGTGCTATTTCTGGATTTCCTCTTTCATCCAGCAGGAATTGGGATTGCAGATATATTGGAGGATCAGCAGGAAAGTGGTGTGGCTGAAAGGTTGTGGGGCCTGGAGCAAGGTCAGGGTGAGCACATCAAGAAGCCACAGGGAAAGTGTCTGCAAAAGACAGGAAGCATCCCACTGGACTTCAACATAGGTCAAGAGGAGCCCGAAGAACCCAGGAGCAAGGTTGTGTGCCCGAAGAAAAAGCAGAATCCATGCACCGAGTGTGGAAATAGCTTTGAAAAAGATTCCAACATCATTAACCACCAGTGCAAACGCTCAACAGAGAGTCCATACAAGTGCTCTGAGTGTGGGGAAAGCTTCAAAAGGAGATCCCACCTCACCTCCCACCAACGCATCCACACAGGAGAGAAACCATTTCGGTGTCCTGAGTGTGGGAAGAGCTTCAGGGGCAGTTCTGATTTGAACTGTCACCAGCGCATCCACACAGGAGAGAGACCCTACAAGTGCTCTGAGTGTGGGAAGAGCTTCAAAAGCAGTTCCCACCTCATCTACCACCAGCGCAACCACACAGCAGAGAGACCCTTTCAGTGTCCTGAGTGTGGGAAGAGCTTCAGAAGCAGTTCTGAACTGAAGCGTCACCAGCGCATCCACACAGGAGTGAGACCCTACAAGTGCTCTGAGTGTGAAAAGAGCTTCAGAAGCCGTTCCGAGCTCATCTACCACCAGCGCATCCACACAGGAGAGAAACCATTTCGGTGTCTTGAGTGTGGGAAGAGCTTCAGAAGCAGTTCCCACCTCATCTACCACCAGCGCATCCACACAGGAGAGAGACCGTACAAGTGCTCTGAGTGTGGGAAGAGCTTCAGAAGCAGTTTTGAACTGAAGCGTCACCAGCGCATCCACACAGGAGAGAGACCCTACAAGTGCTCTGAGTGTGAAAAGAGCTTCAGAAGCCGTTCCGAGCTCATCTACCACCAGCGCATCCACACAGGAGAGAAACCATTTCGGTGTTCTGAGTGTGGGAAGAGCTTCAGAAGCAGTTCTGAACTGAAGCGTCACCAGCGCATCCACACAGGAGAGAGACCGTACAAGTGCTCTGAGTGTGAAAAGAGCTTCAAAAGCCGTTCTGAGCTCATCTACCACCAGCGCATCCACACAGGAGAGAAACCATTTTGGTGTCCTGAGTGTGGGAAGAGCTTCAGAAGCAGTTCTGAATTGAAGCAACACCAGCGCATCCACACAGGAGAGAGACCCTACAAGTGCTCTGAGTGTGAAAAGAGCTTTAAACATAGAACTAGTCTCAACAACCACAAGCACATCCACAGCGCACACAAGCTTTAGATGCACCTCAAGATGCTGGGAAACTTCATAAGCGGTTCCAGTCCTGTTACCTACCAGCACAACCACACAAGATACAGTGCCTGCAGAGTCCTGAACAAGGGCAGAGCTTCAGCCGGAGCCCCAGCCTGGTCACCACCTTTAACTTTCTGTGGTGATGAACCTTACAAATCCCTTGAGTAGAGGAAGAGCTCTGCGGTCAAACTGAATCCTCTTTTCCTTCTTTGCATGAGAATTATGCATATTGCTCTCCTTCAGCTGTAGTTGCTGCATTGAGTGGCCATAGAAAGGAGAATCCAGGGTGGGATGTGTCACAGCCACAGGAAACCCTCTGCAGGGTGGCATGTTTCTGCCAGGGCTGTGTGCAAGGAGAGTCACCTCTGATCCTCCCCCATAGAAACTCCTATGCTGTGGGGCAGCAGGTGAGGACCCAAAGGAAATCTCAGCTGGGCTGATATGTCACCAGGAAGGAAGAAATCCTGTCTGCAGAGTGTGTGGGAAGAGCTTCGTCTTGGAACTCAACCCTCAGTAGACACCAGGGAGCCAATCCAAGAGGAGAGTCCCTGTGAGTGCCTCGACTGCAGGAAGAGGTCTGTCCAGATCTGGGAACTCATCACACAGCAGTGGATCTACGTGAGGAGCCCTACAAATGTGCAGCCTGCAAGAAGAACTTTGGCCACAGCTCAAACCAGTTGAGGTACCACAGTGTCTGCACTTGGGTGAAGTCCAATCTGTGCCTGCACCAGTGAGTTCATGTAGCAGGAAGCCTCAGAACTGCCTTGAGTGTGAGAAGGGCTTTGTGCAGAGCTCCTTACTGGCCCTACAATGTTTCTGGTGCATTACTGGCACCCTCTGCAGAAGGGACTTAAGCCAGGAGCTTCAGATGGCCTTTCCTTGCTACCCAAAGCAGTTTTCTCGCCATGCCAGGTTTCTTCTTCTACTCTTCCTGCCAGCAGCTTTTTGATGCCGTTTCCTAAGGAGAAGCAGCTGTGTAGGGATGTTCTGTGTGTCTGTGTACATGTGTTGCTCTCAGTAATTTGTGAGTGCACTGATGAACCTGAGGGAAGGGTGAGGAGAGCAGTAATGTGGCTCTTGGAGGTTTTCTGTGAACCATCTGTAGAGGAAAGGGAAGGGGATGAATAAAGTATCTAAGTTGTTCTGGAGCTTTCTTCTCCACAGTCTTTTTTTCTTAAAATGAAAGACAGCATATGGAATGAGGAAAATGAATGGTACAAGCAGGATTTGGTTTTGGTGCCTCCTCCAGTGCATTGCTTGCTTCTGGGGAAGGCATTTCTTTCACACAACCCTATCATCCTTCCTATCCATGTTGCACATTGGTTCTGCTGCTCTTCTCGAATGCTTTAATCCGCTGGTCAGAGCAGCTGTATGACACCAAGCCTTGATTGTCTCCAATAAAGCTACAAAAAGCTGAGCTTGTTCTTCCGAAATGCACCATCCCAGGTTTCTGGAGGTGGAGGGAACAGAAGGCAGTGCAAACCCAAAGGGTGCACAAGCAGCTCATCCCCACAGCAGAGGGATTTCAGAGCGCTGTCCACTGCATGCTTGCCTTGCAAGTGATCCCTTTTGAGCTTGAAGGTTTTTGCGTTGGTCTTGGGAAGTTGTCTGAGATCTCCTGCAGAAGTGCCTTCCCATTTGCTGCACTCAGCTGGACTGCTGTGCTTGGAATGCAGTTGGCAGGATGTGAATGTTGATTTTGGTGAGCTATTGAAGCCAGCAGGAGCTTGCCCATGTCCTCAGGTGAGGTTCTCCCCTCCCTTCCCTTCCCTTCCCCTCCCCTCCCCTCCCCTCCCCTCCCCTCCCCTCCCCTCCCCTCCCCTCCCCTCCCCTCCCCTCCCCTCCCCTCCCCTCCCCTCCCCTCCCTTCCCCACTTTCTTAGCTCCCCTCCCCTCCCCTCCTGGGAGGTTAGGTTAGGGTTAGGGTAGGGTTAGGGTTCGGGTTCGGGTTAGGTTAGGGTTAGGGTTAGGCTTCGGGTAGGGTTAGGTTAGGGTTAGAGTTAGCATCAGGGTTAGGGTAAGGGTTAGGGTTTGTTTCCTCGTAGGAGTGTAGGGTTAGGGTTAGAGGAGGGTAAGAGTTTAGGGTTAGGGTTAGGGTTAGGGTAATGGTTAGGGTAAGGGTTAGGGTTGGGAGGGAGGCGAGGGCAGTGGAAGGGGAGGGGAGGGTAAGAGGTTAGGGTTAGGGTCAGGGTTAGGGTTAGGGTTACGGTCAGGGTAGGGTTAGGGTTAGGGTTAGGGATAGGGATAGGGATAGGGTTACGTTTAGGGTTTGGGTTAGGGTTATAGTTAGGGTTAGGGTTCAGGTTAGGAAGTGTAGCGTTAGGGTTGGAGTAGGGTTAGGGTAGGGTTAGGGTAGTGTAGGGTTAGGGTTAGGATTAGGGTCAGGGTTTGGGTCAGGGTTAGGATTAGGGTAAGGGTTAGGGTTAGGGTAGTGTAGGGTTAGGGTAAGGGTTAGGGTTTGGGTTAGGGGTTAGGGTTCGGGTTAGGGTTAGGGTTAGGGTAGGGTTAGGATTAGGGTTAGGGTATGGGTTAGGGTAGGATTAGGGTTAGGGTTAGCGTTAGCGTAGGGTTAGGGTTGGGAGGGAGGGGAGGGGAGCGGTAGGGGAGGGGAGGGTAAGAGGTTAGGGTTAGCATTAGCGTTAGGGTTAGGGTAGGGTTAGGGTTATGGTTAGGGTTAGGGTTAGGGATATGGTTAGGGTTAGAGTTAGGGTTAGGGTAGTGTAGGGTTAGGGTAAGGGTTAGGGTTAGGGAACGGTTAGGGTAAGGTTTAGGGTAAGGGTTATGGTTAAGGTTAAGGTAGGGTTAGGGTTGGGATGGAGGGAGGGGAGTGGAAGGGGAGGGGATGTTAAGAGGTTAGGGTTAGGGCTAGGGTAAGTGTTAGGGTTAGAGTAGGGTTAGGGTTAGGGTTAGGGTTAGGGTTAGGGTTAGGGTTAGGGTTAGGGAAGGGTTAGGGTTAGGGTTCGGGTTAGGGTTAGGCTTCGGGTAGGGTTAGGTTAGGGTTAGGGTTAGAGTTAGCGTCAGGGTTAGGTTTAGGGTTAGGGTAGTGTAGGGTTAGGGTTAGGGTAAGGGTTAGGGTTTCGGTTAGGGTTAGGGTTAGTGTAAGGGTTGGGATGGAGGGTTAGGGTTAGGGTTAGGGTTAGGGTTAGGGTTTCGGTTAGGGTTAGGGTTAGGGTTAGTGTAAGGGTTGGGATGGAGGGAGGGGAGTGGAAGGGGAGGGGAGGGTAAGAGGTTAGGGTTAGGGTAATGGTTAGGGTTAAGTTTAGGGTAGGTTTAGGGTTACGGTTAGGGTTAGGGTATGGTTAGGGTTTGGGTTAGGGTTAGGCTTCGGGTAGGGTTAGGGTTTGGGTTAGTTTTGGAGTTAGGGTTACGGTTAGCTTTAGCGTTAGCTTAGGGTTAGGTTTAGGGTTAGGGTTAGGGTTAGTGTTAGGGGAGAAGAGAGGAGGGGAGTGGGTGGGGGGGAGGGGAAGGGATGGGTGGAGGGGATTGGAAGGAGTGGGAAGGGGAGGGGAGTGGAAGGGGTGAGAAGGGGTGTGGAGGGGAGGGAAGGGAAGGGGAGGGGAGTGGAAGGGGTGGGAAGGGGTGCGGAGGGGACGGGAGGGGTTGGGAAGGGAGGGGAGGGGACTGAAGGGGAGAGGAGGGGACGGGAGGGGGGGGGAGGGGAGGGTAGTGAAAAGGGTGGGAAGGGGTGCGGAGGGGAGGGGTGGGAAGGGGAAGGGATGGAAGGGGACGGGAAGGGAGGGGAAGGGGAGGGGTGGGGACAGAAGGGGTGGGGAAGTGTGTGGCGTGGAAGTGGAGGTGAGGGGAGGGAAGAGGAGGGGAGGGGTGGGGACGGGATTGGTGGAAGGGGGATTGGAGGGGAGTTGAATGGAAGGGAAGGGGAGGTGAGCTGAGGGGAGGGGAGTGTAGGGGAGAAGAGAAAAGGGGAGTGAAAGGGGAGGGGAGGGGAGTGTAGGGGAGAAGAGAAAAGGGGAGTTGAGGGGAGGGGAGAAGAAGTGGAGGGGAGTGCAGGGGAAGGGAGTGAAAGGGAGGGGAGGGGAGGGGAGTGGAACGGGAGGGTAGGGGCGGGGAGAGGAGGGGAGGGGAAGGGATGGGAGGGGAGTATGGGAGTGGAGGGGTGGAGAGTGGAAGTGGAGGTGAGGGGAGGGAAGTGGAGGGGAGTGGAAAGGGTGGGAAGGGGTGCGGAGGGGAGGGAAGGGGAGGGGAGGGGAGAGGAGGAGAGGAAAGGGGAGGGGATGGGAGGGGAGGGGACGAGAGGGGTGGGGAAGGGAGGGGAGAGGACGGGAGAGGAGGGGAGGGGAGTGGAGGGGAAGGTGTGTGAAGGGGTGCAAAGGGGAGGGGTGGGGATGGGAGGTAACGGGTGGGCAGGGGATTGGAGGGGAGGGGAGGAGGAGGGGAGAGGAGGGGAGGGGAAGTTGTGTGAAGGGGTGAGAAGGAGCGGGGAGTGGGAAGGGGTGCGGAGGGGAGGGAAGGGGAGGGGAGTAGAAGGGGTTGGAAGGGGTGCGGAGGGGAGAGGAGGAGAGGAAAGGGGAGGGGATTGGAGGGGAGGGGATGAGAGGGGTGGGGAAGGGAGGGGAGGGGACGGGAGAGGAGGGGAGGGGAGTGGAGGGGAAGGTGTGTGAAGGGGTGCAAAGGGGAGGGGAGGGGATGGGAGGTAACGGGTGGGCAGGGGATTGGAGGGGAGGGGAGGGTAAGGGAGGGGAGGGGAGGGTGTCATGGTTTTGGTTTTTGCTTATTTGATTTTCAATATTCCACATCAAAACATCATATACTGGAATTAAAGTGTTAATGCTCTAATTCTACGTACCTATCCCTATACATTACGGAAGTCATGGGATCTGACCCTTCCGGGGGGGCGGTCTCTTACTGCCTGGCAGTGGGTGCTGGAGGGTGCTTTCCTAGCCGTTCCAAGTTTTTTCAGGTTTGACTCGGTCTCGGGAACTCTCTCTCATATCTTATTTGATTTATTAGTCTCAATTTCAATTAGATTGTATTATATTGTATTATTTTGCATTCCGATATCATAGTTAGTAAAATAAGTTTACCTCCATAGATTGTTGCCGCTGTTTTTTCATTTCCCCCTTCGTTCCTTCCCATTTTGTGGGCCCAGGCGGGGGGTGGGGAGGGCACGGGCCTACTTCCCCCCGTTACGGGCATAAACTGATCTAGTTAATTCTGTGACAGATTTTGGTCGAGAATGCGGGCATAGCTGCCTTTTGTTTTTGGTTTTTGCTTTTTGGCTGTTAGAACGAATCTCGCTCTCTACTCTTAGAGAGCTTCGTTAGGGAGCATTATCAGTAGTTCAGGTTTTTGTGCTGGGAAACTTGACCTTGAAAGACCAGGCATACTGCCAGTATTCTGGAATATTTTTTTAAACTTTGAGCACTGCTTAATCTGGGTAGTGCCTTTTTTTTTCCTTCCCCCCCCCCTCTTGTTAGTTTCACTTCATTAACCCTTTTTGAGCTGAAACCACGATGAACCCACTCTTTTTCGTGGGAGCGCTGAGTAAGGGATTAAAAGCTATGGTGTTACTCGCGACCTACTGGCGAATCATCAATGTCATAATTACTTCTTGTGGAATTGTGTACATATATAACCACATAAGGGCACTGATGGAGACGCCTGTATGGTACCTATCTTGGTACCTATATGCAGTGTTTAATATGAATTTTGACACTTGCATCCCGGATGGAATGGCTCATTTCACAAGCAACTACATCCCAGATGGAATAGCTAATTTTACAAACCACACGATGTTCAAACCAGTTTCCAGGTTTTCCTCTCGGTTTATCAGACGTTTTTCCAATGCTGAATTAATTCTCATGCTTGTGGGCATAACAGTCCTGTTCATATCACTCTCCCTGAATGTATTCCAATACAGGAATAGTAAGCAGAAGGAGTCTCCTCCAAAACCAGAGAATGCTGACTGGCAGGGAATATGGAGAGGTTTAGGAAAAATCGTAGAAGCATGGGGACCCGCAATGTCATGGGATTTCACTCTTGAGCACCTGTGGGATCCCGAGAAACTTAGCCAGTATTTGAGTCAGGGACGGTGCGGCTTATGTTAATCTAAGGAGGTACAACTTATTTGGGGTTTGGCTTGTGCTTACCGTGCCCTATATAATACTGTTTTGGAGAGAGAGAGTTTACGAGCTGAGGTTCAAGCCAAAGGGAAAGTCAAATCTGATCAATTACAGGAGACACCAGTAACAATATCAGTTGCCCCTGTGGAGGGCAAGAAATGGAAACGAGTGTCTTCACATCTAGAATGGAAAAAAGAAGCGGAGGAGGAGGTGGAGGAAGATCCAGGTGAGGGGCCCTCCTTGAAACCACCAACATCAAGAAAGGCAAAAGAAAAAACTAAGAGACATGCAGAAGAGAGTGATGAAGAGGAAGTCTCTATTACTACTCGTCGGCCTCTGAAGATGACTGAAATCCAAGGCTCAGGAAAGGAATTTACACGGCGCCCAAATGAAACTCTCGTTTCCTGGTTAGTTTGCTGTTGGGATGACGGGGCCAGTAGCTTGTCTCTAGATGGTAACGAAGCTCGCCAACTAGGAGCCATTGAAAGAGATCCAGCTATTGACAGAGGAATTAGTCGATGTCTGGATGGGGCTGCCTCCCTCTGGGAACGAGTATTAACAGCTGTGAAGGAATGGTACCCCTTCAAAAGCGGCTTGAAGCCTGTGACGAAAAGATGGGATACAGTTGAACAGGGTATCCAGTATTTGAGGGAAATAGCCGTGGTGGAAATGTTGTATGACCCTAACTGTGTTTTTAACGACCCACAAGACCATGACCCTGAGAAAGTGAGAACAACGCGTGAAATGTGGCATTACTTACGTGACCATGGAGAAGACATGAGGAAGTGGCACGACCAAGCTACTCATGTACTACGAGCACGGGTGAGAGAATTACAAGGCAGATCAACCGCCAGTGCAGTTGCTCCGGTTACCACAGGTAATGAATAGAGGGGCCCTGCCCTCAGTCAGGGGGGGGAAAGGGATAATAGAGTTTATTGGACTGTGTGGACCAGATGGCCTGGCACATCAGAACCACTGAAATATAAGGCGTTGGTGGATACCGGTGCACAGTGCACTCTGATGCCCTCGACTTATGAAGGGACAGAATCAATCCATATTTCTGGAGTGACTGGGGGCTCTCAAGAATTGACTGTGTTGGAGGCCGAGATAAGCCTCACTGGTAGGAACTGGCAAAAGCACCCTATTGTGACTGGTCCAAGGGCTCCATGTATACTTGTTATTGATTACCTCAGAAGGGGGCATTTCAAGGATCCCAAAGGGTAACGATGGGCCTTTGGAATAGCTGCTGTAGACACAAACAACATTAAGCAGCTGTCTGTTTTGCCTGGCCTGTCAGAAGATCCGTCTGTTGTGGGGTTGCTACAAGTAAGAGAGCAACAGGTACCAATTGCTACAAAAACGGTGCACAGACGGCAGTACCGCACCAACAGGGATTCCTTGCTCCCCATTCATAAGTTGATTCGTTAACTAGAGAGTCAGGGAGTGATCAGCAAAACTCACTCGCCTTTTAACAGCCCCATATGGCCAGTGCGTAAAGCCAGCGGAGAATGGAGGCTGACGGTGGACTATCGTGGCCTGAATGAGGTCACACCCCCACTGAGTGCTGCTGTGCCGGACATGTTAGAACTGCAGTATGAACTGGAATCAAAAGCAGCCAAATGGTATGCCACCATTGACATTGCTAATGCCTTTTTCTCCATTCCTTTGGCCAAAGAATGTAGGCCACAGTTCGCTTTCACCTGGAGGGGTGTTCAGTATACTTGGAACCGTTTGCCCCAGGGGTGGAAACACAGCCCGACCATTTGCCACGGGTTGATCCAAACTGCATTAGAACAGGGCAGTGCCCCTGAGCACTTGCAGTGCATTGATGATATCGTTGTGTGGGGCGATACAGCAGCAGAAGTCTTCACAAAAGGAGAGCAAATAATCCAGATTCTTCTGCATGCTGGTTTTGCTGTTAAGCGGAGCAAAGTGAAAGGACCTGCTCAGGAGATTCAGTTCCTAGGTATAAAGTGGCAAGATGGCCGTTGTCACATCCCGACAGATGTGATCAACAAAATCACCGCTATGTCTCCACCCACTAGTAAGAAAGAGACACAATCTTTTTTGGGTGTAGTGGGCTTTTGGAGAATGCATGTTCCAAACTACAGCTTTATTGTAAGCCCCCTTTATCATGTGACGCGAATGAAGAATGAGTTTACATGGGGCCCTGAGCAGCAGCAGGCTTTTGAACAGATTAAACAGGAGACAGCCCGTGCCGTGGCCTTAGGGCCAGTACGGACAGGGCAGGATATAAAGAACATCCTCTACACTGCTGCTGGAGAGAAAGGTCTCACTTGGAGTTTGTGGAAAGAGCCTCAGGAGAGACCCGATGCCGACCCCTGGGATTCTGGAGTCAGGCCTACAAGGGGTCGGAAGAGGGCTACACTCCAACTGAAAAGGAGATCTTAGCTGCGTATGAGGGGGTTCGGGCTGCTTCTGAAGTGGTCGGTACTGAAACACAGCTCCTTCTGGCACCTCGACTGCCAGTGCTGAACTGGATGTTTAAAGGAAAGGTTCCCCCCACCCATCACGCAACTGATGCCACTTGGAGTAAGTGGATTGCGTTGATTACGCAAAGAGCGCGGATGGGGAACCTCAGCCGTCCAGGAATCCTAGAGGTCATCATGGACTGGCCTGAAGATAAAAAGTTTGGAACACCAGCAGAAGAAGTATCACGAGCTAAAGAGGCCCCACCATACAACAAATTACCAGAAAATGAAAGAAAGCATGCCCTGTTCACTGATGGATCGTGTCGTATTGTGGGAAAGCATCGCAGATGGAAATCTGCTGTGTGGAGCCCCACAGGACAAGTTGCAGAGGCCACTGAAGGGAAAGGAGAATCAAGCCAATTTGCAGAGGTAAAGGCTGTCCAACTGGCCTTGGATGTGGCTGAACGGGAGAGGTGGCCAATGCTTTATCTTTACACTGACTCATGGATGGTGGCAAATGCTTTGTGGGGGTGGTTACAGCAGTGGGAACAGAACAACTGGCAAAGAAGGGGTAAACCTATTTGGGCTGCTGAACTGTGGAAAGATATTGCTGCCCGAATAAAGAATATGGTCGTGAAGGTACGCCATGTAGATGCTCGTGTGCCCAAGAGTCGGGCTACTGAAGAACAGCAAAATAACCACCAGGTGGACCGAGCTGCCAAAATTGAGGTGGCTCAGATAGACCTGGACTGGCAGAACAAGGGTGAATTATTTCTAGCTCGGTGGGCTCATGAGACCTCGGGCCATCAGGGGAGAGATGCAACATATAAGTGGGCTAGAGACCGAGGGGTGGACTTAACTGTGGATGCTATTGCACAGGTTATTCATGACTGTGAAACATGTGCCATAATCAAACAAGCCAAGAAGATGAAACCACTCTGGGAGGAAGGGCGATGGCAAAAGTATAAATATGGGGAGGCATGGCAGGTTGATTCTATCACCTTGCCACGATCCCGCAGTGGTAAGTGTTATGTGCTTACCATGGTAGAGGCGACCACTGGGTGGCTTGAAACATATGCAGTACCCCATGCTACCGCCCGAAACACCATATTAGGTCTTGAGAAACAAGTCCTTTGGTGACATGGCACCCCAGAAAGAATTGAGTCAGATAATGGGACTCATTTCAAAAATTCTCTTGTAAATACTTGGGCCAAAGATCATGGCATTGAGTGGATTTACCATATTCTCTACCATGCACCAGCCTCTGGTAAAATCGAACGATACAATGGGTTGTTAAAAACTATGCTGAAAGCAATGGGTGGCGGAACATTTAAGCACTGGGAGAAGCATTTGGCAGAAGCCACCTGGTTAGTCAATACCAGAGGATCCATCAATCGTGATGGTCCTACCCAATCCAGCTCTCTACATACCGTAGAAGGAGATAAGGTCCCTGTTGTACATCTAAAGAGCATGTTGGGAAAAGCAGTTTGGGTTCTTCCAGCTTCTGGAAAGGGCAAACCTCTCCACGGTACTGTTTTTGCCCAGGGACCTGGAT
Source organism: Phasianus colchicus (assembly GCF_987193195.1). Taxonomy (NCBI): domain Eukaryota; kingdom Metazoa; phylum Chordata; class Aves; order Galliformes; family Phasianidae; genus Phasianus; species Phasianus colchicus. Next base: position 713,857 of record NC_143472.1, on the reverse strand, counting down.
CCACTTGGTGGGTAATGCAGGAAAATGGGGATGTTCAATGTGTACCACAAGGAAACTTGATGCTGGGGGAGTGCAGACAGTAATTCCATGTATATGTATATAGACATGTGCGTGTGATGCATTTTTAATCATTTTGTTTGTTTGTATATGTATATGTATATATATATATTAAGCACGATGTAGTGATGTAGAATAAGGGGTGGAATGTCATGGTTTTGGTTTTTGCTTATTTGATTTTCAATATTCCACATCAAAACATCATATACTGGAATTAAAGTGTTAATGCTCTAATTCTACGTACCTATCCCTATACATTATGGAAGTCATGGGATCTGACCCTTCCGGGGGGGCGGTCTCTTACTGCCTGGCAGTGGGTGCTGGAGGGTGCTTTCCTAGCCGTTCCAAGTTTTTTCAGGTTTGACTCGGTCTCGGGATCTCTCTCTCATATCTTATTTGATTTATTAGTCTCAATTTCAATCAGATTGTATTATATTGTATTATTTTGCATTCCGATATCATAGTTAGTAAAATAAGTTTACCTCCATAGATTGTTGCCGCTGTTTTTTTCATTTCCCCCTTCCTTCCCATTTTGTGGGCCGAGGCGGGGGTTGGGGAGGGCAGGGGCCTACTGCCCCCTGTCACGGGCATAAACTGATCTAGTTAATTTGGTGACAGAGGGGACAGGAGGGAACGGGTGGGGAGGGGACGGGAGGGGAGGGCAAGGGGAGGGGAGGGGAGTGGAGTGGAAGGAGAGGGTAGGGGAGGCGTGTGAAGGGGTGCGGAGGGGAAGGGAGGGAAGGGATGGTGAGGGGACGGGAGGGGAGGGGAGGGGAGGGGAGGGGAGGGGAGGGGAGGGGAGGGGAGGGGAGGGGAGGGGAGGGGAGGGGAGGGGAGGGGAGGGGAGGGGAGGGGAGGGGAGGGGAGGGGAGGGGAGGGGAGGGGAGGAGAAGGGGTGGGGAGGGGAGGGGAGTGGAAGGAGAAGGGGTGGGGAGGGGAGGAGAGGGGAGGGTAGGGGAGGGGAGGGGAGGGGAAGAAAAGGAAAGGGATGGGAGGGGAGGGCAGCGGAAGGGAGGAAGGGGAGGGGAGGGGAGTGGAAGGGGTGAGAAGGGGTGTGGAGGGGAGGGAAGGGGAGGGGAGTGGAAGGGGTGGGAAGGGGTGCTGAGGGGATGGGAGGGGAGGGGAAGGGAAGGGAGGAGAGGGGAGGGGATGGGAGGGAATGGGAGGGGAGCGGAAGGGGAGGGGATGGGAGGGGAGGGGAGCAGAGGAGAGGGGAGGGGGTGGGAGGAGAGGGGAGGGGAGGATAGGGGTGGGGACGGGAGGGTAGGAGAGAGGAGGGAACAGGCGTGGAGGGGAGGGGAGTGGAAAGGAAGGGGAGGGCACAGAAGGGGAGGGGAGGGGTGGGGAGTGGAAGGGGTGAAAAGTGGTAGGGAGCTAAGGGGAGCGGAGGAGACTGGAGGGGAGGATTGCAGAGGGGAGGGGACGGGAGGGGAGGGGTGGGGATGGGAGTGGAGGGGAGTGGAGTGGAAGGGGAGGGGCGGGCAGGGGAAGGGAGGGAAAGGGAGGGTAGTGGATGGGAGGGGAGGGGCGGGGAGGGGAGGGAAGGGGTGGGAAGGAGACCGGAGGGGAGGGGTGGAGAGGGCATGGGAGGGGAGGGGATGGGAGGGGAGGGGAGTGGAAGGGATGCAGAGGGGAGGGAAGGGGAGGGGAGTGGAAGGGGAGGTATGGGCAGGGGAAGGGATGGAAGGGGAGGGGAGGGGAGGGAAAAGGAGGGCAGGGGAAGGGAGGGAAGGGAAGGGAAAGGAAGGGGTGGGGAGGGGAATGGAAATGGTTGCAAGGGGTACGGAGGGGAGGGGAGCGTTCGGGAGGGGAAGGGAAGGGGAGGTGAGGGGAGGGGAGTGGGAGAGGAGGGCAGGGGAAGGGATGGAAGGGGGTGGGAGGGGAGGGCACGGGAGGGGACGGGAGGGGAGTTTAAGGGGTGGGAAGGGGTGCGGCGGGGAGGGCAGTGGAGGGGAGGGGATTGGAAGTGGTGGGAAGGGGATTAAAGGGGAGGGGAGGGGAAAGGATGGGAGGAGAGGGGATGGGAGGGGAGGGGAAGGGGAGGGGAGGGGACGGGAGGGGACGGGACGGGATGGGAGAAGAGGGGAGTGGAAGGGGTGAGAAGGGGTGCGGACCGGAGGGAATGGGAGGGGAGGGTAAGGGGAAGGGAGGGGAGGGGAGGGAAAGGTGTGTGAAGAGGTGCGAAGGGGAGGGGAGGGGAGGGGAGGGGAGGGGAGGGGAGGGGAGGGGAGGGGAGGGGAGGGGAGGGGAGGGGAGGGGAGGGGAGGGGAGGGGAGGGGAGGGGAGGGGAGGGGAGGGGAGGGGACGAACGGAAGGGGAGTGGAATGGTTGAGAAGTGGTGCGGAGGGGAGGGAAGGGGAGTGGAGTGGAAGGGGAGGGGACGGGAGTGGAAGGTGAGGGTAGGGGAGGTGTGTGAGGGGGTACGGAGGGGAGGCGAGGGGTGGGAAGGAAAGGTGAGGGGAGAGGACGGGAGGGGAGCTGAGGGGAAGGGGAGGGGAGGGGAGGGTACTGGAGGGGAGGGGATGAAGGGGTGGGGAGGGGAAGAGAGGATAGGGGCGGGGATGTTACGGGAGTGGAGGTGAGAGGATGGGAGGGGAAGGGGTGTTAAGGGGTGCAGAGCGATGGGAGGGGAGGGGAGGGGTGTGGACGGGATGGGAGTGTAGGGCAGTTAAAGGGGATTTAAGGGCTGGGGAAGGGAGGGAAGGGAAGGGGAGGGGAGGGAAGGGGAGGGAGGGAATGGGAGAGGAGGGGTGGGGATGGGAGGGGAAAGGGAGGGAGGGGACGGAAGTAAGGGGAGTGGAAGGGGTGAGAAGGGGTGTGGAGGGGAGTGAAGGGGAGTGGAGTGGAAGGGAAGGGAAGGGGAAAGCAGGGGAAGCTATGGAAGGAGAGGGGATGGGAAGAGAAGGGAGGGGAGGGGAAGTTGTGTGAATAGGTGCGAAGGGGAGGGGAGGAGAGGGGAGGATAGGGGAGGGGAGGAAAGGGGAGGGGACGGGAGGGGAGGGCAGGGGAAGGGGAGGGGAGGGGAGGAAAGGGGAAGGGAGGGGAAGGGAGGGTAAAAAAGGGGAGGGGAGGTGAGGTGAGGGGAGGGGAGGCGGTTGGAGGGGATGGGAGGGGAAGGTGTGTGAAGAGGTGCGAAGGGGAGGGGAGGGGAGGGTAAGGGAGGATAGGGGACGGGAGGGGACGGGAGGGAACAAGTTGGGAATGGAGGGGAGGGGAGGAGAGGTATGGAAGGGGATGGGAGGGGTGTTGAGGGGAGGAACGGGGGAGGGCAGGGGAAGGGAGGGAAGGGGAGTGGAGCGGAAGGGGAGAAGAGGGCAGGGGAGGGGAGAAGAGGGGATGGGGAGGGGAAGGGAGGGGAGGGGAGGGGAAGGGAAGGGTGGGGTGTGGAGTGGAATGGGAGAGGAGGGGAGCGGAGGGGAGGGGAGGGGAGGGGCTGGAAGTGAAAGGAGGGGAGGGGAGGGGAAGGGAGAGAATGGGAGGGGAGGGGAGGGGAGGGGAGTTTAGGGGAGTGGATGGTGAGAGGAGGGGAGGGGAGGGCAGGTGAAGGGAGGAAAGGGGAGGGGAGGTGATTTTAGGAGAGTGGAATGGGAGGGGAGGGTAGGGGAAATGATGGAAGGGGAGGGGTGGGGAGTCGAAGGGAGGGGAGGGGAGGGGAGTCGAGGGGAGGGGAGGGGAGGGGAGGGGAGGGGAGGGGAGGAAAAGGGAGGGGTGGGGATGGGAGGGGAGAGGAGGGGAGGGGAGTGTAGGGGAGAAGAGAGGAGGGGAGTGGAAAGGGAGGGGAAGGGAAGGAAGAGGAGGGGAGGGGTTGGGAGTGGAAAAGTTGGTGAGGGGAGGGGAGGGGAGGGGTGGATATTCGAAGGGGAGATGTGGGAACCGGATGGGAGGGGAGTGGAAGGCGAGGGGAGGGCAGGAGAAGGGAGGGAAAGGGAGGGTAGGAAAGGGTGGGGTGGGGAATGGAAGGGGAGGTGAGCGGAGGGAAGGGGAGGGGAGGGCAGGCGAAGGGAGGCAAAGGGAGGGTACGGGAGGGGAGGGGAAAGAGGGCAAGGGAAGGGAGGGAAGTGAAGGGAAAGGGAGGTGTGGGGAGGGGAATGGAAAGGGTAGGAAGGGGTACAGAGGGGATTGGATGGGAGGGGAGGGATCAAGAGGGGAGGGGATGTAGGGATGGGGAAGAGTGTGAAGGGGAGGGGAGGGGTAGGGAAGGGGAGGGTATGGTTAAGGGAGGGGAAGGGAGGAGAGGGGAATGGATTGGAGGGCAGAGGAATGGAAGGGGTGAGAAGGGGTGAGGAGGAGAGGGAAGGGGAGGGGAGGGGAAGGGGAGGGGAGGGCAGGGGAAGGGATGGAAGGGGAGGGGAGGAGAGGGGAGAGGAGGGGAGGGGAGAGGAAGGGAGGGGAATGGAGGGGAAGATAGGGGTGGGGACGGAAGGGGAGGGGAAGGGGTGTTAGGGGGAGGGGACGAAAAGGGAGGGGAGGGGAAGGGAAAAGAGCGAGGGGAAAAGAGGGGAGGGGACAAGAGGGGAAAAGAGGGGAGGGGAGGGTACGGACAGGAGGGGATTGGAAGGCGTGAGAAGGGGTGCGGAGGGGAGGGTAGGGGACTGGAGTGCAATGGGAAGGGAACGCAGGGGAACGTATGGAAGGGGAGGGGGTGGGACAGGAAGCGGGGGGAGGGGAGGGGAAGGGAAGGGAGAGTAAGGGAGGGGAGGGAAGGGGAGGGGAGGGGAGGGGAGCGGAGGGGAGGGGAAGGTGTGTGAAGAAGTGCGAAGGGGAGGGGAGGGTAATGTAGCAGATGGGAGGGGAGGGGAGGGGAGGGGAGGGGAGGGGAGGGGAGGGGAGGGGAGGGGAGGGGAGGGGAGGGGAGGGGAGGGGAGGGGAGGGGAGGGGAGGGGAGGGGAGAGGAGGGGAGGGGACGGGAGGGGAGGGTTGGGGTGGAAAGGGGTGGGGAGGTATGGAAGGAGACGGGAGGGGAGGGGAGAGCAGTGGAGGTGAGTGGAAGGGGAGGGGAGGGCAGGGGAAGGGGAAGGGAGGGGAGAGGAGAGGAGGAGAGGGGAGGGGAGGTGACGGGAAGGGAGGGGAGGGGAGGGGAAGGGAGGGGTGCGGAGTGGAAGGGGTGAGGAGGGGTGTGGAGGGGAGGGAAAGGTAGGGGAGTGGAAGGGGTGGGAAGGGGTGTGGAGGGGAGGGGAGGGGAGGGAAAGGGAGGGGAGGGGAGGGGAGGGGAGGGGACGGGAGGGGAGGGGAGGGGAGGGGAGGGGAGGGGAGGGGGTGGGAAGAGGTGCAGAGGGGAGGGGAGGGGAAGAGAGGGGAGGGGAGTGTCAGAGAAAAGACCACGGGAGACAAGTCTCATGCTATAGTGATCAACAGGTCTCATCTTTATTAAGTACAATGTGGTTATTTATTCATGAGATAATTAGCTCATACATATTGCAAAAGCGAGGCTCATGATTGGAAGTTCCTCAACTGTGAGAATTGGCCTTCGCAGCTAGCTTTGTGGTTTCTACTCCCTATATCTACAAACTCCCAGCCTCATGTTTCTGTTTCTTCTTTCAAGGCAAGGGCGCAGTGTAAGGGCACAGTGTCCCTGCCTGGAATCCCGTATTGATTGTTCCTGTTTCACCAACTTGATCATATCGTGGCCCTTGTCTTGCAACCATTCCTCAGTAAGTCTCTCCACGGGGGAGGGGAGGGGAAGAAGTGAGAAGGGGTGCGGAGGGGAGGGAAGGGGAGGGGAGTGTAAGGGGTGGGAAGGGGTGCGGAGGGGAAAGGAGGGGAGGGGATGGGAGGGGAGAGGAGTGGAGGGGTGGGGAGGGTAGGGGAGGGGAGCGGAGGGGAAGGTGTGGGGAGGAGAGGGGTGCAAAGGGGAGAGGAGGGGAGGGGAAGGGAGGGGAGGGGAAGGGAGGGGTGCGGAGGGGAGGGGAGGGGGTGGAAAGAGGTGCAGAGAGGAGGGGAGGGGAAGAGAGGGGAGGGGAGGGGAAGAGGTGAGAAGTGGTGCGGAGGGGAGGGAAGGGGAGGGGAGTGTAAGGGGTGGGAAGGGGTGCGGAGGGGAAAAGAGGGGAGGGGAGGGGTGGGGAGGGGAGCGGAGGGGAACGTGTGGGGAGGGGAGAGGTGCGGAGGGGAGGGGGTGAGAAAGGGTGCGGAGGGGAGGGAGGGGGAGGGGAGTGGAAGGGGTGGGAAGGGGTGCAAAGGGGAGGTGGAGGTGGAGGGAAGGGGAGGGGAGGGGAGGGGAGGGAAGGGGAGGGGAGGAAAGGCTAGAGGAGTGGAAGGGGTGGGAAGGGGTGCGGAGGGGAGGGGAGGGGAGGGGACGGGAGGGGAGGGGAGGAGAGGGGAGGGGAAGGGAGGGGAGTGGAGGGGAAGGGGTGAGGAGGAGTGCGGAGGGGAGCGGAGCAGAGGGGAGGTGAGGGGAGGGGAGTGGAAGGGGTGAGGAGGGGTGCGGAGGGTAGGGGAGGGGAGGGGTGGGGAGGGGAGGGGGTGGGAAGAGGTGCGGAGGGGAGGGGTGGGGAAGAGAGGGGAGAGGAGGGGAGGGGAGGGGAGGGGAGGGGAAGAGGTGAGAAGGGGTGCGGAGGGGAGGGATGGGGAGGGGAGTGTAAGGGGTGGGAAGGGGTGCAGAGGGAAGGGGAGGGGAGGGGAGGGGAGGGGAGGGGAGGGGAGGGGAAGAGGTGAGAAGGGGTGCGGAGGGGAGGGATGGGGAGGGGGGTGTAAGGGGTGGGAAGGGGTGCGGAGGGGAGGGGAGGGGAGGGGAGGGGAGGGGAGGGGAGGGGAGGGGAGGGGAGGGGAGGGGAAGGAGTGGGGAGGGGAAGGAGTGGGGAGGGGAGGGGAGGGGAGGGGAGGGGAGGGGAGGGGAGGGGAGGGGAAGGGGTGAGGAGGGGTGCGCTTAATGCTGAAGGCGGCATTCGTAGAGAACCGCGATTTCTCGTCTAGCAACTGCAAACTCTCCGTAGCGTTTTACAGACAGTGACGCTGTCCACCAACGAGAGCGAAGTAGCGGAATTGCGATGCCGAGAACGTGCAAATGCAGCATACTGCATTGTCTGAAAACAGGGTTTTTTTTATCCGCAGGTAAGAATCCACAGCCCTCGACTTTCTGGAATGTCCTCCCTGAATGCACAACGTGTGTCGCTCCTCGAACTTCTAGCTGACTTGTTAGACAGGATTTTTAATTCTACCGTTATCGCCACGGAACGCAAAACTGTAGCTGCAACGGAACACCACTAAAAAATAGGAATAGAGGGAAAAACACAACAATGTTAGAGAAAAAGCATAGTGCATTCTGCATGGACACAAGGAGAAGTGACAACCGCTCCTTTGCAATGTGCGCGAAAGCAGCCGTCCATCGGAGAAAGGCATCCGGCTGAAGTAACTCTTTCTCGGCATCCGAGAGAAACGAGACTGCTGATGAAGGCTGAAAGAGGCATTTGGGGAGAACCGCGATTTCTTGGCCAGCAACTGCAAACACTCCGTAAACGTTCAGCGCGATTGCCGCTTTCCCTCCCCTTCCGTCCCCTCCCCTCCCATTTCCTCTGAAGCCCTACTAACCCGTTCCACTCCCCTCCCCTCCCCTCCACACCCCTCCCCTCCACATCCCTCCCCTCCCCTCCCTTCCCCCCTCCTTCCCTCCCCTCCCCTCCCATTTCCTCCGAAACCCTACTCACCCGTACCACTGCCCTCCCCTCCCCTCCCATCTCCTCCCCTCCCCTCCTCTCCCCTTCCCTTCACTCCCCTCTCCTTCCCTCCCCTCCCATCCCTTTTCCTTTGCACCCCTTCCCAGCCCCTCCCCTCCCATCTCCTTCCCTCCCCTCCCCTCCCATTTCCTCCGAAACCCTTCTCACCCCTTCCAATCCCCTTCCCTTTCCTCCCCTCCGCAGCCCTTCTCACCCCTTCCCCTCCCCTCCCCTCCCCTCCCCTCCCCTCCCCTCCCCTCCCCTCCCCTCCCCTCCCCTCCCCTCCCCTCCCCTCTCTTCCCCTCCCCTCCCCTCCCCTCCCCTCCCCTCCCCTCCCCTCCCCTCCCCTCCCCTCCCATTTCTTCCGAAACCCTACTCACCCGTACCACTGCCCTCCCCTCCCCTCCCATCTCCTCCCCTCCCCTCCTCTCCCCTTCCCTTCACTCCCCTCTCCTTCCCTCCCCTCCCATCCCTTTTCCTTTGCACCCCTTCCCAGCCCCTCCCCTCCCATCTCCTTCCCTCCCCTCCCCTCCCATTTCCTCCGAAACCCTTCTCACCCCTTCCAATCCCCTTCCCTTTCCTCCCCTCCGCAGCCCTTCTCACCCCTTCCCCTCCCCTCCCCTCCCCTCCCCTCCCCTCCCCTCCCCTCCCCTCCCCTCCCCTCCCCTCCCCTCCCCTCCCCTCCCCTCCCCTCCCCTCCCCTCCCCTCCTATTTCCTTTGCACCCCTTCCCGCCCCTCTCCTCTCCTCCCCTCCCATCCCCTCCCCTGCCCTCCCATTTCCTTTGCACCCCTTCCCAGCACCTCCCCTCCCCCCCACACCACTCCCCTCCCCACCCCTCCCCTCCCCTCCCCTTCCCTCCCCTCCCCTCCCCTCCCCTCCCCTCCCATTTCTTCCGAAGCCCTACTCACCCGTAACACTGCCCTCCCCTCCCATCTTTTCCTCTCCTCTCCTCTCCTCTCCTCTCCTCTCCTCTCCTCTCCTCTCCTCTCCTCTCCTCTCCTCTCCTCTCCTCTCCTCTCCTCTCCTCTCCTCTCCTCTCCTCTCCTCTCCTCTCCTCTCCTCTCCTCTCCTCTCCTCTCCTCTCCTCTCCTCTCCTCTCCTCTCCTCTCCTCTCCTCTCCTCTCCTCTCCCCTCTGCACCCCTGCCCACCCCTTCCACTCCCGTTCCCTTCCCTCCCCTCCGCAGCCCTTATCACCCCTTCCACTCCTCTAGCCTCCCCTCCCCTCCCCTCCCCTCCCCTCCCCTCCCCTCCCCTCCCCTCCCCTCCCCTTCCCTCCACCTCCCCTCCCCTTTGCACCCCTTCCCACCCCTTCCACTCCCCTCCCCCTCCCTCCCCTCCGCACCCTTTCCCTTTTTGTTAGGCTCTGGCCCCGCCCGCCTCCCTTGCGGGCAGGCCATTCCCTCCCTCTTGGTTCGTCCCGCCCTCTGCCTGGCGGGATGTTCGCCCCACAGTGGCATTTCTTCAGACGGCCGCTCTTATTGGCTTTCCACCCTTCACTCACGCTCCCCTCACCTTCCCGGTCGCTCCCACCGCCTTTATCTAACACCTCCTCGATGTTCCCGCCAAGGGCGTCCTCCCCCCGCCCTCCCTCTCCTGGCTCGGCGCCATCTTGGGGCGCATAGGGGGGCGGTCGAGCCCAAACTTCCTCAGGCTCTGATTTCCCCGCGGCAGCCCTGGCCTCCTCGATTAACCCACCCCAGAAGGATTTAGCACGTTTCTGTCCCTCTGTGTGCGGGTAGGGGTTCGATTGAGAGGACATGTAATTGTCATCATCAGAGGGGTGCAAGGTCCGCGTGGCCGCCCCGACTCCCAGTCCCGGGGTGGCCAACAAACGGCTCTCTGCTGCCCTCCAGGTCTCCTGCTCCTGCATGGCCCTGCGCAGGGCCCGCACGACTCTCCCCCACGACTCTAGGCTTCTCCCACAACCCGAGGGCATCGTCTCCTCAGTTAACGCTTTAGTGCGCTTACCCCACACTTCGGGGTGGAGAATATCCACCGGCTGGTCAATGACCCCAATTCGCAAAAGCCTTGCAATAGAGAGAGTAAAATCTTTGGGCTTAAAATCGATACCCCACTGCTTATCTAACTGCGATACGACCTTCACAAGGACTTCCATCCTCCTTGTTGGTCCGGGAGCGTCCTCCCTGCCGGGCTGGTCCTGCCGCTCCGGCCGCCATTCACCCATCCAGGCGACAATCACGGGTTTCAGCACCACTTGTTGCCTATCGTAGGCATGGCGACCTGGTTCGGGAACGGCACGGCAACCAATCTCAGGTCGCTCGGTACATCGACTCGCTGACACCAATGTGGTGGATGGCAAATGGCGTTTATTGGCAGGTAAAACAGCCTTATATAACCTGAGCACTGAACGCTATTGGCTATCGGGAGGGGGACCCTGCCTTCCCGTACAACGCGATATCTTCCGGGCGCCAGACCCTCACTACCACACCCTCCACTCCCGTCTCCTCCCGTCTCCTCCCCTCCGCTTTCCTCCCATCCCCTCCTGTCCCCTCCTCTCCTCTCCCCTCCCCTCCCCTTCCATCCCCACTCCTCCCCACTCCTCCCCACTCCTCCCCTCCCCTCCCCTCCCCTCCCCTCCCCTCCCCTCCCCTCCCCTCCCCTCCCCTCCCCTCCTCTCCCCTCCTCTCCCCTCCCCGTCCCCTCTGCACCCCTTCAAACCCCTTCCACTCCACTGCCCTCTGCTCAAATCCCCTCCCCACCCCTCCCCTCCCATCCCCTTCCATCCCCTCCCATCCACTCCCCTCCCCTCCCCTCCCCTCCCCTCCCCTCCCCTCCCCTCCCCTCCTCTCCCTTCCCCTCCCTACCACTTCCACTCACCTCCCCTCCCCTTCCATCCCCTCCGCACCCCTTCCCACCCCTTCCACTCCCCTACCTTCCCCTCACCTCCCTTCCCCTCCTCTCCCCTCCCCTCCCCTCCCCTCCCCTCCCCTCCCCTCCCCTCCCCTCCCCTCCCCTCCACTCCCCTCCCCTCCCCTTTCCACCCCTTACACTCCCCTCCCCTCCCCTCCCCTCCCCTCCCCTCCCCTCCCCTCCCCTCCCTTCCCCTCCCCTCCCCTCCCCTCCCCTCCCCTCCCCTCCCCTCCCCTCCCCTCCCCTCCCCTCCCCTCCCCTCCCCTCCCCTCCCCTCCCCTCCCCTCCCCTCCTGTCCCCTCTCTTCCCCTCCCCTCCCCTCCCCTCCCCTCCCCTCCCCTCCCCTCCCCTCCCCTCCCCTCCCCTCCCATTTCTTCCGAAACCCTACTCACCCGTACCACTGCCCTCCCCTCCCCTCCCATCTCCTCCCCTCCCCTCCTCTCCCCTTCCCTTCACTCCCCTCTCCTTCCCTCCCCTCCCATCCCTTTTCCTTTGCACCCCTTCCCAGCCCCTCCCCTCCCATCTCCTTCCCTCCCCTCCCCTCCCATTTCCTCCGAAACCCTTCTCACCCCTTCCAATCCCCTTCCCTTTCCTCCCCTCCGCAGCCCTTCTCACCCCTTCCCCTCCCCTCCCCTCCCCTCCCCTCCCCTCCCCTCCCCTCCCCTCCCCTCCCCTCCCCTCCCCTCCCCTCCCCTCCCATCCCCTCCCCTGCCCTCCCATTTCCTTTGCACCCCTTCCCAGCACCTCCCCTCCCCCCCACACCACTCCCCTCCCCACCCCTCCCCTCCCCTCCCCTCCCCTCCCCTCCCCTCCCCTCCCCTCCCCTCCCCTCCCCTCCCCTCCCCTCCCATTTCTTCCGAAGCCCTACTCACCCGTAACACTGCCCTCCCCTCCCATCTTTTCCTCTCCTCTCCTCTCCTCTCCCCTCCTCTCCCCTCCTCTCCCCTCCCCTCCCCTCCCCTCCCCTCCCCTCCCCTCCCCTCCCCTCCCCTCCCCTCCCCTCCCCTCCCCTCCCCTCCCCACCACTTCCTCTCCCCTCCCCTCCCCTTTCCACCCCTTACACTCCCCTCCCCTCCCATCCCCTCCACACCCCTTCCCACCCCTTCCCCTCTCCTCCCCTCCCCTTCAGTCCCCTCCTCTCTCCTCCACACCCCTTCCCACCCTTCCACTCCCGTCCCCTTCCCTCTACGTGACAGAGAGGCGGTCACGTGACAGGAACTCACAGTCAGGTGGTCACGTGAAGGGAACTCAGACAGTTGGTCGCGTGGCCCGAAGTCACAGACGGGCGGTCATGTGACAGGGTGCCAGGAGACACAGCGAGCGCAGGGAGGCGAGCGGTCATGTGACGGGCGGGTGGTCACGTGGGGCGGTCAGCTGACACGTATGCGACATATTGGACGGCCGTGAAGGTGTCGGTGAAGCTGTCCTGCTGCCGGACGTCGCGCAGCAGCTCCCGGGGCTGCGGCCTCTCCAAGTAATCGCGGAGTGAGAAAACCGGCTCCGGGGAATCAGAGAACTGCACGGCTGCGAACTGACGGACAGACGGACATCCCGTACTGACACCACAGCGACCTCGTGGAGGTCCCATGCTGCCCCAGATACCCCATAGGGACCCCATAGAAACACCATAGTGACCCCATAGAAACTCCTATATACCCACAGGGGCCCCGTAGAGACCCCATATCGTCCACACAGACCCCTTACAGACCCCATAGAGACACACGGGCTCAGGGAAATCGGAGCACTGAACGGCTGCGATCTGATGGACAAACGGATGTGTGGACATCCCATACCGACACCATAGAGACGCCATAGGGACTCCACAAAAACACGTACAGACCCATAGAGACTCCTATACACCCGTAGGGCCCCCAGAGAAGCCCCCAGAGACCCCAGAGAAGCCCCCGCTCCCACCCCCCAGTGCTCACCCTGAAGGAGCTGTTGCTCAGCTGCTCCATCACCTCCACCATGAAATCCCGGATGGCCTTGAACTCATATGCTTTCAGACTGTCAGAGCCGTCGAACAGGAACACCGGGTCCACCATGCTGGGAACGCAGCCTGCCCCAGATGGACATGGGGACACATGGGGACCCATACGGATACGTAGGGACCCCATAGAGACCCATAGGGACTCATAGGGACCCACAGCTTGGGGGGCAGCCCCACACATTCCCCCAGTCTCACCCTGATATCCAGCCTCCAACACCTGCAGCGGCTGCAGTTCGGGGTCCAGCACAGTGCAGACCCCCCCAACGTGGATGTTGTGGTTGCATTCCCACCTCAGCCCGGGGCCACAAGCCTGGGATGTGCGGCAGGGCTCAGGGCTGCCCCATAGCCCCCCCAGAGAGACCCTAGAGCTGCCCCATAGAGACCCATAGGAGCATCAGCCCCATAGTCGCCCCGTAGAAACCCCAGAGAGTTCCTCTGTGATCCACAGAAGATGATCTGTGGGGCAGACATCAGCCCCATATCTGCCTCATAGAGACCCCAAAGATGCCCCATAGCCGCCCCATAAAAGATGATCTGTGGGGCAGACTTCAGCGCCCTATCAGCCCCATACCTGCCCCCCACCCAGCCCACATCCCCCACTCACGATGGTGTTGTTCCCATCCCGGCTCAGAGCCATTCCCATATGGGCAGCGCTGTGGTTCCCTGTGGATCACATCGGGGTCGTTCTCCCCCCCCCCCCCAATCCCACCCCGCAACCCCCTCATGACCCACCCCACAACCCTCCCATCCCAACCTCAATCCCAATCTCAGCCCGACCCTGACCCCAACCCCCACCCCATCCCATCCCATCCCATCCCATCCCAATCCCCACCCCAATCCCAATACCACCCCATCCCAATCCTAGCCCCAATCCCACCCCATCCCAATTCCAGATCCCAATCCCCCCACAACTCCAATCCCACCCCAATCCCAGCCCACACCCCGGCCCTACTCACCCCATAACTCCACTTCCCTGCACTCCCCACTCTGCACCTGGCAGCCATACAACCGCCCCACATTTGGAGCCCCCACAACCACCCTGTAGGGGAACACAGCCAAATATGGGGCAGTCCCACGGCCAATGGTGATTTGGGGTCACATATAGGGCCATGGATCCTTACCGTCCCTCTGACAGCATCAGCACCCCATAACCAAAGCTGGGGGTCCCCGCGACCTCCAGGACCCACTGTGGGGTCGGATGGAAGTTGAAGGTTCCCATAGGGGAGAACAGAGCTTGGGGGGGGGGGCACAGTGGGGTCACCGTGGGGCCAAAGCACCCCATAGCACCCTACTGACCCCATAGCAACCCCCATAGGACACCCCCAAATATGGGATCCCCCCTCACCCCTGAGCACAACGCCCATAAGGGCGGTTATAGGGCCAGCCATGGCGCTGCTGCCACACTGTGGGGCCGCCGCTTCCTTCCGCCCTACAACGGAAAAGGATGTGGGTGGTGGCGGTGCTGTGGAGTGCCAATGGGGCGACAAAGGGGTGGGCTGGAGTCTGTAGGGGATGGTGGGAGCTTATAGGGGGGCATAAAGGATGTAGGGCTCTATAGGGGATTGTGGGGGCTTATGGGGGCATGGAAGGTAAGGAGGACTTTAGGATCCGTAGGGGGTCAGGGTGGTCTATGGGAAATCATGAGGGTATATGGGGGGGCATGGAGGACAAGGGGGACTTTGGGGTCTGGAGGAACATCGAGGAGGTGTTAGATAAAGGCGGTGGGAGTGACCGGGAAGGTGAGGGGAGCGTGAGTGAAGGGTGGAAAGCCAGTCAGAGCGGCCGTCTGAAGAAGTGCCACTGTGGGGCGAACATCCCGCCGGGCAGAGGGCGGGACGAACCAAGAGGGAGGGAATGGCCTGCCCGCAAGGGAGGCGGGCGGGGCCGGAGCCTAACAAAGAGGTACGGGAAACCGGAAGTGGCCGATCAGTCGGGCTCTGACTCCGGATCAGACACTGGCTGGGACGAGTGGTTCGCAATTGACTTAAACTCAGAGGAGGAGGGAATGAATACGAACAGAGTTAAGAGCCGAAATATTCCCATCCAAATTAAAGAGAAACGGTGAGGGGGAGAAACCCCTCTTACAGACTGGAGGAAAATAAAGATTGCATGCGCTGACTGGGCCCCATCGGCCACACTAGCGTTCCCGATCCGGGTGATGGATGGGGGACAGAGGGTCCACTCGCCGATAAACCCTAGGGATATACAAGCAATTGTTAAGGCAATTGCAGATAAAGGGCTTAAGTCAGCTATGGTCTCCACCCCTATAGATGGTGTTTTTGGGGGAGACGATATGCTCCCATTTGACATAAAACAAACCTGTAGACTAATTTTTGACGGAGCAGGGATGATTGTTTTTAAACAAGAATGGGAAGATAACTGTGCAAAACAACTAGCTCAAGTAACTGGGGCGGATCACCCGCTACATGGTTCCAGCCTGCAGCGGCTGATGGGTACAGACCCAACAATGATTACCCCCCAAGCACAGGCCCTGGGCCTCCAGCCCCATGAAGTTATGACAACTACTTGTGCGGCCAGGGATGCTATTTGCACAGCCGGGGTGGTCAGGGGATGGGAGGGGAGGGGAGGGGAGGGGAGGGGAGGGGAGGGGAGGGGAGGGGAGCGGAGGGGAGGGGAGGGGAGGGGAGTGGAACGGGTGAGTAGGGCTTCGGAGGAATTGGGAGAGGCGGGGATGGAAGGGGAGGAGAGGGGAGGGGAGGGGAGGGGAGGGGAGGGGAGGGGGCGGGAGGGGGGGAGGGGAGTGGAAGGGGTGATAAGGGCTGCGGAGGGGAGGGAAGGGAACAGGAGTGGTAGGGTGGGCAGGGGTGCGGAGTAAATGGGAGCGAGGGGAGGGGAGGGGAGGAGAGGGGAGAGGAGGGGAGGGGAGGGGAGGGGAGTGGATTGGAGGGGGTGAATAGGGCTGCAAAGGGGAGGGAAGGGAAGGGGAGTGGTAGGGGTGAGAAGGGCTTTGGAGGACATGGGAGGGGAGGGCAGGAAAGGGGAGGGGAGGGGAGGGGAGGGGAGGGGATGGGAGGGTGTATGGAGAGGTGCGGAGGGGAGGGGGGGGGGAGGGGTGGGAGGGGAGTGGAAGGGGTGATAAGGGCTGCGGAGGGGAGGGAAGGGAACGGGAGTGGTAGGGGTGGGCAGGGGTGCGGAGGAAATGGGAGGGGATGGGAGGGGAGGGGAGGGGAAAGGAGTGGATTGGAAGGGGTGAATAGGGCTGCGAAGGGGAGGGAAGGGAAGGGGAGTGGAAGGGGTGAGAAGGGTTTCGGAGGAAATGGGAGGGGAGGGGAGGGGAGGGGAGGGGAGGGGAGGGGAGGGGAGGGGAGGGGAGGGGAGGGGAGGGGAGGGGAGGGGAGGGGAGGGGAAGGGAGTAGAAGGTGTGAGAAGGGAAGGGGAGTGGAAGGGGTGAGAAGGGCTGCGGTGGAAATGGGAGGGGAGGGGAGGGGTAGGGAGGGGAGGGGAGGGGAGGGGAGGGGAGGGGAGGGGAGGGGAGGGGAGGGGAGGGGAGGGGAGGGGAGGGGAGGGGAGGGGAGGGGAGGGGAGGGGAGGGGACGAGAGGGGAGGGGAGGGGAGGGGATTGGAGGGGGCGGGCGGGGAGGGGAGGGGTGCGGAGGGGAGGGGTGTGGAAGGGATGGCAAGGGCTGTGGAGGAAATGGGATGGGAGGGGAGGATGGGAGGGGAGGAGGGGAGGGGAGGTGAGGAGGGGAGGGGTGCAGAGTGGAGGGAAGGGAAGGGAAGGGAAGGGAAGGGAAGGGAAGGGAAGGGAAGGGAAGGGAAGGGAAGGGAAGGGAAGGGAAGGGAAGGGAAGGGAAGGGAAGGGAAGGGAAGGGAAGGGAAGGGAAGGGAAGGGAAGGGAAGGGAAGGGAAGGGAAGGGAAGGGAAGGGAAGGGAAGGGAAGGGAAGGGAAGGGAAGGGAAGGGAAGGGAAGGGAAGGGAAGGGAAGGGAAGGTGAGTGGAAGGGAAGGTGAGTGGAAGGGAAGGTGAGTGGAAGGGATGGAAAGGGCTGCGGAGGAAATGGGAGGGGATGGGAGGGGAGGGGAGTGGAGGGGATTGGAAGAGGTGGGAAGGGGTGCAAAGGAAATGGGATCGGAGGGCAGGAAAGCGGAGGGGAGGGGAGCGGAAGGGGTGAGAAGGGCTGCGGAGGGGAGAACAGGGAAGGGGATTGGAAAGGCTGAGAAGGGCTTCGGAGGAAATGGGAGTGGAGGGGAGGTGAGGGGAGGGGAGGGGAAGGGGTGAGAAGGGCTGCGGAGGGGAGGAAAGGGAAGGGGATGGGAAGGGGTGAGAAGGGCTTCGGAGGAAATGGGAGGGGATGGGAGGGAAAGGGAGGGGAGGGGAGGGGAGCATATGGGAGGGGAGGGGCTGGGATGGGGTGTAAAGGAAATGGGAGGGCAGGGGAGGAGAGGGGAGAGGGGGGAGGGGAGGAGATGGGAGGGGAGGGGAGTGGAACGGGTGAGTAGGGCTTCGGAGGAGATGGGAGGGGAGGGGAGGGAAGGGGAGGGGAGGGGAGGGGGATAGGGGAGGAGGGGAGGGCAGAAGGGGAGGGGAGGAGGGGATGGGAGGGGAGGGGAGGAGTGCGGAGTGGAGGGAAGGGAAGGGAAGGGAAGGGAAGGGAAGGGAAGGGAAGGGAAGGGAAGGGAAGGGAAGGGAAGGGAAGGGAAGGGAAGGGAAGGGAAGGGAAGGGAAGGGAAGGGAAGGGAAGGGAAGGGAAGGGAAGGGAAGGGAAGGGAAGGGAAGGGAAGGGAAGGGAAGGGAAGGGAAGGGAAGGGAAGGGAAGGGAAGGGAAGGGAAGGGAAGGGCTGCGGAGGAAATGGGAGGGGATGGGAGGGGAGGGGAGTGGAAGGGGTGACAAGGGCTGCGAAGGGGAGGGAAGGGAAGAGAAGTGGAAGGGGTGAGAAGGGCTTCGGTGGAAATAGGAGGGGAGGGGAGTGGAGGGGATTGGAAGGGGTGGGAAGGGGTGCAAAGGAAATGGGATCGGAGGGCAGGAAAGCGGAGGGGAGGGGAGCGGAAGGGGTGAGAAGGGCTGCGTAGGGGAGAAAAGGGAAGGGGATTGGAAAGGCTGGGAAGGGCTTCAGAGGAAATGGGAGGGGAGAGGAGGGGAGGGGAGGGAAGGGGAGGGGAGGGTGTATGAAGAGGTGCGGAGGGGCGGGGAGGGGAGGGAAGGGGAGAGGTGGGGAGGGGAGGGGGGGATAGGAAGGGGTAACAAGGGCTGCGGATGGGAGGGAAGGGAACAGGAGTGGATGAGGTGGGCAGGGGTGCGGAGGAAATGTAAGGGGAGGGGAGGGAAGGGGAGTGGAAGGGATGGGAAGGGTTGCAAAGGAAATGGGATTGGAGGGGAGGGAAGGAGATGGGAGGGGAGGGGAGGGGAGTGGAACGGGTGAGTAGGGCTTCGGAGGAAATGGGAGGGGAGGGGAGGGGAGTGGTGGGGAGGGGAATGGAGAGGAGGGGATGGGCTGGGAAGGGGTGCAAAGGAAATGGGAGGGCAGGGGAGGGGAGGGGAGGGGAGGGGAGGGGAGGGGAGGGGAGGGGAGGGGAGGGGAGGGGAGAGGACGGTAAGGGGTGAGAAGGGCTGCGGAGGGGAGGAATAGGAAGGGGATTGGAAGGGGTGAGAAGGGCTGCGGAGGAAATGGGAGGGGAGGGGAATGAAGGGGAGGGGAGGGTAAGGGAGGGGAGGGGAGGGGGAGGGGAGGGGAGGGTGTGTGAAGAGGTGCGTAGGGGCGGGGAGGGGAGGGAAGGGGGGAGGTGGGGAGGGGAGGGGGGGGACAGGAAGGGGTGACAAGGGCTGCGGATGGGAGGGAAGGGAACGGGAGTGGAAGGGGTGGGCAGGGGTGCGGTGGAAATGGGAGGGGAGGAGAAAGAAGGGGAGGGGAGGGGTGCGGAGGGGAGGGAAGGGAAGGTGAGTGGAAGGGATGGGAAGAGCTGCGGAGGAAATGGGAGTGGAGGGAAGGGGAGGGGAGGGGAGTAGAAGGGGTGAGAAGGGAAGGGGAGTGGAAGGGGTGAGAAGGGCTGTGGTGGAAATGGGAAGGGGATGGGAGAGAAGGGGGAGGGGAGGGTAGCTAAGAGGAGGGGATTGGAAGGGGAGGGGAGGGGACGTGAGTGGAAGGGAAGGTGAGTGGAAGGGATGGCAAGGGCTGCGGAGGAAATGGGAGGGGAAGGAATGAGAGTGGAAGGGAGGGGAGGGGAGGGGGGAGAGGGGAGGGGAGAGGAAGGGAGGGGTGCGGAGTGGAGGGAAGGGAAGGGAAGGTGAGTGGAAGGGATGGGAAGGGCTGCGGAGGTAATCGGAGGGGACGGGAGTGGAGGGGAGGGGAGGGGAGTGGGAGGAGAGGGGAGGGGTGGGGAGGGGTGCGGAGGGGAGGGGAGGGTGTGTGAAGAGGTGCATAGGGGATGGGATGGGAGGGTAAGGGAGGAGATGGGAGGGGAGGGTAAGGGCAAGGATGTCAGGGGAGTGGAAGGGGTGAGAAGGGGTGTGGAGGGGAGAGGAGGGGAGAGGAGGGGAGAGGAGGGGAGGGGAGGTTAGGGGAGGGGAGGGGAGTGGAAGCGGTGAGGAGGGGTGCAGAGCGGAGGGGAGGGGAGGGAAGGGGAGGGGAGGGCTGCGGAGGGGAGGGGAGGGGAGGGGAGAGGAGGGGAGGGGAAGGGAGGGGAAGGGAATGGAGGGGTGCGGAGGGAAGGGAAGGGAAGGTGAGTGGAAGGGATGGGAAGGGCTGCGGAAGAAAGAGAGGAGGGGATGGGCTGGGAAGGGGTGCAAAGGAAATGGCAGGGCAGGGGAGGGGAGGGGAGGTGAGGGGAGGGTATGGGAAGGGGTGAGAAGGGTTGCGGAGGGGAGGAAAAGGAAGGGGATTGGAAGGGGTGAGAAGGGCTGCGGAGGAAATGGGAGGGAAGGGGAAAGAAGGGGAGGGGAGAGGAGGGGAGCGGAGGGGCGGGGAGGGGAGGGGAGGGGTCGGGAGGAAAGGGGACGGGAATGGATGGCAGGGGATGGGAGCACAGGGATCGGGAGGGGAGGGGAGTGGTGGATAGTGGAGAGGATGGGAGAGGAAGGGAAAAGGACGGGAGGGTAGGGGAAGGGTGGGGGGCGGAGGGGAGTGGTGAGGATGGGTGGGATCCGGAGGGGAGGGAAGGGGAGGGGAGGGAAGGGAGGAGGAGGGGAGTGGTGAGGACAGTAGGGATCGGGAATAAAAGGGAGAGGAGTGGAAGGGGAGGGGAGGGGTGGTAACAGGAGGGGAGGGGAGGGGAGGGCAGGGGTCGGGATGGGAGGGGAGGGGTTGGGATGGGAGGGGAGTGTATTGGAAGAGGAGGGGAATGGAGGGGAGGGGATATGAGGGGAGGGGAGGGGAGGGGATGGGATGGGAGGGCAGTTGAAGGGGAGGTGAGGGGAGCGGAGGGGAGGGGAGGGGTAGGGACGGGAGGGGTAGTGAGGAAAGGGATTGGGAGGAGAGCGGAGGGGAGGGGAGTTGTGAGGACAGTAGGGGTCAGGAAGAAAGTTGAGGGGAGTGGAAGGGGAGGGATGGGGAGGGGAGTTGAGGGGACGGGAGGGGATTGGAAGAGGAGGGGATGGGAAGGGATGGGAGGGGTGGGGCGGGGAGGAGAAGGGAGGGGAGGGGAGTGGAGGGGTCGGGAGGAGAGGGGAGGGATTCGGGAGGGGAGCGGAGTGGAGGGGTGAGGATGACAGTGGAAGGGGAGGGGAGGGGAGTGGAAGTGGAGCGATGAGGACGGGAGGGTAGGGGAGTAGAAGGGGAGGGGAGGGAATGGGTGGGGAGGGGAGGGAAGGGGAGGGGAGTGGAAATGGTGGGATGAGGACAGGAGGGTAGGGGAGTAGAAAGGGAGGGGATCGGAGGGGAGTGGATGGAAGGGGTGAGGACGACAGTGGAAGG
Organism: Phasianus colchicus; assembly: GCF_987193195.1. NCBI lineage: Eukaryota > Metazoa > Chordata > Aves > Galliformes > Phasianidae > Phasianus > Phasianus colchicus. Next base: position 693,419 of record NC_143472.1, on the reverse strand, counting down.
GGAGGGGAGTGGAAGTGGAGGCATGAGGACGGGAGGGTAGGGGAGCAGAAGGGGAGGTGAGGGTAGGGAAGGGGAGGGGAGTTGCGGGGAGGGGAGTGGAAGTGGAGGGATGAGGACGGGAGGGTAGGGGAGTAGAAGGGGAGGGGATCGGAGGGGAGTGGAGGGATTCGGGAGGGAAGCGGAGGGAAGGGGTGAGGACAGCAGTGGAAGGGGAGGGGAGGGGAGGGGAGGGGAGGGGAGGGGAGGGGAGGGGAGGGGAGGGGAGGGGAGGGGAGGGGAGGGGAGGGGAGGGAGGGAAAGGGGAGGAGAGGGGAGGAAAGGGGAGGGGAGGGAAAAGGATGGGAGGAGAGGTGAGGTGAGGAGAGGGGAGGTGGAGGGGAGGGGCAGGAAGGGAAGGCAAGGGGAGTTGAGGGGTCGGGATTGTATGAGAGGGGATGGGAGCGGAGGGGTTGGGAGGGTAGGGGAGGTTTTGGGACGGGAGGGGAGGATACGGGAGGGGAGGGAACGGAAAGGGAGAGAAGGAGAGGGGAGGGGAGTCGAAGAGGAGGGGAGTGGAGTTGGAGGGGAGGGAAGGGGAGGAGAGAGGAGGGGACTGGATGGGAGGGGGGGGGTGGAGGGGAGGAGAGGTGACGGGAGCGGAGTCTAGGGGACGGGAGGGAAGGTAAGGGGACAAAAGGGGAGGCAAGGTGTGGGGATGGGAGGGGTCATGAAGGGATGGTAGCGTAAGTGGAGGGAAGGGGAAGGAAGGGGTGGGGAGGGGAGGGGAGGGCAGGGGAGGGGAGGGGAGGGGAGGGCAGGGCAGGGAAGGGGAAAGGAATGGAGGGGAGGGAGGGGAGTTGATGGGGAGAGGAGGGTTGTGGTGGGGAGGGGAGGGGAAGAAGTGGAGGGTGGGAGGGTAGGCTAGGAAATGAGGTGGAGGAGGGGAGGGGGGGAGGGGAGGAGGGGAGGGGAGTGGAGTGGATGGGGAGGGGAGTGGAGGGGAGTTGAAAGGGAGGGGACGGAAGAGGTCGGGAGGGGTTGGGAGGGGAGTGGATTAGAAGGGGAGGGGAGGGAAAGGTGAGGAGAGGGGAGGGGAGGGGAGGGGAAGGGGAGGGGAAGGGGAAGGGAAGGGGAAGGGAAGGGGAGGGGAAAGGGAGGGCAAGGGGAGGGGAAGGGGAGGGGAAGGGGAGGGGTGGTGACAGGAGGGGTTGGGAGGAAAGGGATTGGGAAGGGAGGGGAGGGGAGGGGAGGGGAGGGAGGTGGAGGGCAGGGGCAGGGAGGGGAGTGGAAGGGGAGGGGAGGGCAGGGGAAGGGATGGAAGGGGAGGGGAAGGGAGGGGAGGGGAAGGGAGGGGAGGGGAAGGGAGGGGAAGGGAGGGGAGGGACGGGAAGGGATTGGAGGGGAGGGAAGTGAAGGGGAGGGTAGGGGAGGGGATGGGAGGGGAAGGTGTGTGAAGGGGTGCGGAGGGGAGGGGAGGGGAGGGGAAAGTAAGGGAGGAGATGGGAGTGGAGGGGAGTGGGAGGGGAGGGGAGTGGAAGGGGAGGGGAGGGAAGTGGAAGGTGAGAGAAGGGGTGCAGAGGGGAGGGGAAGGAAGGGGAGGGGAGCGGAGGGGAGGGGAGTGGAAGGGGTGGGAAGGTGTGCGGAGGTAAGGGGAGCGTAGGAGAGGGGAGGGGAGCAGAGGGGAGGAGATCGGAGGGGAGGAGATAGCATACCAGGGGAGGGGACAGACAGGAGGGGAGTGAAGGGGAGGGGTTGGGAAGGAAAGGGGAGGGGAGGGGAGGGGAGGGGAGGGGAGGGGAGGGGAGGGGAGGGGAGGGGAGGGGAGGGGAGGGGAGGGGAGGGGAGGGGAGGGGAGGGGAGGGGAGGGGAGGGGAGGGGAAGGGAGGGGAGGGGAAGGGAGGGGAGGGGAAGGGAGGGGAGGGGAAATTGTGTGAATGGGTGTGCAGGGGAGGCGATGGGAAAGGAAGGGAGGAGAGCAGAGGGGAGGGGAGGGGAGAGCATGGCAGGGGAGGGGACGGATGGGAGGGGAGGGGAGGGGAGGGGAGGGGAGGGGAGGGGAGGGGAGGGGAGGGGAGGGGAGGGGAGGGGAGGGGAGGGGAGGGGAGGGGAGGGGAGGGGAGGGGAGGGGAGGGGAGGGAAGGGGAGGGGTGGGGTGGGGAGTGGAAGGGGAGGTGAGGGGACGGTAGGGGTTGTGAAGAAAGTTGAGGGGAGTGGAAGGGGAGGGATGGGGAGGGGAGTTGAGGGGATGGGAGGGGATTGGAAGAGGAGGGGATGGGAAGGGATGGGAGGGGTGGGGCGGGGAGGGAAGGGGAGGGGAGGGGAGGAGAAGGGAGGGGAGGGGAGAGGAGGGGTCGGGAGGGGAGGGGAGGGATTCAGGAGGGAAGCGGAGTGGATGGGTGAGGACTACAGTGGAAGGGGAGGGGAGGGGAGTGGAAATTGAGGGATGAGGACGGGAGTGTAGGGGAGTAGAAGAGGAGGGGAGGGGAGGGAATGGGTGGGGAGGTGAGGGGAGGGAAGGGGAGGGGAGTTGAAGGGGAGGTGAGGGGAGCGGAGGGGAGGGGAGGGGTAGGGACGGGAGGGGTAGTGAGGAAAGGGATTGGGAGGAGAGCGGAGGGGAGGGGAGTTGTGAGGACAGTAGGGGTCAGGAAGATAGTTGAGGGGAGTGGAAGGGGAGGGATGGGGAGGGGAGTTGAGGGGACGGGAGGGGATTGGAAGAGGAGGGGAAGGGAAGGGAGGGGTGGGGAGGGGAGGAGAAGGGAGGGGAGGGGAGTGGAAGGGTCGGGAGGAGAGGGGAGGGATTCGGGAGGGGAGCGGAGTGGAGGGGTGAGGATGACAGTGGAAGGGGAGGGGAGGGGAGTGGAAGTGGAGCGATGAGGACGGGAGGGTAGGGGAGTAGAAGGGGAGGGGATCGGAGGGGAGTGGAGGGATTCGGGAGGGAAGCGGAGGGAAGGGGTGAGGACAGCAGTGGAAGGGGAGGGGAGGGGAGGGGAGGAAAGGGGAGGAGAGGAAAGGGGCGAGGAAGGGAGGGGAGGGGAGGAAAGGTGAGGGAGGGAAAGGGGAGGAGAGGGGAGGAAAGGGGAGGGGAGGGGAGGGAAAAGGATGGGAGGAGAGGTGAGGTGAGGAGAGGGGAGGTGGAGGGGAGGGGCAGGAAGGGAAGGCAAGGGGAGCTGAGGGGTCGGGATTGGATGAGAGGGGAGGGGAGGGGAGGGGAGGGGGGGGGAGGGGAGGGGGGGGGGAGGGACGTAACGTAACGTAATGTAACGTAACCCAGTGTGAATTACAGCATTTAAAAAAAACAACCAGAATGACTTGTGAGTGGGGATGGGACGAGACAGTGAGAGTGAGAATAGCCGTTATCTGCAGAGATCTCGGGAAACCGACATCCCAGTGTGAGCACTGGAATCCTGGGGAGGGGAGGGGGTGAAACAGAAATTACTAACATTGTATTTCAGTACTGTTCAGAAAGTCTGGAAAGTGAGAAGGGTTTGGAAAACACAGGCTGAGGAAGGCAAAGTTGAGCACGGTGTAACAGGGATGTCCTTACCTAGAAGGAGAGGTAAGGGGGTGCCTGGAAGGGCTCAGGGAGAGTTCCACCCCCACTGGACAGAAAGCAGCTGGGGAAGCAGGGTAAAGAGTTTGTTTTCTGGTACGGGTGCCTCTTACTGTGTGCTACATCAAGAATTATTACCCATATATGATTTTTGTAATAGCTGTAGGAGCTACTGGCAAGAAAAGTTTCCTTTTTGGGGGACCGATTAAATACAGGCTAGGAGAATGAATACATAAATTCTTGTACATGCCAGGTTCTCCAAAACCATTACTTGGGCATGATGTATTAGAACAGTTGAATGTAGAGATTAAATTCGGTAAAAAAATTGGAGGTAATTGTCAAGCAAGGCCAATTGACTGAAAATTTTAAGTCTGGCTTTAACACAAACTGGGAAAAGCAATGTTGTACCCCCAGAAGTTACGTAAATCCTAAATCAGGTATACACAGGATTGCAGGCATCAGGAATGCCTGGCAGAGCGAAAAAAAAAAGAAAAAAGAAAAAGAAAAAGGAAAAAAAAAAAAAAGGGCAACTCAATGAAAGTTAAGTTATAGACAGGAGTCAGCCCAGCCAGGGTAAAGCAATGACCTTTTAGGATACAAGATCTTAAGAGGGAGGATAAAAGAAATAATAAATAACTTTTTGGATTGGCAAGAGCTATAGTTTGGTAAAATATTTGAGGCAATTAATAGAAATGTTTAAGATATGCAACCCATGGTGGTAAATCCATGCACTTTATTAACCAAGTTGAGGAATAAGTAGGTGGGGTTTACCGTTCTGGATTTGAAGTACACCTTTTTCTGCCTGGTTTTGCCAAAGGAAGTCTAAAATTATTTAAAATTATTTGCCTTTGAATAAGAAAACTCCAATATGGGGAAAATAAATAAATAAATAATAATAAAAAAATTAATTAAAAAAAAAAATCAGTTAACCTGGACAGTGTTACCATTACCCAGGGTAGTGAGAACAACCCAGTGATTTTTGAGAACTGGTTAGCCTGTGAGCCTGAGATTTGGGTTCCTCTATCCCATGGTGGAACTTTACTGCAGTGCGTGGATGCCACAGTAACCAAGGAGGACTGCGTACAATGGGCTGTGAGTTTGCTGAATTTCTTGATTTAAATGGCTATCAAGTTTCTCAACAGAAAGCACAACTGATCAAAGAGAAGGAAGCAGTTTGCTGAACTCCCAGAACACCAACGCAGAGCTCCCTCCAAGCCAGCAGTGTGCACTGCATGGAGACTGTGCCAGTTGGTCAGACCTACAGGAGGAACCGCTGGACGACGCTGAGGATTCCTGGATTCATCGACAGAAGCAGTTTTGTGAGACAAGGAAACTGTAAGGCAGGACATGCAGTAACTGCTACTGACAAGGTAACTGAAGCAAAACCATTACCTGTGGGGACTTCTGCTCAGAAGGCTGAAATAACTGCCTTGACAAGAACCTTAAATATATGGACAGATGCTAAATATGCTTTTGGGGTGGTACCCACTCATGGTACCATCTGCAAAGAGCGAGGGTTGCTTACACACAAGGAAAACAAACTGAGCATGATGTAAATCTACCAAAGAGCAGCATGGCTGTTATACATTGTGGAGGACATCAGACTAGTGGCACTGTACAGGAAACTGGGAATATGATGGTGGATCAGGTGGCAGAACAGGCAGCTGAAGGAAAAGAAATTGGTGAACTGGCTTTAATTCCAGATGGTAAACTTAAATATCTGAACCTTAATCAGAACCTATAAGGTATTCTAAAGAGGATAGGAATTTAATTAGTGATTTAGAAAGGAAGAGAGCAAGCCGACACATGGGCATATACCCAGGTGGACACATTGTTGTGCCCTTTAGTATTTTATAGAATTTAATAAAACATATGGAGGGAGTACAGACACCAGAAAGTAACTGTATAATCCTAGTACCAGGAACAGGGTACAAGTGGGGTAGAGAGAAAAGGGATGACACTACCACTTTTTGACAACACTGAATTGAGATTAGGGAGCAAGACAATAACAGGACAATTATTGTATGCACCTGATGCAGGCACTAATTCATTGAGGAGAGATCTTATGATGAAATTGGGTATACAAATAATAACCTGTCAGGAGGGAATTACAGCATCAATGAATGTGTTAACTGAGACAGATGAGAAAGATGTAGATCCCATGGTCTGGGCAAAGGAAGGGAACAGGGGAGTTGAAAATAACCCCTTTAAAAATAAAGCTGAAGGAAAAATGAGGTACTGCAGTTTGAAACTAACGATATGTCTCTTAAGAACTATATACTCGGATTGTCTTCCTCACTATCGTCTCTCAGGATCCAAGGACTGTTAGCACAGACACCACCCCTGGAATCTCCAATTCATCCATTCCAACCTGGAGGCTGGGTCCTCATCCAGATCTGGAAGGAGGCAAAGTTGCAAACCGACTGGGAACGACTGTTCCAAGTACTTCTGACAACAGAAACAGCTGTCAGGACGGCTGAGAAAGGTTGGACTCACTATACTTGAGTAAAACCCTCCACTAACCCTAAAGCGTGGGAAACTGTTGCTATGGAGGATCCTCTAAAGACAAAAATTAGAAAGAAATGGTAAATAAACTAATCTATATTTTTTTCCTTTCATAACCAGTATAGGTAGGGAGGTGTTTAGGATATATATATTTGTACTTCTAGTAGAGTATATCTTATTCTTCACTATAGAAATGGTATAGATGTTTAGGAGTTAATAATGGTGCAGGAGAGGGACCAATTAGTAGTTTTGATTCTGACAGTGATCACCTTTAAAGAATGTCTTAGTCAACTGATTGCCTGGGGAAAGGATGACCTGCAGAGGGGAGCAGGAGGATACCCTGTTAAGATGTGGGTGAATGTAACAAGGAGAGAAACGCCTCAGACTGTCACATTCGATGCTTGCAATGCGATAGCCTGCGGGGACTGAAGTGCCCAACGACAACTGAGTCATGAAGAGAAATACCTGTGTCCTGAATTAGGCATGAATGAGAGATCCCCCTGTGGGGGATGGAATAATGTATGGTGGACAACTGCCTATCAAGGCTGGACATATATCCCAGGGATATTCAATATGATGCAATCACACACCCTAAAAGAATGGATGAGTATGTTTAGGGGAATTGTCCAACCAGACTGCCAGGCCTTGCAGTGTAATCCAGTGACAATAACAATTAGCAAGGCTGATAGCCTTGTTAACATCACTTTTGGAATTGGAATAAATGTTCGGGGAAGAGACCCAGTAGCTAGATTCAGAGTAGCTGTATGGGATTCATTGCCTGATCATACTCGAAAGGTTCAGGATAAGAAAAAGAGAGAGAAAAATCCTTCTGAAAGTCCTGCGGCTGTAGTAATTATGGAAATAAAACATCTCAGACAAACATTTGAAATTGAGACAGGATACAGGGATGTGAATGCCTGGGTAGAATGGATAAAGTATACTGTCCTGAGTCTCAACCATAGCAATTGCTATGCTTGCGCATCAGGACAGCCTGTAGCTCAGGTAGTACCCCTTCCTCTGGGATGGACCAGGGATTCCTAAGGAATGCAACGTATGATCACCCTGTACCAGGAGAAAACAGCCTGGGGAAATGAAGCCTGTAAATCACTCTCCCTATTGTTTCCCCCGATATTGGAGATGGATGCCAAAATCCCTCCTGCATTCTCTATGGCCATAGGTAACCGTACAGCTTGTCTCTCAAGGCAGGGTGTGAGGGCTACCAGGCCTGTAGGGAATTTCTCACTGTGCAGTGGAACCTTGGATGTTACGAAGGATTCAGCGGGAAACTATTCAAGGCTGGGAATCCCCAGAGCGGATCTCTGGTGGCATTGCGGTGGGAAGGTCTTACGGTCCACTCTCCCATCTCATTGGGGAGGTACCTGTGCACTTGTTCAACTGGCTATACCGTTCACTCTGGCATTTGAGAAGGATCTATCACACATTGGAAAAAGGAACAAAAGGAGCCTGGCAGCCCCATCTGATGATACAATATATATGGACTCAATTGGGGTGCCCAGAGGTGTCCCTGATGAATTTAAGGCTAGAAATCAATTGCTGCAGGATTTGAATCTCTATTCTGGTGGGTGATAATTAACAAAAATGAAGATTGTATAAACTACATCTATTACAATCAGCAGAGATTTATAAACTATACAAAGGAGGCAATGAAGGGAACTGCAGAACAATTGGATGCTACAAGCAGGATGGCCTGTAGCCATACAGAATAGGATCGCCCTAGACATGATACGAGCTGAAAAAGGGTGTGTGTGTGTAATGTTGGGCACTCATTGCTGCACCTTTATCGCAAATAACACAGCCCCAGATAGCATGATAACTAAAGCATTATGGGCTTACTACTGTTGCTAGTGAATTAGCCAAAAACTCTGGACTATCTGGAGATAGCTCCCTCACTGGGTGTTTGGGGTTCTGGTTTGGCAAAGGGAAAGGGATGATTGTATCCATATTTACTTCTTTGACTGTGGCAGCAGGAGTCCTGACGGCCGTCGGTTGCTGTATTATCCCCTGCGTGGGGGGATTGGTGCAGCGATTAATCGAAACTGCGCTGCTGAAGCAAACAGCAGTGGAACCACCACCGCACTCGGATAAAATGATGATATTAGACGAAATAGAAAATGAAGAAAGTGAAGAGGTCTTTAGAATTGTAGTTTAAAAAGGGGGTAATTGCAGAAATCAACACTTCAAAAGAAAAAGAGGGGGGAATTGTGGGAATGGAATGTTGTTTCTGCATTTGATATTAAAAAGTAGCAATTGGTTTGAAGAAGTAGAACATAATGAATTTGTATTCTGTAACGTATCCTTAGAAATAGTTGATCTAAGAAGTAAAATACTGCATATGTTAGTGGCATGTTTTAGAAACGTTATTACTGAACGATGTGATTAATTCTTTCTTGCAAAACTGTAATAGTTGTCAAATGTTCCAAACAATGCGAGTATAGCCTGCTAAGGATTAGAAAACATATTGTAGAGCTGTTCTCTTAGGATAAGAAACTCTCAGCAAAAGACAGATTTAGCAAACATCAAAGAAGTCAGGGCCTCTACACAAGGCCGGACTGTCTCACTCCGTGAGAAGGTTGGGGTGTGAAGGCAGGCACCAGGATCCTCCCCTGCCTCTCTCCCAAGCTTATCTTTGTAGAAAGGAGGACAAGCAGGTATCCGCAAAATAACTATCAGATGTGGAATAAGTTAATTAACTACAGATTGACGCTTATGCAGCAAAAACTTATGTTTGTCCAGTGTTTCCATGTTTAGTGAAGCGTCGAGAAGATTGTGAACCTGAAGTACTCAGCCAATGAGGAACCAGGGGAGTAAGAGAGAAGCATCGGGGAATAGGGAATAAAAGAGGTAACTCTGTTTTCTGTGTGCTCTCCTGCTTGCAGGAGGCCCGCCATTGCAATTGCGAATAAAATCTGCTTTATCAGAGATACCGTCCTAGAAAATTATTTGGATATTTCCTACAGACTGGAGCAGCTATGTCTGCTATGCTTGTTCTTATTTTTCTTTTCAGTTCTTTTCTTAAGGGAGTGAAGGGGTTATCTCCCTTTCTCCGAACTGGTAATGGAGGGGCTGACGTACATTCCTTTCTTTTGCTCTTGTCTCATCCCTGGAATGCTTCAGTCAGTCCCAAGGTAATGCCGGTTGGCTGACTGAGCATTGCAACTCTGGAAATGCCTGGAGCTAATGCGCTTTTCCGTACTCTTCTTAAGTTCAGTACCTTCTTGTGAAGTCTCTGTTCCCTCTTTCATGATTCTCATTGCCTAATCTCCAACCTGAGACTCCAAACTCAGTTTGTCTGCTACCACGTGGTCCCAATCCATTTCATGACGCGTACCCTCTGCATCCCCCTCCACGTTCCCTCTGCATCCTCGTGTCCCGCCTGTGTCTGTGTCCTCCCTGTGTCCTCTGCCCACGTCCCCTCTGTGTCTCCTGTGCCACGTATTAATTCCGCCCATGCTGAGTATTGTTTCAGGGCACGTATTTAAACTATGTTCCGTGTCTCTTTGGATCCCGTTCTGTTTTGCAGCACAATGGGGTTTAAGGGTTCCCGGGGCTCCTCTAGTTAGTGGTTCAAGCACTGTGAAATCTGTGGAGCGGATAATGGAACGCCATGAATCCCTTGTTCGTGCATCGCTTGTATGCAGGTGGGTTTTGTGATGGCTGTGGGACGCTCACTTCAAGATGGAATGGGGGTCACAAGGGGCTCGCCTTGCTCCCTGGGCCCAATAAGCTTCCGTCCCAATAAGCTTCGTGGCTAGTAGTAGAGTGAGGTGCATGTATCGGGCTGGGACCTGAGCTTAAGAAAACCCCCGGCCCCAGTGGCCGTTTTCTTCATCCTCACGTAGTGTAATACAGTCTCCACTACTTGAACATACTGAACATGAGTATTCTGTTGCTGTTTTGTCTGGTTCTCTCCTAGACCTCCCTTACAAATTTGTCAGTAGTAACAGATGTCAGGGCACAGTTCTCAGAGCACACTGTGGCTGACCACCCCAGGGTCCTAGGTTTCTTTCTGTTTTTATGGCAGACCTGGCTTCGTATTCATAGGAAACAAAGGATTGTCTTCTACTGGACCACTTCATCTGGATTGCCCCAGGTATCTCCATCCCAATTGTCAGGGGATGCTGTTAGTTTCCTAGTCTGTATGATAGCCAATCTCCCCACCCCTCTTCCTTCCATCCCCTGACCGCCATTCAATAGCTAGCTCTGCAGCTATGGGACCCACCAGTGTGATGAAGCAGTACCTCTGGTGTTCTGAATACTGGGACTGGCACAGAGAGGCTCTATGGCTGATGTGAATCTTCCTGACTGGACTACTTGGTGAGTTTCCCCAGAGCTGTTGAGCACACAGGCTTCCCCACCTACCCTGATTGCTCACCAGGCCATCGATGTTCTTTGTGGACATGGCTTCAGGTATCATACCAGAGACTCCTTAGAGTTGGAAGCGACCATTTATGATGGTCTAGTCCGACTCGCCCACAATGAACAGGGACATTCACAGCTAGATCAGGTTGCCCTGCGTGTCACCTTGGAAGGGACGAGGCATCCACCACATCTCTGGGCAACCTGGTCCACTGCGCAGAGTCACAGAATGTCCCGGGTTGGAAGGGACCTCGAGGATCGTGAATCTCCAACCCCCCTGCTACATGCAGAACCATCAACCTCCCCATTTCATACTAGACCAGGCTGCCCAGGGCCCCATCCAACCTGGCCTTGAACACCTCCAGGGATGGACGGGGCATCCACAGCCTCTCTGGGCAGCTCTTCCAGCACCTCACCGCTCTCTCTGTAAAGAACTTCCCCCTGACGTCCAACCTAAATCTTCCCTCCCCCAGCTTAAAACATTTCCCCTTGTCCCTTGCTGTGAAAGATATTTTCCTGATATCTAACCTAAATTTTCCCTTCTTCTTTCCTTTAGCTCCCCTTTGGGTATTGAAAGGCTGTTACCAGGTCACCTCGGGGCCTTCACTTCTCCAGGCTGAACAGCCCCAGCTCTCTCAGCCTGTCCTCACAGGGGAGGTGTTTGATCCTTTGGTTCTTTTTTTTTTTTCTTGTGGCCGTCCTCTGCATGTGCTCCAACGGGTCCATGTCTCTTCTGCGCTGAGGACTCTTCATATGGACACAGTACTCCAGGTGAGGCCTCTTCAGCACAGAGCAGAGGGGCAGGATCAGCTCTTTTCACCTGCTCACCGCACATCTTTTGGTGCAGCCCAGGATGTGGCTGGTTTTCCGGGCTGGGAGGGCACTTTGCTGGCTCGTGTACAGCTTGCCGTCCACCAGGTCTTTTGGGACAGGCCTATGCTCAGCCCTTTCATCCCCCAGCATGTATTGGTAGTGGGGGGTTCTCTTGTCCCGGGTGCAAGACACTGCACCTGGATTTGTTGAAGCTGATGAGGTGTGTCTGTGCCCGCTGCTCGAGCCTGTTGAGGTCCCTGTGGTTGGCGTCCCGTCCCTCTGGCGTGTCACTGCTCCCCACAGCTTGGTGTTGCCAGCAGATTTTCTGAGGGTGCGCTCGATCCCGCTGGTGATGCCACTGATGAAGATACTGAAGAGTCTCAGCCCCAGCACGGACCCCTTTGAGATGCCATTCATCACCGATCGCCATCCAGACACGGAGCCGTTGGCTCCTGCACTCGATCCTGCAGCCAGTTCTTTGTCCATTGAACAGTGCGCTCATCGAATCCGTATGCTTCCAATTTGGAAAGAAGGATGTTGTGTCAGAGGCCTTGCTGAAGTCCAGGTAGATGATATCAGTGGTTCTTCACTTGGCTGTTGATGCAGTGACACCATCACAGACGGCCGCTAGATTGGTCAGGCAGGATTTACCCTTGGTCCTCTGGGTGCTCCAACAGGTCCCTGTCTTTTCTGCACTAAGGACTCTACACCTGGGCACGATCCCTAGATATGGGATCATGTAGAATATCGTCTCAGATAAGGGAAACCACTTTACTTCACAAGTCCTACAGGAGCTAATGAGAACTTTAGAAATCAAGCGGGAGTTCCGTACTCACCGGCACCCTCCTTCTTCAGGGAAAGTAGGATGAATCGGTCAGATGCTGACAAAGAAAAAAAAAAATTTCAGTACCTAAAGGGAGCCTACAAAGAGGAGGGGAATCAACTCTTTGAAAGGGTGAGTGACAGCAGGACAAGGGGAAATGGTTTTAAGCTGAGGGAAGGGAGATTTAGGTTGGACGTCAGGGGGAAATTCTTTACGGAGAGAGTGGTGAGGTACTGGAACAGGCTGCCCAGGGAGGTTGTGGATGCCCCGTCCCTGGAGGTGTTCAAAGCCAGATTGGATGGGGCCCTGGGCAGTCTGGTCTAGCATTAGGTGGAATGGTTGGTGGCCCTGCATGTGGCAGGGGGGTTGGAGATTCATGATCCTTGAGGTCCCTTCCAACCCTGCCAATTCTGTGATTCTGTGATTCTGTGAAAGCGCTTGTCAAAATTGATTTTAGAGACCAAATGACCATGGCCAAAGCGTTTACCTGTAGCCCTTCTCAGAATACGAACCGCTCCCAGAAAAGACTTGGGAGTATCACCGTAGGAAGTGCTGTTTGGTTGCTGTACTTGGGAGGGAGAGGTGAGATGCCCGCTCTTGAAACCAAGGATAAGTTTCCTAAGAACTACATACTTGGGTTGTCTGCTTCTCTGTTATCCCTCAAGGGACATGGACTGCTGTCTCGAGCTCCACCTCTGGAATTTCTAGTGCCCTCATTCCGTGCTGGAGGCTGGGTCCTAACACGCATGTGTGAGGAATCAATGCTTCAGCCCCAGTGGGATGGACCATTTCAGGTGCTGCTGCAGTGGATGTCGTCTGCCTTGACTTCAGCAATGCTTTTGATACAGTCTCCCATGACATCCTGCAAATGAAGCTGAGGAAGCGTGGGATAGATGAGTGGACAACGAGGTGGGCTGAGAACTGGCTTACTGGCTGAGCTCAGGGGGCGGTGATCGGCGGTGCGGAGTGCGGGTGGAGAGCTGTGAGTGGCGGTGCTCCTTGGGGGTTGGTTCTGGGTCTGGTTGTGAAAGGTAGGTTGTGTTTTTGCAGTAGAAGCTTTTAGTGTTTTCTGTACGTAGTATGGACCTTCACTGAGCTTATAACCCTCTTGTGAAATAGCTGTTTTCCTTCCACTAAGAAAGCTGTTGAACAGAGTAGAAAGTTAAAGATTGGGGCGTTCTGACTGGGGTAGAAGTGAGCCAGGTGCAAAACAAGGCAAAGATGCGGGGTGGAGAAAGAGAGCCCAGCACAGGACAGAACGCATGTGCTCACTCTTGGAAATATGGCCCTCGTATCTCCATGGAGAAGTACAAAACATACGAAAGAACAATGGGTTGGTAATGGACCTTATATGGAAATGTATCATAGCAACAGCATTGGGGAGAGTGTAAGCCTGAGACGCTCAACCAATGAGTGCCAGGAGAGCGTTACCTGCGTTGGGTTTGGAGTATAGAACGGAATGAATTTCGCTGACTGTTGCACAGTCCCTCCCTCACTAATAGGGGACATGAGCCTGTTATTGCAATGACGAATAAACTTTGCTGCTATCACTGAGATCCTGGCCTAACCTGAAATTTTTGGCTTTGAGCGTCTCTCACAAACGTGGTGCCAAAACCAAATTTGGTTCATCGTTCCAAGCCATGGCTTGGCTGCACGCATCTGCCCGCTTCATACGAGGTTTTTCATTACCTCGGACGCTGGCTGAAAAAAATAGAATAATAAAAATCTTGACAACATCAATTTGCTGGTTATTTATTTATTGACAAGTACTCCTAAGCACTGAGCGCAGGTTTGGTGGGTTTGTCGAAGATTTCACAGAATCACAGAGTTGCCAGGGTTGGAAGGGACCTCAAGGATCATGAATCTCCAACCCCCTTCGTTGTCTTTGTCGTCTTCCCTTCTCCCCTCTCCCTTCTGTGTTTTTCCTCTGCCAGCAAAAGAGAACGGGCTGGCGATGGCTTGGTGCAGACCCACAGCAGTCCTAGCGGCGAAGTGATTTCCGCGGTCTCTGGTGCCACCGCGTGGCCGATTGGCAAAAATGCGTCGCAGTTGTTTCCGCGATCTCTCGCGCCGCCTGGTGGCCAATCGGGGAAACTGCATCGAGGTTGTTTCAGCGGTCTCTGGTGTACCCACGCGGTCAATCGGCAGAATTGCGGCAGCGTTGCTACGTTGCCGCAGGCAGCAGGGCGCATGCCCCTGGGGGAGGGGAGGGGGAGGGCAAGGGGGGGAAAGGTGAGAGGAGGGGAGGGGGATGGGAAGGGGAAGGGGGGGAAATGTGAGAGGAGGGGAGGGGAGCGGAGGGGACGGGAGGAAAATGTGTGCGGAGGGGAGAGGAGGGGAGGGGACGGGAGGGAAAGGTGTGGGGAGGGGAGGGAAAGGTGTGCGGAGGCGAGGGGAGCGGAGGGGACGGGAGGGAAAGGTGTGCGGAGGGAAAGGGGAATGGGGGGGAGGGGAGCGGAGGGGACGGGAGGGAAAGGTGTGCGGAGGGAAAGGGGAATGGGGGGGAGGGGAGCGGAGGGGACGGGAGGGAAAGGTGTGCGGAGGGAAAGGGGAATGGGGGGGAGGGGAGCGGAGGGGACGGGAGGGAAAGGTGTGCGGAGGGGAGCGAAGGGGAGCAGAGGGAAAGGTGTGCGGAGGGGAGGGGAGCGGAGAGGAGGGGAGGGAAAGGTGTGCGGAGGGGAGGGGAGCAGAGGGGACAGGAGGGAAAGGTGTGCGGAGGGGAGGGGACGGGAGGGGAGGGGAAGGGAGGGGAGTGCAGCGTAGTGTAAGGGGATAGACGGGGTGCGGAGGGGAGAGTAGGGAAGGGGAGTGGAAGGGGTGGGAAGTGGTGCGGAGGTAATGGGAGGGAAGGGAAGGGGAAAGGAGGGGAGGGGAGGCGAGGGGAGGGGAGGGGAGGGTATGGTGTGTGAAGAGGTGCGAAGGGGAGGGGAGGGGTGGAAAGGGGAGGATAGGGGTGGGGAGGGGAGGGGAGAGGAAAGTGTGGGAAGGGGTGTGGAGGAGATGGGAGGGGAGGGGAGTGGAAGGTGTCGGAAGGGGTGCGGAGGGGACGGAAGGGTAGAGGATGGGAGGGGACGGGAGGGGTGGGGAGGGGAGGGGAGAGGAGAGGAATGTGTGAAGAGGTGCGAAGGGGCTGGGAGGGGTGCGTAAGGGAGGAGAGGGGAGGGTAGTGGAAGGCGTGAGTAGGGGTGCGGAGGGGAGGAAAGTGGAGGGGAGTGGACGGGGTGGGAAGGGGTGAGGAGGAAATGGGAGGGGACGGGAGGGGAGGGGACGGGAGCGGAGGGGAGGGGAGAGGAGGGGAGAAGAGGGGAAGGGAGGGGATGGGAGGGGAGGGGAATGTGTGTGAAGAGGTGCGAAAAGGAGGGGAGGGGAGGCGAGGGGAGGGTAGGGGAGGGGAGGGGAGGGGAGGGTAGTGGATGGGCTTAATAGGGGTGCGGAGGGGAGGGAAGGGGAGGGGAGTGGAAGGGGTGGGAAGGGGTGCGGAGGGGTGGGAGGGGACGGGAAGGGAGGGGAGGGGAGGGGAAAGGAAGGGGAGGGAAGGGGAGGCAAGGGGAGGGAAGGGAGGAGAGGGGAAGGGAGGGGAGGGCAGGGGAGTGGAAGGGGTGAGGAGGGGTGCAGAGGGGATGGAAATGTAGGGGAGGGAAGCGGATCAGAGGGGAGGGGAGGGGAGGAGAAGGGAAAAGAGGGGAGGGGAAGTGAGGGGAGGGGAGGGGAGCTGAGGGGAAGGGAGGGGAGGTTAGTGTAGTGGAAGGGGTGAGGCGGGGTGCAGAGGGGAGGGAAGGGGAGGGTAGTGGAAGCGGTGGGAAGGGGTGAGGAGGGAAGGGGAGGGGAGGGGAGTGCAGGGGAGGGGAGGGGAGGGGAAGGGAGGGGAGTGCAGTGTAGTGTAAGGGGATAGACGCAGTGCAGAGGGGAGGGGAGGGAAGGGGAGCTGAAGGGGTGGGAAGGGGTGTGGAGGAGATGGGAGGGGAGAGGAGTGGAAGGGGTCGGAAGGGGTGCGGAGGGGACAGAAGGGTAGAGGAGGGGAGGGGAGGAAGGGGAGGGGAGCCTAGTGTAAGGGGTTAGAGGGGGTGCGGACGGGAGGGTGGGGAAGGGGATTGGAAGGGGTGGGAAGGGGTGTGGAGGAAATAGGAGGGGAGAGATGGAAAGGGGAGGGGAGGGATGGAAAGGGGAGGGGAGGATAGGGGAGGGGAGGGGAAGGGGTGGGAAGGGGTGCAGAAGGGATGGAAGGGAAGGTGAGTGAAGGGGTCGGAAGAAATGCAGAGGGGATGGAAGGGGAGGGGAGGGGAGGGAAGGACAGGGGAAAGGAGGGGAGGGGAGGGGAAAAGAAGGGGTGGGAAGGGGTGCAGAGGGGAGGGGAGGGGAGGGGAGAGGAGGGGAAGGGGTGAGAAGGGGTTCGGAGAGAAGGGAAGGGGATGGGAGTGGATGGGGTGGGAAGGGGTGCGGATGGGAGGGGAGGGGTGCAGAGGGGAGGGGAGGGGAGAGGAGGGGAGGGGAGGTGTGTGGAAGGGGTGGGAAGGGGTGCGGAGGGGAGGGGAGGGGAGGGGAGGGGAGGGGAGAGGGGAGGGGAGCGGAGGGGAGGGGAGGGGAGGGGAGGGGAGGGGAGGGGAGGGGAGGGGAGGGGAGGGGAGGGGAGGGGAGGGGAGGGGAGGGGAGGGGAGGGGAGGGGAGGGGAGGGGAGGGGAGGGGAGGGGAGAGGGGAGGGGAGGGGTAGGAAGGGGTGCGGAGGGGAGGGGAGGTGTGCGGAGGGGAGGGGGGGAAGGGAAGGTGAGTGGAAGGGGTGTGGAAGAGGTGGGAAGGGGTGCGGAGGGGAGGGGAGGGGAGGGGAGGGGAGGGGAGGGGAGGGGAGGGGAGGGGAGGGGAGGGGAGGGGAGGGGAGGGGAGGGGAGGGGAGGGGAGGGGAGGGGAGAATCACGATTTCTCGGCCAGCAACTGCACACTCCCCGAAGTGGTTCAGCGCGAGTGCCGCTTTCGAGCCATGATATCGAAATGACTTAATTCCAATGCCGAGATCATGCGAATTCAGCATACTGCATTGCCTGAAAACATGGGGTTTTTCTCCACAGGAAAGAATCCACAACTCTTGACTTTCTGTAACGTCCTCTTTTAGGTTACAAGGTGTGACACTCCTGGAACTTCTAGCTGCCTTATTATTGGGGGTTTTCCCTTCTACTCTATTTGTCACTGAATGCTTATGTGTAACATCAGATAAATGCACAAAAACAAAATGTCGCTAGGAATAAACGGAAAGACATAAGAATGAGAGAGAAACGTGGTGCATTCTGCATGGTCACAAGGAGAAGTCAGATCCGCTCCTTTGCGATGTGAGCGAAAGCAGTTGTCCGGCAGAGAAAGGCATCCAGCTGAAGTCACTCTTTCTTGGCATCCGAGAGAAACGAGACCGCTGCTGAAGGCTGAAAGCGGCATTCAGGGAAAATCGCGATTTCTAGGCCAGCAACTGCAAACTCTCCGTAGCATTTTACAGAGAGTGGCGCAGTCCACTAACGAGAGCGAAGTAGCAGAATTGTCATGCCGAGAACGTGCAAATTCAGCATACTGCACTGTCTGAAAACAGGGTTTTTTTTCTCCGCAGGAAAGAATCCACAGCCCTCGACTTTCTGGAACGTCTTCCCTGAATGCACAACGTGTGTCGCTCCTCGAACTTCTAGCTGACTTGTTAGACAGGATTTTTAATTCTACCATTATCGCCACGGAACGCAAAAGTGTAGCTGCAACGAAACTCCACTCAAAAAATAGGAATAAAGGGAAAAACACAAGAATGTTAGAGAAGAAGCGTAGTGCATTCTGCATGGGCACAAGGAGAAGTGACAACCGCTCCTTTGCAATGTGCGCGAAAGCAGCCGTCCATCGGAGAAAGGCATTCGGCTGAAGTCGCTCTTTCTCGGCATCCGAGAGAAACGAGACCGCTGCTTAATGCCTAATGCGTCATTGGGGGAGAAACGCAATTTCTAGGCCAGCAACTGCAAAGTCTCCATAGCATTTTACAGAGAGTGGCGCTGTCCACCAACAAGAGCGAAGTAGCGGAATTGAGATGCCGAGAACGTGCAAATTCAGCATACATATATTTGGGGGAAATGGGACACTTCTAGTGGAAAATGTCATCGATTTGGCGAAAGGCTGTATTTCCGGGCGGTAATGTCATTGGATTGGAGAAATGTGGTATTTCTGGGAGTTAATGTCCTAATTCGGGGAGAAGATGCCGTTCTGGGAGGGAGAAGCATGCATTTCTGAGAGAAAATCTCCCAGTTTTGAGTGAAAGTGTAATCTTGAGGATTATAATAACCAACTTCTTGGAGAAAGAGGCATTTTTAAGAAACCTGGTATTCCCTGGAAAGAGTCTCATCTTTTGATTGAGGGAGGGAGAGCTGATGTATTGGTGACAAAGCTAATATTTCAGGAAGGAAACGTCCCACATTCAAGAGAGAACTGGTATTTATGGCAGAAAATGTCCCAAACATGGGCGAAAAATGGTATCTCTAACATTATATGTCGTATATTTCGGACAAAAATGCCACTTGTGTGATAAAAAGCCGTATGATAGGGCATGAATCATTGCCATATAACTTAATTGGGAGGAAATGTGAAGTATTTCAAAGAAAGCTGGCATTTCTGGGAGAAAAGATGGTGTTTCCGGGGGAAAATGTCCTCTGTTTCAGGGAATGCTGGTATGTCTGGAAGGAAATCTAATTTAGGAGGAAACTGTGATATGAAGTCTAGAAAAGTATGATGGTAAGTCTCATCCTGTGGAGTGTGAAGTAGTACTTGTGGTAGAAAATGTCATCTGTTTGGGAGAATGGTGATATTTGTGGGAGAAAAGATCATATTTTTGTTGGAAAAAGTCACCTTTGGCATTGTCATATAGTATTTTGTGGACGAAGCGTGAAGCATATCTCAGAAAAGCTGTATTTAAGGTAGAAAACTTCATCTGTTTGGGGAGAAGTCTTTTTTTCGGGGAGCAAGTCTCCTTCTTTGGGGAGGAAATGTCCTCTTTTGGATGGCCAAGTAGTACTTGTGGGAGGACATGGCATGTATTTGGGAGAAGGGTGGTATTTGTGGGAGGAAATGGAATAGGTCTGGTAGAAAATGTATTCTTTAGGATTAAAACATGATACTTGTGGTGGAATATATCATATGTTTGGGCAAAAAGCAGTATTTCTTAGAGCTAATGTGTTCTTTTTGGAAGAAAATGCCATCCTCTGGGTGAAAAACGGGCATTTCTGTGAGAAAATGTCATCGAATGAGGAGAAAGCTGGAACTTCAGGGAGCAAATGAGATAAATGAGGGAGAAAAGTGGGAAACGGTGGGAAAGACTGTCTTGTAGAGGAGAGCAACTGCGGTATTTTTGGTGTGCCAAGTGGTCTCTTGGGGAGAAAACATGGTAAATACGGGAGGCAATGTCCTCTGGAGGTGTGTCAAGTAGTATTTGGGAGAGCAAATGTCAGGTATTTCTCAGCAAAGTGCTGTTTTGGGGAGATAGCAGCAGACTTGGATGGAAAATGACAGGTGTTTGTGAGAGAGCTAGTATTTTGGGAAAAAGACCGTTTTTTTAAGAATAATCAGGTATTTCTGGGGGAATGTATGCCATCGTTGGGAGAAACCTGGTCTTTGTGGGAGGAAATGTCGTGTATTTTTGAGAAACCTGGTCTATCTGGGAGAAAAGGCCATTTTGATGGGAGTAAGTGTGATCCTGAGGAGCGTCAAGTAGTATTCTTGGGATGGAACGGGAGGTATTTCTAAGAGAAGTGGTATTTCTGGGAGAAAATGTCACACTTTTGGGAGTAAGATGGTATTTCTGTCATTATATGTCATATATTTGGGAGTAACATGGTATTTGTCTGATAAAAAGCTGTATTATTGGGCATAATGTTCAATTTGCAGAGTGCAAAGTAGTACACTTGGGTGAAAATAAAAGGGATTGCCAAGACAAGTGGTATTTCTGGGAGACAGTGTCATAGTTTTGGAGTGAAAAGCTGGTATTTCTGCTAAAAATGCCACAATGTAGGGAAAAAAAAAAGGCATACCTGGGAGAAAATGTCATAGATTTGGGAGAAAGCTGGTATTTCTGGGAGGAAATATCCTAGATTGAAGAGACAACTGGTATTTTTGGTGAAAATGTCCCAGATTAGGGAGTAAAATGGTATTTCTTTGATAAAAAAGCCATATTGTTAGGAGTGTGAAGTAGTATAATTGGGAGGAAATTGGAAGTATTTCTAAGAAAGCTGGTATTTCTGGGTGAAAGCATCATATTTCTGGTGGACAATGTCCTATAATTTTGAGAATGCTGGTATGTCTGGAAGGAAGTATTTTATTGGAGGAAACTGTAATATTAAGGATAGAGCAGTGGTATTCTGGCAGAAAATGTCCTCTGTTTTGGGAGAAGGCTGGTATTTTGGGGCGAAAATATATTTCTGGACGGAAATGTCATATGTTGGGTTGAAATGTAGTATTTCTGGGAGAAAATGAAACATACAGGAGAGAAAAGCGATACTTCGGGGAGAATCTATCCTATGTTTGGCTGAAAATGTCATCTTGCACAGTTTAAAGTAGTATGCTTTGGAGAAAATGTGAGTTATTCTTAAGAAAGCTTCTATTTCTGGGAGATTGTAACATCATTTGTTGGAAAAGGTCACCTATTTCAGAGAATGCTCGCATTTCTGGGATAGAATATTATATATTTTTGAAAAAACACGGAGTAGTGAGAGGAAACATCCTAGTGTTTTGGGTGAAAACAAGATATTGAGGGGATGAGAAAGGTGTTTCTGGAAGAAAAAATCATGTATTTGTGAGAAAAGTGGTATTTCTGGGAGAAAAAGTCATCTATTAGGCTGAAAAATGGTATTTCTGTGATACAAGGCCATGTTCTTGATGGTAAATATTATCCCGAGGAGTGTGAAGTAGTTCTTGTGGTAGAAAATGTCATGTATTTGGGAGAATAGTGGTATTTCTGGGAGAAAAGATCCTATTTTTGTTGGAAAAAGCGACATTTGGTATTGTCATGTAGTATTTTGTGGATGAAACATGAAGTATATGTAAGAATACTGTCTGTATTTCCATTGGAAAATGTCATCTATGAGGGGAGAAACCTGTTTTTTCAGGGTGAAAATATCCTTCTCTGGGGAGAAAATGTCCGATTTCGGAAATGGAAAAGTAGTTCTTGTGGGAGCAAATGTCATGTATTTGGGAGAACGGTGGTATTTCTGGGAGGAAATACCATATGTCTGGAAGAAAGTGTCCTATTTAGGATTGAAATGTGATAGTTGTGGTGGAAAATGTCATGAGCTTGGGCGAAAAGTAGCATTTCTGGGAGAAAATGTTATGTGATGGGAGTAAGCTTGTATTTGTGGGAGATAGTGTCTTATTTTTGGAAGAAAATGCCGTCCTTTTTGTGAAAAACGAGCATTTCGGAGAGAAAATGTCATCTATTTGGGAGAAAGTTGGTATTTCTGGAGAAAATATCATATGCTTGTATTGTGGTAGCTGGTATTGTGGGAGAAAATGTCCTCTTTGTGGAGAAAATGTCATCTGGAGGATTGTAATGTCGTATTGTTTGGAGAAAGCACGAGGCATTTCTAAGAAAAGTGGTATTCCCAGGAGACTGTCACATAGTTTCAGGAAGGGGGCTGAGGTCATTTATTTGTGAAAAAGCTGGTATTTCTGGGGGAAAACATCCTATACTGAAGAGACAACTGGTCTTTCTGGCAGGAAATGTCAGCCCTTTGGGAGATGAAACGGCCGTCTGATAGTTAGGAGTGTGAAGTCGTATAATGGGGAGGAAATGTGAAGTATTTCTAAGAGAGCTGGTATTTCTGGGAGAAAAGATGGTATTTCCGGGGAAAAATGTCCTCTCTTTGAGGGAATGCTGGTATGTCTGGAAGGAAATCTATTTTTGGAGGAAACGGTGATATGAAGGATAGAGCAGTGGTATTTCTGGTCGAAAATGTCCTCTATTTTGGGAGAAGGCTGGTATTTCTGTGAAGAAATATTATATTTCTGGACAGAAATGTGGTCTTTAGGGTTGCAATGTGGTATTTCTGGGACAAAATGCAATCGACATGAGAGAAAAGTGGTACTTTGTGGAGAATCTCTCCTATGTTTGGCTGCAAATGTCACCTGGAACAGTTGAAAGTAGTATGTTTTGGAGAAAATGACAGTTCTGATGAAGAAAAGTGCTATTTCTGGGAGACTCTACCATCTTTGGTTGGAAAAGGTCCCATCTTGCAGAGAATGCTAGTATTTCTGGGAGAGAAGACCATCTAGTTTTGAAAAAGCAGGGAGTAGTGAGAGGAAAGGTCCAAGTGTTTGGGGTGAAAACAACATCTGGAGAAGATGAGCATGGTGTTTCTGGCAGAATAGTTCCTGTATTTCTGGGAGAAAAGTGGTATTTCTGGGAGGAAATGTCACCTCTTAGGCAGAAAGCTGGTATTTCTGTGGTCCAATGCCCTATTCTTGATGGAAAGTATCATCGTGTGGAGTGTGAAGTAGTACTTGTGGGATGAAATGCCATCTCTGTGGGAGAATGGTGGTATTTTGTTGAGATAATGTCATATTTTTGGAAGAAAGCTGGTTTATCTGTCAGAAAATGTGATAGTTTTTGCTGAAAATGACATATTTGGTTTTGGAGTGTTGTATTTTTTGGAGAAGAAGGAAACTGATATTTCTGGGAGAAAATATCATGTATTTGGAAGAAAAGTTCGTGTATCTTTGATAAAGCTGGCATTTCTGGGAGAAAATGTCATCTGTTTTGGAGAATGCTTGTATTCCGGGGAGAAAACATCGTATTTTTGGAACAAATTGTCATATTTCGCATTGAGAAGTGATCTTTCTGAAAGAAAATATCATGCATTTGGGAGAGCACTGCTATTTCGGGGATACGACGTCATTTTTTGGGCACTAGTGACACGAGGGAAGAGGCCGAAGCCCAGCTCACTACAACCTCCCTTCAGGGAGTTAGAGAGAACAAGAAGGTGTTTCTGAGCCTCCTCTTCTCCAGACTGAACAATCCCAGCTCCTTCAGCCGCTCCTCGTCAGGTCTGCGCTCCAGACCCCTCACCAGTTTTGGCACCCTTCTTTGAACCCGCTCCAGGGTTCATACCGCTGATGTCTTTGTAAAAGGGCTCCTTGTTCCTTTTAACCTCAGCGGCCAGGCTGAGTTCAAGCTGGGCCTTTCGGATTTTCCCACTACACACCCCAGCAATTTCTCTTTCTGAGTCAGCCGTCCCTTCTTCCACTGGAGTTAGATTCTCTTCTTCTCCCGGAGCCTCAAGAATTGCTCCCTGTTCATCCCTCCCCGCCGGTCTTCTTCCCCGCGGGCTCATTTTGCTGCTCAGGGGGACAGCCAGCTCCTGCGCCTTTAAGACTTCCTTCCTGAAGAGCCACCAGCCGTCTTGGACCCCTTTACTCTCTAAGAGGGAAACCCAGGGGATTCCCCTACTAGCCTCCCGAATAACTCCAAGTCCCTTCAAGAACACTGACGTGTCCTGCCACAAGACCCACCTCCCACATCTACTGCTGCAGCCATGGGCAGTGTGGGCTGCGCTCACACTCTGACTGCCCTCCCTGTTATCGGTGGGCAGTAACACCTTTTCTCGCCTCTTCTCACCTCTTCTCACCAGGCACCTTAGCTGGGCTGGCTGCTTTTAGCCTCGCAGAAAAGGGTCAAGGTTAATCTCACAGATTAGAGGGAGCAGTACTGACTCCAACCTGCTGCCTCAGCAGTCCTCCCACCAGCTGCCAGCTGCTGTCACCCACAGCACAGGCATAGAGCTTTTCCAGGCTTCAAAAAGCCCTACCAAGAGCATTTTGGTCAGCCTTTTTCCTTTAGGTCCCTTACCCAGTGCGGTCATACTTATACAAATACAGCACTTTTTCCCCAAATACCAGACACCACGCAAATAGACATTTTTAAACAGAATGCTACTATGACCCAGAAATACCAGTTTCCTTACAAATATCTCACAATTTCTACCAAAAATACTAACTTACACGCCTCAATATCAGACGTACTCCCATCAAGATGGCATTTGATCCCAGAAATACCAGGTTCTCCCCCTAAAATAGGACATTTTCTCTGCCAAACAAGACATTTTATCCCATAAAGACAACTTTTCACCCCCAACAGAGGAGATTTTCTCCCAATTGGATGACTTTTGCTGTAAGAAAGACCTGTTTTCTTCCCTCAAGAGGACATTGTCTTTCCCACTGAGGACATTTTCTCCCAGAAGTACCGCTACTCTTAGAAACACCTCAATTTCCTCCCAAATCTACTCCATGACACGCCGCAGGATGGCACTTACTCCCTGATTTGGGGCATTTTCTCCCACAAATACCACTTCTCTCCCAAAGGGATGGCCTTTTCCCTCGCTAGCATCTGTTTCCTCACGAATACCTGGCATTTTCTCCCAGAAACACCAGCTTTCTCACAGATATATCACCTTCTCCCCCCTACATCAGACATTTTCTCCCAGAAATACCAGGACTCTGCTGAATATTTCCCATTTACTTCCGAACATACAGCAGTACACTCCTCAAGAGGACAGTTTCTTCCAGAAATGTGGCATTTTATCACAGATACATTTTTTTTAATGCCCAGTAGAGCTCCTTTTCTCCCAGAAATAGCACTGCACTTAGGAAGAGCTCCCATTTTCTAACCAAAATGCTGCTTTACACTCCTCCAGATCACACTTATCCCCATCAAGATGGCAGTGTCACAGAAATACCAGCTTCTGCCCCCAAAATGGGACTTTGTCTCTCCAAAACATTTTCTCCCAGAAATACCTGGACTCTTAGAAATACCTCACGTTTCATCTCAAGAATACTGCTTTCCACTCCTCAAGATCACACTGACTCCCATCACAATGGCCTTTTCTCCCACATACACCAGCTTTCTCCCAAATACACGACATTTTCTCCCACATACACCCGTTTTCTCCCAAAGATGGGACATATTCTCCCAGAAATACCTGCTTATTCTTTAAAAAACGGCCTTTTATTTTACCAAAATACCAGCTTTCTCACAAACACATGTCATTTTTCAACCAAGTCTGCTACTATCTCCCAGAAACAGCAGGTTTCCGAGAAATACCTGACATTTGCTCTCCCAAATACTACTTGACACTCCTCCAGAGGACATTGTCTCCCCTATCTACCACGTTTTCTCCTCAAGAGACCACTAGGCACACCAAAAAGACCACCGTTACTCTCCAGTAAAGATATTCTTTCCCACCGGTTCCCACTTTTCTCCCTCTGCTATGTCCTTTCCTCCCAGAAATGCCACTTTTCCCTTGGAAATTTCACCTTCTCTTCCAAAAAGAGGAGATTTGCTCCCAGAAGTACCCCTTCTCTTACAACTGCCACACGCTTTCTCTCCAAAAAGCCTCCATGACAATGCCAAATGGGACACTTGCAACCAAGAAGAGGACACCTTCTCTCAGAAAGACCACTTTTCTCCCCAAGAGAGGAGATTTTCTCCCAGTTGGATGTCATTTTTGAGAAGGAAGACCTGTTTTCTTCCATCAAGAGGGCACTGTCTTTCCCACTGAGGACATTTTCTCCCAGAAGTACCGCTACTCTTAGAAACACCTCCGTTTCCTCCCCAATCTACTCCATGACACGCCTCAGGATGACACTTACTCCCCGATTTGGGGCATTTTCTCCCAGAAAGACCACTTCTCTCCCAAAGGGATGGCCTTTTCCCTCGCTAGCATCTGTTTTCTCACCAATACCTGGCATTTTCTCCCAGAAACACCAGCTTTCTCACACATACGTGACCTTCTCCCCCCCACATCAGACCTTTTCTCCCAGAAATATGGCATTTAATCACAGATATATTCTTTCCATCCCATATCTGGTACATTTTCCCTAAGTAATATCACCTTGCTCACAGAGACGTTACACTGTCATCCCGAATCTCTATTCCATTCCCCTAAACATCTCTTTCACCAAAAATCAAGGACATTTCCTCCAGAAATACCAGCTTTCTTGCATAGATACGATCTTTTTCATCCACAAGAAGATATTTTCTTCAAGAAACACAGGTTTCTCACCGATCTAGGAACGTTTCTCCCTAAAAGAAGACATTTTCTCCCAGAAATACCACTTCTCTTAGAAATACCACCCGTTTCATCCCAAGAATTCTACTTGACGCTCCTCAAGATCACACTTACCCCCATCAAAATGGCCTTTTTTCCCAGATAGACCAGGTTTCTCCCAAAGATGGCATATATTCACCTAGAAATTCCTGCCTATTCTTCAAAAATACAGCCTTTTTCCCAAAAAAACCAGCCTTCTCAAAAACACCTGTCATTTTCCAACCAATTCTGCTACTATCTCACCGAAACAGCGCTTTGCTAAGAAATACCCGACATTTGCTCTCCAAAATACTCCTCCAGAGGACATTTTCTCCCGTATTTACCATCTTTTCTTCCCCGAGACCACTTGGCACACCAAAAATAGCGCGGTTGCTCTCCTCTGCAGGACATTCTTTCCCACCCTTTCCCACTTTTCCCCATATGTCATGACATTTTCTCACAGAAATGCCCGTTTTTCACCCAGAGGATGGCATTTTCTTCCAAAAAGAGCACATTCGCTCCCAGAAATACCAGCTTTCTCCAATCCAATGAGATTAGCTCCCAGAAATACTGCTTTTTGCCCAAACACATGATCTATTCCACCACAACTATCATGTTTTAATCCTCAAGAATACATTTTCTACCAGACCTATGCCATTTCCCCCCACAAATACCACCCTTCTCCCAAATACGTGGCATTTCCTCCCACAAGTACTACTCGGCCATCCAAAAGAGGACATTTCCACCCCAAAGAAGGAGACTTGCTCCCTGAAAAAACAGCTTTCTCTCCAAACAGATGAAGTTTTCTACCTTAAATACAGCTTTTCTGAGATATGCTTCACGCTTCGTCCACAAAATACTATATGACAATGCCAAAGGTGACTTTTTCCAACAAAAATATGATCTTTTCTCCCACAAATATCACCATTCTCCCAAACAGATGACATTTTCTACCACAAGTACTACTTCACACTCCACAGGATGAGACTTACCATCATACTTTTCTAGACTTCATATCACAGTTTCCTCCTAAATTAGATTTCCTTCCAGACATACCAGCATTCCCTGAAACAGAGGACATTTTCCCCCGGAAACACCATCTTTTCTCCCAGAAATGCCAGCTTTCTTTGAAATACTTCACATTTCCTCCCAATTAAGTTATATGG
This sequence comes from Phasianus colchicus, assembly GCF_987193195.1. Lineage (NCBI taxonomy): Eukaryota > Metazoa > Chordata > Aves > Galliformes > Phasianidae > Phasianus > Phasianus colchicus. The sequence continues at coordinate 666,125 of NC_143472.1, read as the reverse complement.
CAATGATTCATGCCCTATCATACGGCTTTTTATCACACAAGTGGCATTTTTGTCCGAAATATACGACATATAATGTTAGAGATACCATTTTTCTCCCATGTTTGGGACATTTTCTGCCATAAATACCGGTTCTCTCTTGAATGTGGGACGTTTCCTTCCTGAAATATTAGCTTTGTCACCAATACATCACCTCTCCCTCCCTCAATCAAAAGATGAGACTCTTTCCAGGGAATACCAGGTTTCTTAAAAATACCTCATACTTTCTCCATGAAGTTCGTTAGCAAGATGACACTTTCACCCAAATCTAGGAGATTTTCTCTCAGCAATGCATGCTTCTACCTCCCAGAACGGCATCTTCTCCCCAAATTAGGACAATATCTCCCCAAAATACCATATTTCTCCAATCCAATGACATTACCGCCCGGAAATACAGACTTTCGCCAAATGGATGACATTTTCCACTAGAAGGGTCCCATTTCCCCCAAATACATGGCAATTTCTCCTCACAGAAGGAGATTTCATTTATTCATGAAAACCATGATTCTCCCAAAGAGATGACATTTTCTACCAGAAATACAGGTTTTCTTAAATATACGCGCTGGTTTTTGGGTGGTTCTCCGTTACTACAATTCTGAAGCCTGTAAGGAAAATGTATAGACGGGAAAGCTTGTCTACTAAAACATTTTTTGCATTCTCGAACGAAATAGAGATTAATGTAGAGCACTTGCTAATAAGGCACCTGCATATTCGGTTTCTGACTTCTCCTTATGTCCATGCATTCTGCACTACGCTTCTCTCTCATTCTTATGTCTTTCCCTTGATTCCTAGCGACATTTCGTTTTGGTGTGTTTATACGATGCTACACTACAGCACTCTGTGACGAACAGAGTAGAAGGGAAAAGACCCTCTAAGCAGGCAGCTAGAAGTTCCAGGAGAGACACACGTTGTGCTTTCAGAGAGGACGTTAGAGAAAGAGGAGAGATGTGGATTCTTTCCTGCGGAGAAAAAAACCCCTGTTTTCAGGAAATGCAGTATGCTGAATTCCCAGGTACTCGGCATCTCAATTCCACTATTTCGCTCTCGTGGGTCGAAAGCGGCACTAGCGCTGAACCTCTACGGAGAGTTTGCAGTTGCTGGCCGAGAAATCGCGGTTCTCCGCGAATGCTGCTTTCAGCCTTCAGCACCGGTCTCATCTCTCTCTGATGCCGAGAAAGAGCGACTTGAGCCGGATGCTTTTCTCCGACGAGCGGCTTCTGCGCACATCGCATCTGAGCGGTTCTGACTTCTCCTTGTGTCCATGCATTCTGCACTACGCCTCTCTCATTCTTATGTCTTTCCCTTGATTCCTAGCGACATTTCGTTTTGGTTTCTTTATCCGATGCTACACTTCAGCACTCTGTGACGAACAGAGTAGAAGGGAAAAGCCCCTCTAAGCAGGCAGCTAGAAGTTCCAGGAGAGACACACGTTGTGCTTTCAGAGAGGACGTTACAGAAAGTGGAGAGATGTGGATTCTTTCCAGCGGAGAAAAAAAACCCTGTTTTCAGGAAATGCAGTATGCTGAATTCCCACGTTCTCTGCATAGCAATTTCGCTATTTCGCTGTCGTGGGTCGAAAGCAGCACTGTCGCTGAACCACTACGGAGAGTTTGCAGTTGCTGGCCGAGAAATCGCGGTTCTCCCCGAATGCCGCTTACTGCCTTCAGCACCGGTCTCGTCTCTCTCGGATGCCGAGCAAGAGCGACTTCAGCCGGATGCTTTTCTCCGACGAGCGGCCTCTTGTGGGCACATCGCAAAGGAGCGGTTCTGATTTCTCCTTGTGTCCATGTAGATTGCACTATTTTTGTCTCATTCTTCTGTCTTTCCCTTTATTCCTATTTTTTGAGTCGTTCTCCGTTGCTACTACACGTCAGCATGTCACGAACAGAGTAGAAGGGAAAAGCCCCTCAAATAAGGCAGCTAGAAGTTCGAAGAGTGACAGATATTGTGTTCTCAGGGAGATCGTTGCAGAAAGTCGAGTGCCACTTTTTCTGTACTGCGGAGGAAAAAGTCCCTGCTTGGAGGCAATGCTGTAGCCTGATGTCGCACATTCTCAGCAGCCGAGAAAAACGAGATTGCTGCTGAAGGCAGAAAGCGGCACTCGCGGTGAACCGCTGCTAAGAGTTTGAGTTGCTGGAAACTGGTACATGGTTGCCTTGTGTACAGGCAGGATCCTCCGCACTGTGCTGCGTATGAAGTGCATATATCTTTCTTTCGACTGACCGTTCGTATTCGTGAGGAATACGGCCTTACAATCAAAAATACCTAATTAAACAGAAATATCACATTCTCATCAAGAAATACCAGCCCCATTCAAGGAATTGGAGCGTTTCACCAAAAAAGTTTATTCACTCCACAAGTGACATTTCACAACAGAAAAACAAATATTATCCAAAAAAAAATTTTTTTTTTAAAAGAAATATCACTTTTATCCCTAATATATGAAATTTTACCCCGGAAATAAAAAATTTATGAATTCTTTTGTTAGAAAAGGATCGTAAATTTATTAAAATCGTGGAATTAGTGAAAGAAAACGCCATGCCTAAGGGAAAAATATATTCTCTGTGAAAAATATGACAAATTCATCAGCCTAAAATAGTATGTCTGATGGAAAATATCAATCTTTTTGACATTTTAGGAAAAATTAAACAGTGTACTTAGAAAAAACTTCAGCATTAGAATGAAACATTCCATTTTGGGGAAAAATATCATATTCCTGAAAAATAAATCATATTTCCAAAAGCAATGCTTATTTCTGAGAGATAACACCACATTCCTAGGGGAGTGTTTTTTATAATAAAGATATTTCTCAGAAAGCTGCTGTTTTGGGGAGATAGTAGCATACTTGGTTGGAAAATGACATGTGTTTGTGAGAAAGCTGGTATTTTGGGGAAAAGGGCCGTATTTATAAGAATAAGCAGGTATTTCTGCAGGAATTAATCCCATCTTTGGGAGTAATCTGGTTTATGTGGGAGAAATTGTCTTGTACTTGGGAGAAAACTGGTCTATGTGGGAGAAAAGGCCATTTTGATGGGAGTAAGTGTGTTCCTGAGGAGTATCAAGTAGTTGTGACATTTGTAGTGGAAAATGTCATGTGTTTCAGCGAAAAGTAGTCTTTCTGGGAGATAATGTCATTGGATTGCAGATAGCTGGTATTTCTGGGAGCTAATGTCCTCTTTTTGGAAGAAAATGCCGCCCTTTGGGTGTAAAACGGGCATTTCTGAGAGAGTATGTCATCGAATGGTGAAAAAGCTGGGATTTCTGGGCAAAAATATCATATGCTTGGAAAAGAGAGGGTATTTCTGGGAGAGAATGTCATCTATTTGGTAGAAATTGTCATCTGTTTTGGAGAATGGTGGTGTTTCTGGGAGAAAATATCAAGTGCTTGGGAAAAAGCTGGTGTTTCTGGGAGAAAATGTCCTCTTTGGGTTGAAAATGTCATCTTAAGGATTGTAATGTCGTTTTGTTTGGAGAAAGCATGAGGTATTTCTAAGAAAAGTGGTATTCCCAGGAGACAGGATCATCGTTCGAGGGGAGTGGGGGTGAGGTGGTATGCTTGTGAAAAAGCTGGTATTTTGGGAAGAAACCTTCATATATTTAAGAGACAACTGGTATTTCTGGCAGAAATACCACACATTTGGGAGATGAAACGGCTGGATGACTGTGAGGAGTGTGAAGAATATTGATGGGAGAAAATGTCCTCTTGAGGAGTGTATTGCGGTATATTAGGGAGGAAATGGGAGGTGTTCCTAAGAGTGCTGGTACTTCTGGGAGAAAATGTCTTATCTGGGAGAGGAAAGGTCGTCTATCTGTGAGAAAGCTGGAGTTTCGGGGAGAAAATGTCATCTTTTGGGGATAGAAATGGTATTTCTGGCAGACCATGGCAGGAATTCGTGAGAAAAACTGGTGTTTCTGAGGGAAAATGCCATCTATTTGGTATAAAAATGGTATTTCTGGGAGAAAATGCCCCAAATCGGGGAGTAAGTGTCATCTTGAGGAGTGTCATGTAGTAGATTTTCTAGGAAATGGAGGTATTTCTAAGAGTACTGGTATTTCTGGGAGAAAATGTCCTCTTGAGGGAAGAAAATGTCTTTTGGGAAGAAAACAGGTATTTCTTCCCAAAACCATGAAAATCCTATCTCCAAATCCAAATCTCTATTTGGGAGAAAAGTGGTATTTCTGGGAGAAAATGTCCTCTTCTTGGTTGCAAGTGTCCCATTTGGCATTGTCATGGAGGCTTTTTGGGAGAAAGCGTGTGGCAGTTGTAAGAGAAGGGGTATTTCTGGGAGCAAATCTCCTCTTTTTGGAAAAGAAGGTGAAATTTCCAAGGGAAAAGTGGCATTTCTGGGAGGAAAGGACATAGTTGAGGGAGAAAAGTGGGAAATGGTGGGAAGGAATGTCTTCTACTGGAGAGCAACTGTGGTCTTT